>NC_086445.1:264674904-265003654 GCF_028390025.1 Pseudophryne corroboree
GACCATCATATCAACTTCCTTGACATCACGGTCACCATAGAGGATCATGTGATCAGTACCATGCTTTACAGGAAACCCACTGATAGGAACACCCTCCTTCTATCCACCAGTCAACATCCACCAGCACTTAAAGAGAATCTGCCTATCTCACAATTCTTGAGAGTTATGCGGAACAACACAAATCCAATGATCATGGAACAACAGTTGCAGGACATGGTGCTGAGATTCCGGGAACGTGGATACTCTGGTGGATGTATACAACGGTGTCTGCACAAAGCCCGTGCGAAATTCTCAGCACCAGAAACCACAAATAAGAGTCCGAACATTGCCACCACGAGTCCGAACACCACCGCCGATAGGATGGTATTTACCATGACCTTTGACAATCAGTCCGGCAACATCAGTAAAGCCCTCCGTAAGAGGTGGCCCATCATCACATCAGACACCTCACTGAAGGCGAAAAACACATGACCCCCGATGATAGCGTACCGAAAAGCACCAAACCTGAAAAGACTCCTATTGAGACCAACAGCCACCCCGACTGTCTCCAGTAGGACAACATGGCTACAAGAACAGAAACCTGGATGTTTCAAATGCACTGGCTGCACCACATGCCGGAGTATGCTCACCGGCCCAACTTTTCCCCATCCTCATTCTGGACACCCCATCAAGATTAAATATAAACTACATTGCATTATGGACCACGTTATTTACATCCTCACATGTTCATGTGGACTCTATTATGTCGGGATGACTTCAAGACGCTTCCGTGACAGGATGGCAAATCACAGGACCACTATCCACCAGGCCATTGAGTCTAACAAGGCAGAACAACCTGTACCAAGACATTTTTTGACGCATCAGCACCAGGTATCCAACCTCAGATGCAAGCTGATAGATTGGGTACCACCACCAGCCCGAGGAGGGGACCGCACCTTGGCACTAAAAAGAAGGGAGAGCTACTGGATCCACCGATTAGATACCATTTCCCCCAGAGGGATGAACGAAAATAACCCTCTCTCGATATTTCTCAGGTAGCACCGTGGACACTTCATAATTCACCAACATCCCTCGTATTGGTGATACAATAAATGCTACTTAAGACTGGATTTATTTGACTCCGTCCAAGTGGGCACCCTTCTCCATGAACTATATCGGCGCGTGTTGTACAATAACAATAATAATAGATGTATATATCATTGGACCTTTGACAGCATTCCCTTTATTGTGTTTATCATACTTGTTTGGTGCATGAGAGTTCTCAGTGTTACTACTGTTTTTGCCATGACGGGACGCCCACAGCGCGTGCCACTATGTATCCAATGCTTATTACTGTATATGACTTATGCCGGTGTTTAGTGGTTGGCGAGATGATGGTTGAAGGGTGACTAGACAAACGTTATGTGGGTACACCCTTACTCGGCCTCAGTGGGCACACCCTTCCATTTGAGGGTTTTGGCCCCATGTATATATGTATATATATATATATGTATATATATGTATATATATGTATATGTGTGTGTGTATATATATATATATATATATATATATACATTAGTGCTGGGCAACGATTAAAATTTTTAATCGCAGGATTTCATGCGATTAATAGCGATTAATCATATTGTTAGCCGACTAAAGACAATAATGAATTCAAAAGTAGTGTATTGCGCACTTTTAGTACTTCTATATGAACTACACAGCAAAAACATTTGGTTTGCAGTTTTCCCTTAACACAGCAGCATTTAAAAAACTTTAAAAATTAAAATTAAAAAATAAAATATGTTTTCTGAGAATCTAAATCTGTTTTCTTACCCAGATTTTTGTTCCCACCAGATTAGACAGATATATTTTAGGTGTGTAACCTATTTACTGCTCTGCACCAAGCCAGTTGCTAAGACACACAAGGTTATTTACATTTTCAGATGATAAAGAAACTCTCTTCTTCTGTACAATATGACCAGCAAGAGAAAACAACCTTTCACAGGGTACTGATGTTGCAGGTGTGGCCAAGTACTTCTGTGCAATGGAGGCCAGCCTGCTGTGTGAGCCTGCATGTTTGGACCACCACTCTAATGGACAGGACTCTGTACTGATGGTGGGCTCCGCTCTGAATCGACGCACACTGTTCTCAACTGAATCTTCCTCCTGTTCAGAATCAGACTCTGATGAAGCAGCCAATAGGGCTAACTTTTTATTTGGTGGCTCTGATGTTGTTGCTTCCACAGGTTTCTCTGCAACAAACCTCTGTTCCTTTAGTAAGTTGGTGACTAAGGCCCACACCTCACCCCTCTCAGCTCTGGGTATACACTTGAGGTCCTTGAATCTAGGGTCCAATGCGGTAGCAATCTTCAGATATGCAATGTTGGCATTTTCTTTGCGTGTCTCCAGGTCTGTTCTGAATGTAGACTTAAATTTGACCACGTAGGCTGGGTCATCATCTGAACTCTCCATGACCCGAGAGAGATGGCAAAAAGCAGGCAGAACCACAGAGCATGAAACATACTTTTCTCCTCCCAGAAGTTCAGTCACATACCTGCAACAGTAAAAAAAAATCAAACCCATTTCTTTGGGTACGGGAGAATGCTGGTGGTCAGAAGACCGACAGCGGCATCCTGGAATCCAGATACCCAAAAGTCCCCGGTAAGTATACTAACCCTCCCTACCCTTAACCCTCCCTGCTCCCTACTAACCCTAACCATCCCTGCTCCCTACTAACCCTAACCCTCCCTGCTTCCTACCCACCACCAGTAAGTGCCTAAACCTACCTAACTACATCCCATTCATGCTATATTTTTTACAGACCGGACAGTGGAAAAATTAAATATATGAAGTATGTAAAATATACCTGCAGGGCTCCAGTAGCGTTTCCAACCTCTGCAGTTTGTCCATTTCAGCTGTAGTTGGCATGGCAATCTTGTTGTTGTGTGTGGTGAGGACATCCCTCAGTGCCTGTTCATTTCTACAGACACTTTTTATCATGTCCAGAGTCGAATTCCATCTGGTTGGAATATCTTGTATAAGCGACTCCTTATTTTGTCTATGTTGAAATTGTTGTTTTTGTAATTCTGCAGCACTTGCTGGACTGTGTTTAAAGTGGCCTACAACTTTTCTGCATTTGGCCAGGACATTGTCAAACGCACTGTTCTGCAGAGATACTGTGACAGAACGCTGGAGACTGTGCGCAGTGCAGGGGACATGTTCAAAAGGCAGGTGTCTTGCAGCAGCAATCATATTTCTTGCACTATCTGTGCTTAGTGTGCCGACTTTATCTGAAATGTTCCACTCCTGTGCAACATGAATAAAATGTTCAGCGCACGTTTCAGCAAAATGTCTCTCTTCTGTTTTCATTACAGTCAGAGCATGTGAATGTAGCTCCCAGTGTTCATCAATATAATGCACTGTAACTCCGAGGTAATTATGGTTACCCAGCGATGTCCAGTAATCTCCAGTGAGAGCAACATGTGGTACACATTGTAACGCCATCGCTTTTGTAGTACTCTCCTTTTCATACAAGTCATGTATTCTTCTTGTCTGCCTGAAAAACACTCCTGTGGTGGCTTTTTTTTATACTAGTTTAGCAGTCTGCTGACAGTGTCCACCAGGTCCATTATACTGTATATAGCAGTACGGTAGGCCACTGCTGTACCTACCTCTGTGTCGTCAGTCACTCGTCATCCATTAATAATAATAAGTATACTATCCATCCATCTACATTGTATACCTGTGGTGGCTTTTTTTCTTTATACTAGTTCAGCGGCACACCCAGGGGGGGTTTCCGAGTACCCAGAAACCCCCCTCCACTAAAGCCTGCTGTCTTCCTGGTGGCACTTGCAAGTGCAATAAAAGTTTACTTTATTTTAATTATAGTACATATATATCCATGTGCCTACATATATACACATGTATATACATACATACATACATACATACATATAAACACACACACACACACACATATGATATATATATATATATATATATATATATACATGTGTATATATATGTGTACTGTATGTGTGTGTATATATATATATATATATATATATGTATGCATGTTTAATATGCTATGTATATGGGTTCACTACGATCTCCCGGCGGCCGGCCTCCCGGCGACCAGCATACCGGCGCCGGGAGGCCGGCCGCCGGCTTACCAACAGTGTGGCGAGCGCAAATGAGCCCCTTGCGGGCTCGCTGCGCTCGCCACGCTACGCGCGCCACACTATTCTATTCTCCCTCCAGGGGGGTCGTGGACCCCCACGAGGGAGAATGTATGTATATATATATATATATATATATGTGTGTGTGTGTGTGTAGATATATGTATATATATATATATATATACACACACACACACACACACTAGTTTTACGGACCCAGCATATACTGGGTCACCTCAGTCTCCACCCCCGTGATTGGCTCCGCCCAGTTCTGGAAACCCCCCCATGCAAATCCTGCGTTTGCCACTGAGTTTAGCAGTTTGCTGACAGTGTCCACCAGGTCCATTTATTATTCTGTATATAGCAGTACGGTAGGCCACTGCTGTACCTACCTCTGTTTCGTCACTCGTCGTCCATAAGTATACTATCCATCCATCTACATTGTATACCTGTGATGGCTTTTTTTCTTTATACTAGTAGTACTAGTTTAGCAGTCTGCTGACAGTGTCCACCAGGTCCATTATACTGTATATAGCAGTACTTTAGGCCACTGCTGTACCTACCTCTGTGTCGTCAGTCACTCGTCATCCATTAATAATAATAAGTATACTATCCATCCATCTACATTGTATACCAGTGGTGGCTTTTTTTCTTTATACTAGTAGTACTAGTTTAGCAGTCTGCTGACAGTGTCCACCAGGTCCATTATACTGTATATAGCAGTACGGTAGGCCACTGCTGTACCTACCTCTGTGTCGTCACTCGTCGTCCATAAGTATACTACCATCCATCTACATTGTATACCTGTGGTGGCTTTTTTTTTTTATACTAGTAGTACTAGTTTAGCAGTCTGCTGACAGTGTCCACCAGGTCCATTATACTGTATATAGCAGTACGGTAGGCCACTGCTGTACCTACCTCTGTGTCGTCAGTCACTCGTCATCCATTAATAATAATAAATATACTATCCATCCATCTACATTGTATACCTGTGGTGGCTTTTTTTCTTTATACTAGTTTAGCAGTTTGCTGACAGTGTCCACCAGGTCCATTTATTATACTGTATATAGCAGTACGGTAGGCCACTGCTGTACCTACCTCTGTGTCGTCACTCGTTGTCCATAAGTATACTATCCATCCATCTGCATTGTATACCTGTGGTGGCTTTTTTTCTTTATACTAGTAGTACTAGTTTAGCAGTCTGCTGACAGTGTCCACCAGGTCCATTATACTGTATATAGCAGTACGGTAGGCCACTGCTGACCTACCTCTGTGTCGTCACTCGTCGTCCATAAGTATACTATCCATCCATCTACATTGTATACTTGTGGTGGCTTTTTTTCTTTATACTAGTAGTACTAGTTTAGCAGTCTGCTGACAGTGTCCACCAGGTCCATTATACTGTATATAGCAGTACGGTAGGCCACTGCTGTACCTACCTCTGTGTCGTCAGTCACTCGTCCATAAGTATACTATCCATCCATCTACATTGTATACCTGTGGTGCCTTTTAGTTGTGCGCATTAAAATATGGAGAACAAAAATGTGGAGGTTAAAAAATAGGGAAAGATCAAGATCCACTTCCACCTTGTGCTGAAGCTGCTGCCACTAGTCATGGCCGAGACGATGAAATGCCATCAACGTCGTCTGCCAAGGCCGATGCCCAATGTCATAGTACAGAGCATGTAAAATCCAAAACACAAAAGATCAGTAAAATGACCCAAAAATCAAAATTAAAAGCGTCTGAGGAGAAGCGTAAACTTGCCAATATGCCATTTACGACACGGAGTGGCAAGGAATGGCTGAGGCCCTGGCCTATGTTCATGGCTAGTGGTTCAGCTTCACATGAGGATGGAAGCACTCATCCTCTCGCTAGAAAAAAGAAAAGACTTAAGCTGGCAAAAGCACAGCAAAGAACTGTGCGTTCTTCGAAATCACAAATCCCCAAGGAGAGTCCAATTGTGTCGGTTGCGATGCCTGACCGTCCTCTTTTTTCTTTAATTTTTCTTTGCATCATGTGCTGTTTGGGGAGTATTTTTTTGAAGGGCCATCCTGCGTGACACTGCAGTGCCACTCCTAGATGGGCCAGGTGTTTGTGTCGGCCACTAGGGTCGCTTAGCTTAGTCACACAGCTACCTCATTGCGCCTCTTTTTTTCTTTGCGTCATGTGCTGTTTGGGGAGTATTTTTTTGAAGGGCCATCCTGCGTGACACTGCAGTGCCACTCCTAGATGGGCCAGGTGTTTGTGTCGGCCACTAGGGTCGCTTAGCTTAGTCACACAGCTACCTCATTGCGCCTCTTTTTTTCTTTGCGTCATGTGCTGTTTGGGGAGTATTTTTTTGAAGGGCCATCCTGCGTGACACTGCAGTGCCACTCCTAGATGGGCCAGATGTTTGTGTCGGCCACTTGGGTCGCTTATCTTAGTCACACAGCTACCTCATTGCGCCTCTTTTTTTCTTTGCATCATGTGCTGTTTGGGGAGTATTTTTTTGAAGGGCCATCCTGCGTGACACTGCAGTGCCACTCCTAGATGGGCGAGATGTTTGTGTCGGCCACTTGGGTCGCTTATCTTAGTCACACAGCTACCTCATTGCGCCTCTTTTTTTCTTTGCATCATGTGCTGTTTGGGGACAATTTTTTTGAAGGGCCATCCTGTCTGACACTGCAGTGCCACTCCTAGATGGGCCAGGTGTTTGTGTCGGCCACTAGGGTCGCTTAGCTTAGCTTAGCCATCCAGCGACCTCGGTGCAAATTTTAGGACTAAAAATAATATTGTGAGATGTGAGGTGTTCAGAATAGACTGAAAATGAGTGGAAATTATGGTTATTGAGGTTAATAATACTATGGGATCAAAATGACCCCCAAATTCTATGATTTAAGCTGTTTTTTAGGGATTTTTGAAAAAAACACCCGAATCCAAAACACACCCGAATCCGACAAAAAAATTTCGGTGAGGTTTTGCCAAAACGCGTCCGAACCCAAAACACAGCCGCGGAACCGAACCCAAAACCAAAACACAAAACCCGAAAAATTTCCGGTGCACATCACTACTTTTTACACGTTAAGGCAGATTTAATAGAAAGAAAGAAAGAGAAAATGTGGCCAGGTAGTTCTCAAGAGTTTATTCCGGATTATAGGGATACCCGCTAATACAGTATGTTTAAGGTCTGACAGAGTTATAGTGACTAGGAGTATATGAAAAACTGTAATATATAAATAAATAAATTAAATAAATAAATGACTTTTTCCCATAACTCACATCAAACAAATACCTCATGCAGAGATTAAAAATATATTTACTGAAGAATAAAAATGCACGCAGTAACCAAAGAAACAATGAGAATGGGCGCGCTAATGAAGAAGTTATATTCACATTCATAAAAGTAACCTTTACTTTGCTCAAACACAGTCTCAATCAGCGCAATATCCAGCCCGGCGGCCCCCCCTCTCTCACCTGCGTGTGTTACGATCCTGATGCTCAGGACAGGGGAGATCTTATGTAGTGAGTCCTGAGCACCAAGACGGAATGCTGGGATTGGGAGATGGGAAAGAAATAGCCCCTAGCACCCTACCTCCGTTGTCTTACCCGTGTTATCAATACACGCCTGAACGACTATGGTTTCTTTGGCCCATGGCAGCCGCGTTTGAAGGGCGGATTAGGTCTGCCCAACTCCGATGCCCACTCAGGTCTTAAAGAGAGACAAGGCGTGAACTGAGACAGGGTAATAACAAGGGGACCTCTAACTGAAACAACCACGCTAGGGGCTATAAACTACCTAAAAACTAAACGTATGTGCGGCACGCCGCCAAAGGAAAAGAACTACAAAGAAACCACTGTCCACTCCCCTACACGGCACCGCCGAGTTCCGGGGAGGACAGTGAAAGCGGAAACCTCCGCAAATGCACCAATTCACAGTAAAGTAAACACTAAGCGGCATAGGCCGCAACACACGGCAGAAGCCGCTACTCACGAAACCGGGCGAGAACCCCAGATGACAAACAGGTTCGCAAGGACTAAGAAGGATTCCCAGGACCGGCTTCGGACCACCAAAGTACCAAAGGGCTGGGAACAAGATCCACCAAACACGGCTGACAGGAACAGAGTTCTGCAAGGCAGGAACAGCATACAAGAAGCTATCACCGGCGGGGCTGCAGTGTGCTGGCTCACATAAAAAGGCCCTGCTGGCCAATAACAGGAGGGCCAGCAGGACCAGCCCCCAGACCCTAATTACTAGTTGCCGTGCAGCTGCCCTGCTGCACGAGCAACCATTTTAACTATTCTTAGCAACGGGGAACGCGGTCCACCTGTGGCGTGCCCGTTGCTATGCACCCGGCGGCCCTGCACTTACGGCGTCCTGCGTTGCCAGGGACCCGGCGGCTATCGTGCGCACGGCGTCCTGGCGTTGCTAGGCGCCGTGTGGGGGACAGGGAAGGAGAGAGGCGCGGCGGCCGTGACCGCTGCTCAGTCAGGGCACGGCCGAAGACCGCCGCGCCTAACAGTACCCCCCCCTTGAGGAGGGGTTAAAGAACCCCTAGAGCCAGGTTTCTGAGGAAACTCCTGAAAGAAAATCCTCTTCAGCTTGGGAGCATGTAAATCTTTATCCAACACCCAAGATCTTTCTTCAGGGCCATAACCTTTCCAGTGGACCAAAAAATAGAGCCGACCTCGAGAAAGCTTAGAATCTAAAACCTTCTCCACCAAGAACTCTTGTTGCCCCTGAACATCCACCGGAGATCTACCCTGGGAAGTCCTCCGAGGAAATCTCCTGGAAGAAAAATACTGTTTCAAAAGAGAACAGTGAAAAGTATTGCCAATTTTGAGAGATCTCGGCAAGCGTAGCCGAAAAGCAACTGGGTTGACCTTCTTAATGATAAGGAATGGTCCAATAAATTTGGGTCCCAATCTATCCGAAGGTTGTCGGAGCTTGATGTTGCGAGTTGACAACCATACCTTATCTCCCACCTTAAAAGTGCAAGGACGTCGGAGCCTATCAGAAAATGTCTTTTCTCGGAAGGCAGCTTTTCTCAAGGCAAGGTGCACCTTTCTCCAAATTGTTCTGAGATGGGAGGTTAAGGTCAACGAGGAGACTGGAGAATGAGGAAAAAAAGAGTTGGCTCTAGGATGAAAGCCAAAGACTGAAAAGAATGGGGACTCCTTGGTGGAAGAATGACAAGAGTTATTATAAGCAAATTCGGCTAACGGAAGAAATTCAGACCAATCATTCTGGAGTTTGGCCGAATACAACCGTAAATACTGTTTTAATGACTGGTTAACTCGTTCGGTTTGTCCGTTAGATTGTGGATGGTACCGAGATGTTAAAGAGAGTTTCATATTTAATGAGGCACAAAAACGTTTCCAGAAACGAGCAATGAATTGCGGACCCCGATCAGAGACAATATCCCTGGGCAACCCATGGAGCCTGAACACATGACGGAGAAACAAGACTGCCAACCCTTGAGCAGAGGGTAATCGGGGAAGAGCAATGAAATGAGCCATCTTACTAAAACGATCTACTACCACTCAAATGACTCGAAATCCGGCTGAAAGAGGAAGGTCCACCACGAAATCCATGGATATATGTGACCATGGCCTGAGAGGAACGGCTAAAGGTACGAGTTGCCCGATCGGCAATGAACGAGGAACCTTATGCCGTGCACAAACCTGACAGGAATGGACAAATTCCCTTACATCTTTAGAAAGACTAGGCCACCACACCGAGCGAGAGACTAACTCCAAGGTCTTAGTGATACCTGGATGACCAGAGACTTTGTTGTCATGAAACTCAGCTAAAACAGTGCCTCTCAGAAATTCAGGGACAAAGAGACGATCAGCAGGAGTCGGTTTAGGAGCCTGCTGTTGAAGCTGGACTAACTCAGTAAATAAATCCTGTGTGAGGCCTGCCCGGATGACAGATGATGGAACTATGGGGGTAGTAGCAGGATGGTTATTGTGAACCGGAAGAAAACAACGTGACAGGGCATCAGCTTTAGTATTTTTGGAACCGGGCCTGAAGGTGATAATAAACCTGAAACGAGTAAAAAACAATGCCCAACGTGCCTGCCGAGCATTAAGCCGTTTAGCTGACTCAATATACTGCAGGTTCTTATGATCAGTAAACACTGTAATAGTATGCCTAGCTCCCTCCAGCCAATGCCTCCACTCCTCGAAAGCCCATTTAACTGCCAGCAATTCTCGATTACCAACGTCATAGTTGGATTCTGCGGAGGAGAATTTCCTGGACATGAAGGCACAAGGGTGTAATTCCTGAGACTCCGGATCTTCCTGAGATAGGATAGCCCCCCAGGGCCGGCGCTTCCATTAGGCAGCTTTAGGCAGCTGCCTATGAGCGCCAGGACCTGGGGGGCGGCACACTGAGGCTGTCAGGGGCCCTGATAATTTTGTCTGTTAGCCCCCTGCCCTGTAGCCCCCATGTGACAGCAGGGCACCCGGCAGCGGCATGGACACATTAGTAGCAGCGCTGCAAGCGGTCCTGCAGCGCTGCTGAACTTACTGACAGCAGCTGAAGCTTTTTGGCCAATCCAGGCCACTGTACACTACCTAGTGTCCCAGGATCCACCGTTGACTCTCCGGATTCACCACCTCTGGAGAAGTTATACAGTGGGAGCGGCGAGGTAGTCTCCCCCTCTGCTGGTCCTTTATATCCTCTGCCGGGCTGGTTCCGGAGCCTGGTGCTTGATGGTAAGTTTTGTGTTTGTTTTTTGTGGGGTTTTTTTTATTTATAAAGGGGGCGTGGTCACAGGTCCGTGATTAGGCCACGCCCCCGACTTTGCCAGGTCCCCGGCGGTCTGTCTGCTGCTCAGCTCTGCCCATTCTATGTGACGCTGGCTCCTGCAGTCTGAGCTGGAGGAGGTAACTGCTGTGGTACCGTAGTGTGTGTGTCTCACTATGAGTGTCAGTGTGTCTCTCAGTATGAGTGTTTCTCAGTACGAGTGTGTGTGTGCCTCAGTATGAGTGTGTGTGCTTGTCAGTGTGAGTGGATGTGTACCATAGAGCTTATTGGGAAACAACCAGTACCTGTATTGTATATGTACCTCACACTCTGTTAGTTACAGAAGTTCCCTGCATGAATACTATATCGCTAGTGGCCTGCAGTTGGTGAGGGCATAGGCAGATTCAGTAAAAGCACCGAATACCACATTCCTTCCCCACCCCCACCGTTTAGGAGGATAATTATTATTTTTTTGTAATTTCTAATACAGTGACAGGTGGCCTGGACTGGGGAGCAGGGTGTCCTATATCCCCCCAGGCCGCTCCGTCTCTAACACTCCGGCATGAGGGTTGGGGGTAGGCTGCAGGAAGGGAGGGGAGGGTTAGGTTGCATCGGGGGGGGGGGGGGGGGAGGGGGGTGTTAGGATTAGACTGCAAGAAGGGAGGGTTAGCATACTTTCCCACAAGATGTTGGGATACTGAGCGTCAGGATGCAGCTATCATTCTTCTGACCACCGGCATCCTAAGCGCCGGGATACCTTTCCCAACCCGCTATAGGGTGGAGGGGGTGTGTGTGTGAAGTTTTGCCTAGGGTGCCGAAAAACCTTGCACCGGCCCTGTAGCCCCCACTCCAACCTCTGAGGCATCAACCTCGACTATAAAGGGGAGCTCCGGGTTAGGGTGCCTGAAAACAGGAGCCGAGACAAAGGCCTGCTTTAAGGCCCGAAAGGCAGACTCGGCTGCAGGCGACCAATTGGAAGGGTCCGCTCCTTTTTTAGTCAATGCTACTATAGGAGCGACCAAATCAGAAAAGGTATGAATGAACCGCCTATAATAGTTTGCAAACCCTAAAAAGCGCTGAATTGCTTTTAAATTTGTGGGTTGCGCCCAATTAAGGATGGCCTGGAGTTTTTTCGGTTCCATGAAAAATCCCTGGGGAGAAATAATATACCCCAAGAAGGACACTTCCGTGATGTGAAAATCACATTTCTCTAGTGTTGCGTATAAATGATTCTCCCGTAGTTTTTGAAGAACCAGACGCACATGGGTAATATGTTGTTCCATAGACTCAGAATAAATCAAAATGTCGTCTAAATAAACGACCACGAACTTTCCAAGAAAGTCACGAAGAACATCATTGATGAGGTCTTGAAATACAGCAGGAGCATTTGACAGCCCAAAGGGCATCACCAGGTATTCATAATGACCCGACTGTGTGCTGAAAGCCGTCTTCCACTCATCCCCAGATCTTATTCGGATGAGATTGTAAGCTCCTCTAAGATCGATTTTTTTAGAAAGATAACGGCAGAGCGTAACTGATCAAAAAGTACTGAATCAAAGGCAAAGGGTAGGTGTTTTTAACAGAAATTTTATTCAGAGCCCGAAAATCAATACATTGTCTGAGAGACCCATCTTTTTTCTCAACAAAAAAGAATCCTGCACTCAAAGGAGATTTCGAAGGCCTAATGAAGCCTTTTTTCAGGCTTTCCTGGATATAATTATCCATAGCCGTGGTTTCTGGCCCGGAGAGGGCATATAATCTCCCCTTAGGTAAAGTGGCCCCGGGAACTAAATCTATAGCGCAGTCATAGGACCGATGGGGAGGCAGAACGTCCGCATTACCCTTGGAGAACACATCAGAAAAATCCTGATATTCCAGAGGAATAAGTTCTGGGGTAACTGCCGCAACCCGGACCGGATGGGAAATACACTCCTTAACACAAAAAGGACCCCATTGGGAATCTCCCCAGACCGCCAATCTATGGTGGGATTATGAAAGGCAAGCCAGGAGTGACCCAAAACTACTGGAACTGCCGGACAATGTGTAAGGTAAAATTCTATTTCTTCTGAATGTAGGGCCCCCACTGTCAGCAATACTGGAGGTGTGCGGTGTGTAATAACCCCCATCCAAGCCGTGCATGGTGATACGTCTATCTAAGGGTATCAGTGGAACGCCTAAAGCCTTAGCCCAAGCTAAATCCATAAAATTTCCTGCAGCTCCACTGTCGACGAAGGCCGACACCAACGAACTGAGGCTGCCAAAGGAAATCTTTACCGGAACTAATAGAGAATTATTAGAGGAGATTAACTGCAGACCCAAGTGAACCCCCTCACAATTCACTTGGTCAGAGCGTTTCCAGGCTTGTTCGGGCAGTTACGTGCGATATGTCCCTTACCACCACAATACAAACAAAGACCAGAACTTAACCTTCTGGTTCTTTCCTCTGGGGACAGCCGGGAGAGACCCATTTGCATGGGCTCCTCGACGTCCTCAGGAAAAGTATATACACATGGATTAGGCCTAAAAGTTGTTCCTCTTTCAGCCCTCCGCTCTCGGAGACGACGATCAATTTTAATAGCGAGCTCCATGAGTTTGTCTAGAGTCTCAGGAGCGGGGTACTGAAGGAGACTGTCTTTAATCACTTCCGACAGACGGAGGCGAAACTGACTGCGCAGGGCGGGGTCATTCCAGCCACAGTCGTTCGACCAACGGCGAAATTCGGTACAATACACCTCTGCTGGATTTTTGCCTTGCTTAAGGGCACGCAGGTGACTCTCAGCTGATGCTTCCCTATCTGGGTCGTCATATAAGAGGCCTAAGGATTTAAAAAAGGCGTCTACTGATAACAAAGCAGCATCATCCGCTCTTAGCCCAAACGCCCAGGTCTGTGGATCACCCTGAAGTAGAGACATCACAATCCCGACCCGCTGAGACTCAGTACCAGAGGAACGGGGCCTTAAATGAAAATAAAGCTTACAAGCTTCCTTAAAATTAAAAAAATCCTTTCGGTTACCCGAAAAACGGTCAGGTAAATGCATCTTTGGTTCTGGAACCATACTCTGGGAGGCTCGCAAAAGATCTTCCTGCGATCTCACCCGAAGAGTAAGGTCCTGAACCATCTGAGTTAATTCCTGTATTTGGTTAACCAAAAGCTGACTGGGGTTTGGCCCTAAACCGGCCAGATTCATGAGGCCGAGTTTCTAGGCCTACCAATACAACGGGAAAAATTAAACCCCCTTCTTTTTTTATGTGGGCCGGTGATAATGTTACGATCCTGATGCTCAGGACAGGGGAGATCTTATGTAGTGAGTCCTGAGCACCAAGACGGAATGCTGGGATTGGGAGATGGGAAGGAAATAGCCCCTAGCACCCTACCTCCGTTGTCTTACCCGTGTTATCAATACACGCCTGAACGACTATGGTTTCTTGGGCCCATGGCAGCCGCGTTTGAAGGGCGGATTAGGTCTGCCCAACTCCGATGCCCCCTCA
Organism: Pseudophryne corroboree; assembly: GCF_028390025.1. Lineage (NCBI taxonomy): Eukaryota > Metazoa > Chordata > Amphibia > Anura > Myobatrachidae > Pseudophryne > Pseudophryne corroboree. The sequence goes on from NC_086445.1 coordinate 264,689,281, forward strand.
GGTCTTAAAGAGAGACAAGGCGTGAACTGAGACAGGGTAATAACAAGGGGACCTCTAACTGAAACAACCACGCTAGGGGCTATGAACTACCTAAAAACTAAACGTATGTGCGGCACGCCACCAAAGGAAAAGAACTACAAAGAAACCACTGTCCACTCCCCTACACGGCACCGCCGAGTTCCGGGGAGGACAGTGAAAGCGGAAACCTCCGCAAATGCACCAATTCACAGTAAAGTAAACACTAAGCGGCATAGGCCGCAACACACGGCAGAAGCCGCTACTCACGAAACCGGGCGAGAACCCCAGATGACAAACAGGTTCGCAAGGACTAAGAAGGATTCCCAGGACCGGCTTCGGACCACCAAAGTACCAAAGGGCAGGGAGCAAGATCCACCAAACACGGCTGACAGGAACAGAGTTCTGCAAGGCAGGAACAGCATACAAGAAGCTATCACCGGCGGGGCTGCAGTGTGCTGGCTCACATAAAAAGGCCCTGCTGGCCAATAACAGGAGGGCCAGCAGGACCAGCCCCCAGACCCTAATTACTAGTTGCCGTGCAGCTGCCCTGCTGCACGAGCAACCTAATTAACTATTCTTAGCAACGGGGAACGCGGTCCACCTGTGGCGTGCCCGTTGCTATGCACCCGGCGGCCCTGCACTTACGGCGTCCTGCGTTGCCAGGGACCCGGCGACTATCGTGCGCACGGCGTCCTGGCGTTGCTAGGCGCCGTGTGGGGGACAGGGAAGGAGAGAGGCGCGGCGGCCATGACCGCTGCTCAGTCAGGGCACGGCCGAAGACCGCCGCGCCTAACAGCGTGTCCGGTAGAGATGAGCGGGTTCGGTTCCTCGGAATCCGAACCCGCCCGAACTTCATTTTTTTTTACACGGGGCCGAGCGACTCGGATCTTCCCGCCTTGCTCGGTTAACCCGAGCGCGCCTGAACGTCATCATCCCGCTGTCGGATTCTCGCGAGGCTCGGATTCTATCGCGAGACTCGGATTCTATATAAGGAGCCGCGCGTCGCCGCCATTTTCACACGTGCATTGAGATTCATAGGGAGAGGACGTGGCTGGCGTCCTCTCCGTTTATAGAGAAGAGAGTGAGACTAGAGTAGAGAGAGACACAGTAGTAATTTTGGGGAGCATTAGGAGGAGTACTACTACTTGCTGAAGTGATAGATAGATAGTGTGACTGTATAATGTATATCTGACTTGTGGGGGAGACACTGACAGTGGGGAGCAGTTAGAGTCTGAGAGTAGGACTCAGGAGTACATATAACGTACAGTGCACACTTTTGCTGCCAGAGTGCCACACTGCCATTGTGACCACACTGACCACCAGTATAATATATATTGTGATTGTCTGCTTAGGAGTACTACTTGCAAGTTGCTGATAGTGTGACCAGTGACCTGACCACCAGTTTAATAATCACCACCAGTTTAATATATATAATATATATATATAATTGTATATAATATATATATATAATATTGTATACCACCTACCCGTTTTTTTTTTTCTTTCTTCTTCTTTATACATACTACTATAGTAGCTTACTGTAGCAGTCTGCGGTGCTGCTGAGCTGACAGTGTCCAGCAGGTCCGTCATCAGTCATTACATAATAAATATATATACCTGTCCGGCTGCAGTACTAGTGATATTATATATATATATATATATTGATTTCATCTCATTATCATCCAGTCTATATTAGCAGCAGACACAGTACGGTAGTCCACGGCTGTAGCTACCTCTGTGTCGGCAGTCGCTCGTCCATCCATAATTGTATACCACCTATCCGTGGTTTTTTTTCTTTTCTTTCTTCTTTATACATACTACTATAGTAGCTTACTGTAGCAGTCTGCGGTGCTGCTGAGCTGACAGTGTCCAGCAGGTCCGTCATCAGTCATTACATAATAAATATATCTACCTGTCCGGCTGCAGTACTAGTGTGATATTATATATATATTGATTTCATCTCATTATCATCCAGTCTATATTAGCAGCAGACACAGTACGGTAGTCCACGGCTGTAGCTACCTCTGTGTCGGCAGTCGCTCGTCCATCCATAATTGTATACCACCTCCCCGTGGTTTTTTTTTTCTTTCTTCTTTATACATACTACTATAGTAGCTTACTGTAGCAGTCTGCGGTGCTGCTGAGCTGACAGTGTCCAGCAGGTCCGTCATCAGTCATTACATAATAAATATATCTACCTGTCCGGCTGCAGTACTAGTGTGATATTATATATATATATATTGATTTCATCTCATTATCATCCAGTCTATATTAGCAGCAGACACAGTACGGTAGTCCATGGCTGTAGCTACCTCTGTGTCGGCAGTCGCTCGTCCATCCATAATTGTATACCACCTACCCGTGTTTTTTTTTTCTTTCTTCTTTATACTTACTACTATAGTAGCTTACTGTAGCAGTCTGCGGGTGCTGCTGAGCTGACAGTGTCCATCAGGTCCGTCATCAGTCATTACATAATAAATATATCTACCTGTCCGGCTGCAGTACTGGTGTGATATTATATATATATATATATATATATTGATTTCATCTCATTATCATCCAGTCTATATTAGCAGCAGACACAGTACGGTAGTCCACGGCTGTAGCTACCTCTGTGTCGGCAGTCGCTCGTCCATCCATAATTGTATACCACCTACCCGTGGTTTTTTTTTTCTTTCTTCTTTATACATACTACTATAGTAGCTTACTGTAGCAGTCTGCGGTGCTGCTGAGCTGACAGTGTCCAGCAGGTCCGTCATCAGTCATTACATAATAAATATATATACCTGTCCGGCTGCAGTACTAGTGTGATATTATATATATATTGATTTCATCTCATTATCATCCAGTCTATATTAGCAGCAGACACAGTACGGTAGTCCACGGCTGTAGCTACCTCTGTGTCGGCAGTCGCTCGTCCATCCATAATTGTATACCACCTACCCGTGGTTTTTTTTTTCCTTTCTTCTTTATACATACTACTATAGTAGCTTACTGTAGCAGTCTGCGGTGCTGCTGAGCTGACAGTGTCCAGCAGGTCCGTCATCAGTCATTACATAATAAATATATCTACCTGTCCGGCTGCAGTACTAGTGTGATATTATATATATATATATATTGATTTCATCTCATTATCATCCAGTCTATATTAGCAGCAGACACAGTACGGTAGTCCACGGCTGTAGCTACCTCTGTGTCGGCAGTCGCTCGTCCATCCATAATTGTATACCACCTACCCGTGGTTTTTTTTTTCTTTCTTCTTTATACATACTACTATAGTAGCTTACTGTAGCAGTCTGCGGTGCTGCTGAGCTGACAGTGTCCAGCAGGTCCGTCATCAGTCATTACATAATAAATATATATACCTGTCCGGCTGCAGTACTAGTGATATTATATATATATATATTGATTTCATCTCATTATCATCCAGTCTATATTAGCAGCAGACACAGTACGGTAGTCCACGGCTGTAGCTACCTCTGTGTCGGCAGTCGCTCGTCCATCCATAAGTATACTAGTATCCATCCATCTCCATTGTTTACCTGAGGTGCCTTTTAGTTGTGCCTATTAAAATATGGAGAACAAAAATGTTGAGGTTCCAAAATTAGGGAAAGATCAAGATCCACTTCCACCTCGTGCTGAAGCTGCTGCCACTAGTCATGGCCGAGACGATGAAATTAGAGATGTGCACTTGAAATTTTTCGGGTTTTGTGTTTTGGTTTTGGGTTTGGTTCCGCGGCCGTGTTTTGGGTTCGACCGCGTTTTGGCAAAACCTCACCGAATTTTTTTTGTCGGATTCGGGTGTGTTTTGGATTCGGGTGTTTTTTTCAAAAAACCCTAAAAAACAGCTTAAATCATAGAATTTGGGGGTCATTTTGATCCCAAAGTATTATTAACCTCAAAAACCATAATTTCCACTCATTTTCAGTCTATTCTGAATACCTCACACCTCACAATATTATTTTTAGTCCTAAAATTTGCACCGAGGTAGCCTAGTGGCCGACACAAACACCGGGCCCATCTAGGAGTGGCACTGCAGTGTCACGCAGGATGGCCCTTCCAAAAAACACTCCCCAAACAGCACATGACGCAAAGAAAAAAAGAGGCGCAATGAGGTAGCTGCGTGAGTAAGATAAGCGACCCTAGTGGCCGACACAAACACCTGGCCCATCTAGGAGTGGCACTGCAGTGTCACGCAGGATGGCCCTTCCAAAAAACACTCCCCAAACAGCACATGACGCAAAGAAAAAAAGAGGCGCAATGAGGTAGCTGTGTGAGTAAGATAAGCGACCCTAGTGGCCGACACAAACACCTGGCCCATCTAGGAGTGGCACTGCAGTGTCACGCAGGATGGCCCTTCCAAAAAACACTCCCCAAACAGCACATGACGCAAAGAAAAAAAGAGGCGCAATGAGGTAGCTGTGTGAGTAAGATAAGCGACCCTAGTGGCTGACACAAACACCGGGCCCATCTAGGAGTGGCACTGCAGTGTCACGCAGGATGGCCCTTCCAAAAAACACTCCCCAAACAGCACATGACGCAAAGAAAAAAAGAGGCGCAATGAGGTAGCTGTGTGAGTAAGATAAGCGACCCTAGTGGCCGACACAAACACCGGGCCCATCTAGGAGTGGCACTGCAGTGTCACGCAGGATGGCCCTTCCAAAAAACACTCCCCAAACAGCACATGACGCAAAGAAAAAAAGAGGCGCAATGAGGTAGCTGCGTGAGTAAGATAAGCGACCCTAGTGGCCGACACAAACACCTGGCCCATCTAGGAGTGGCACTGCAGTGTCACGCAGGATGGCCCTTCCAAAAAACACTCCCCAAACAGCACATGACGCAAAGAAAAAAAGAGGCGCAATGAGGTAGCTGTGTGAGTAAGATAAGCGACCCTAGTGGCCGACACAAACACCTGGCCCATCTAGGAGTGGCACTGCAGTGTCACGCAGGATGGCCCTTCCAAAAAACACTCCCCAAACAGCACATGACGCAAAGAAAAAAAGAGGCGCAATGAGGTAGCTGTGTGAGTAAGATAAGCGACCCTAGTGGCTGACACAAACACCGGGCCCATCTAGGAGTGGCACTGCAGTGTCACGCAGGATGGCCCTTCCAAAAAACACTCCCCAAACAGCACATGACGCAAAGAAAAAAAGAGGCGCAATGAGGTAGCTGTGTGAGTAAGATAAGCGACCCTAGTGGCCGACACAAACACCGGGCCCATCTAGGAGTGGCACTGCAGTGTCACGCAGGATGGCCCTTCCAAAAAACACTCCCCAAACAGCACATGACGCAAAGAAAAAAAGAGGCGCAATGAGGTAGCTGCGTGAGTAAGATAAGCGACCCTAGTGGCCGACACAAACACCTGGCCCATCTAGGAGTGGCACTGCAGTGTCACGCAGGATGGCCCTTCCAAAAAACACTCCCCAAACAGCACATGACGCAAAGAAAAAAAGAGGCGCAATGAGGTAGCTGTGTGAGTAAGATAAGCGACCCTAGTGGCCGACACAAACACCTGGCCCATCTAGGAGTGGCACTGCAGTGTCACGCAGGATGGCCCTTCCAAAAAACACTCCCCAAACAGCACATGACGCAAAGAAAAAAAGAGGCGCAATGAGGTAGCTGTGTGAGTAAGATAAGCGACCCTAGTGGCTGACACAAACACCGGGCCCATCTAGGAGTGGCACTGCAGTGTCACGCAGGATGGCCCTTCCAAAAAACACTCCCCAAACAGCACATGACGCAAAGAAAAAAAGAGGCGCAATGAGGTAGCTGTGTGAGTAAGATAAGCGACCCTAGTGGCCGACACAAACACCGGGCCCATCTAGGAGTGGCACTGCAGTGTCACGCAGGATGGCCCTTCCAAAAAACACTCCCCAAACAGCACATGACGCAAAGAAAAAAAGAGGCGCAATGAGGTAGCTGCGTGAGTAAGATAAGCGACCCTAGTGGCCGACACAAACACCTGGCCCATCTAGGAGTGGCACTGCAGTGTCACGCAGGATGGCCCTTCCAAAAAACACTCCCCAAACAGCACATGACGCAAAGAAAAAAAGAGGCGCAATGAGGTAGCTGTGTGAGTAAGATAAGCGACCCTAGTGGCCGACACAAACACCTGGCCCATCTAGGAGTGGCACTGCAGTGTCACGCAGGATGGCCCTTCCAAAAAACACTCCCCAAACAGCACATGACGCAAAGAAAAAAAGAGGCGCAATGAGGTAGCTGTGTGAGTAAGATAAGCGACCCTAGTGGCTGACACAAACACCGGGCCCATCTAGGAGTGGCACTGCAGTGTCACGCAGGATGGCCCTTCCAAAAAACACTCCCCAAACAGCACATGACGCAAAGAAAAAAAGAGGCGCAATGAGGTAGCTGTGTGAGTAAGATAAGCGACCCTAGTGGCCGACACAAACACCGGGCCCATCTAGGAGTGGCACTGCAGTGTCACGCAGGATGGCCCTTCCAAAAAACACTCCCCAAACAGCACATGACGCAAAGAAAAAAAGAGGCGCAATGAGGTAGCTGTGTGAGTAAGCTAAGCGACCCTAGTGGCCGACACAAACACCTGGCCCATCTAGGAGTGGCACTGCAGTGTCACGCAGGATGGCCCTTCCAAAAAACACTCCCCAAACAGCACATGACGCAAAGAAAAAAAGAGGCGCAATGAGGTAGCTGTGTGAGTAAGATAAGCGACCCTAGTGGCCGACACAAACACCGGGCCCATCTAGGAGTGGCACTGCAGTGTCACGCAGGATGGCCCTTCCAAAAAACACTCCCCAAACAGCACATGACGCAAAGAAAAATTAAAGAAAAAAGAGGTGCAAGATGGAATTGTCCTTGGGCCCTCCCACCCACCCTTATGTTGTATAAACAGGACATGCACACTTTAACCAACCCATCATTTCAGTGACAGGGTCTGCCACATGACTGTGACTGAAATGACGGGTTGGTTTGGACCCCCACCGAAAAAGAAGCAATTAATCTCTCCTTGCACAAACTGGCTCTACAGAGGCAAGATGTCCACCTCATCATCATCCTCCGGATATATCACCGTGTACATCCCCCTCCTCACAGATTATCAATTCGTCCCCACTGGAATCCACCATCTCAGCTCCCTGTGTACTTTGTGGAGGCAATTGCTGCTGGTCAATGTCTCCACGGAGGAATTGATTATAATTCATTTTAATGAACATCATCTTCTCCACATTTTCTGGAAGTAACCTTGTACGCCGATTGCTGACAAGGTGAGCGGCGGCACTAAACACTCTTTCGGAGTACACACTTGTGGGAGGGCAACTTAGGTAGAATAAAGCCAGTTTGTGCAAAGGCCTCCAAATTGCCTCTTTTTCCTGCCAGTATAAGTACGGACTGTGTGACGTGCCTACTTGGATGCGGTCACTCATATAATCCTCCACCATTCTTTCAATGGGGAGAGAATCATATGCAGTGACAGTAGACGACATGTCCGTAATCGTTGACAGGTCCTTCAGTCCGGACCAGATGTCAGCATCAGCAGTCGCTCCAGACTGCCCTGCATCACCGCCAGCGGGTGGGCTCGGAATTCTGAGCCTTTTCCTCGCACCCCCAGTTGCGGGAGAATGTGAAGGAGGAGATGTTGACAGGTCGCGTTCCGCTTGACTTGACAATTTTCTCACCAGCAGGTCTTTGAACCCCAGCAGACTTGTGTCTGCCGGAAAGAGAGATCCAAGGTAGGTTTTAAATCTAGGATCGAGCACGGTGGCCAAAATGTAGTGCTCTGATTTCAACAGATTGACCACCCGTGAATCCTTGTTAAGCGAATTAAGGGCTCCATCCACAAGTCCCACATGCCTAGCGGAATCGCTCCGTGTTAGCTCCTCCTTCAATGTCTCCAGCTTCTTCTGCAAAAGCCTGATGAGGGGAATGACCTGACTCAGGCTGGCAGTGTCTGAACTGACTTCACGTGTGGCAAGTTCAAAGGGCAGCAGAACCTTGCACAACGTTGAAATCATTCTCCACTGCGCTTGAGACAGGTGCATTCCACCTCCTATATCGTGCTGAATTGTATAGGCTTGAATGGCCTTTTGCTGCTCCTCCAACCTCTGAAGCATATATAGGGTTGAATTCCACCTCGTTACCACTTCTTGCTTCAGATGATGGCAGGGCAGGTTCAGGCGTTTTTGGTGTTGCTCCAGTCTTCTGTACGTGGTGCTTGTACGCCGAAAGTGTCCCGCAATTCTTCTGGCCACCGACAGCATCTCTTGCACGCCCCTGTCGTTTTTTAAAAAATTCTGCACCACCAAATTCAAGGTATGTGCAAAACATGGGACGTGCTGGAATTTGCCCAGATTTAATGCACACACAATATTGCTGGCGTTGTCCGATGCCACAAATCCACAGGAGAGTCCAATTGGGGTAAGCCATTCCGCGATGATCTTCCTCAGTTGCCGTAAGAGGTTTTCAGCTGTGTGCGTATTCTGGAAACCGGTGATACAAAGCGTAGCCTGCCTAGGAAAGAGTTGGCGTTTGCGAGATGCTGCTACTGGTGCCGCCGCCGCTGTTCTTGCGGCGGGAGTCCATACATCTACCCAGTGGGCTGTCACAGTCATATAGTCCTGACCCTGCCCTGCTCCACTTGTCCACATGTCCGTGGACACTGTCAGCTCAGCAGCACCGCAGACTGCTACAGTAAGCTACTATAGTAGTATGTATAAAGAAGAAAGAAAAAAAAAAAAACCACGGGTAGGTGGTATACAATTATGGATGGACGAGCGACTGCCGACACAGAGGTAGCTACAGCCGTGGACTACCGTACTGTGTCTGCTGCTAATATAGACTGGATGATAATGAGATGAAATCAATATATATATATATATAATATCACTAGTACTGCAGCCGGACAGGTATATATATTTATTATGTAATGACTGATGACGGACCTGCTGGACACTGTCAGCTCAGCAGCACCGCAGACTGCTACAGTAAGCTACTATAGTAGTATGTATAAAGAAGAAAGAAAAAAAAAAACCACGGGTAGGTGGTATACAATTATGGATGGACGAGCGACTGCCGACACAGAGGTAGCTACAGCCCGTGGACTACCGTACTGTGTCTGCTGCTAATATAGACTGGATGATAATGAGATGAAATCAATATATATATATATATATATAATATCACTAGTACTGCAGCCGGACAGGTATATATATTTATTATGTAATGACTGATGACGGACCTGCTGGACACTGTCAGCTCAGCAGCACCGCAGACTGCTACAGTAAGCTACTATAGTAGTATGTATAAAGAAGAAAGAAAAAAAAAAAAACACGGGTAGGTGGTATACAATTATGGATGGACGAGCGACTGCCGACACAGAGGTAGCTACAGCCATGGACTACCGTACTGTGTCTGCTGCTAATATAGACTGGATGATAATAAGATGAAATCAATATATATATATATATATATAATATCACTAGTACTGCAGCCGGACAGGTATATATATTTATTATGTAATGACTGATGACGGACCTGCTGGACACAGTCAGCTCAGCAGCACCGCAGACTGCTACAGTAAGCTACTATAGTAGTATGTATAAAGAAGAAAGAAAAAAAAAAAAACCACGGGTAGGTGGTATACAATATTATATATATATTATATACAATTATATATATATATATATATATATATATATTAAACTGGTGGTGACTGGTGGTCAGGTCACTGGTCACACTATCAGCAACTTGCAAGTAGTACTCCTAAGCAGACAATCACAATATATATTATACTGGTGGTCAGTGTGGTCACAATGGCAGTGTGGCACTCTGGCAGCAAAAGTGTGCACTGTACGTTATATGTACTCCTGAGTCCTGCTCTCAGACTCTAACTGCTCCCCACTGTCAGTGTCTCTACCACAAGTCAGATAATATACAGTCACACTATCTATCACTTCAGCAAGTAACTAGTACTCCTCCTAATGCTCCCCAAAATTACTACTGTGTCTCTCTCTACTGTCTCACTCTCTTCTCTATAAACGGAGAGGACGCCAGCCACGTCCTCTCCCTATGAATCTCAATGCACGTGTGAAAATGGCGGCGACGCGCGGCTCCTTATATAGAATCCGAGTCTCGCGATAGAATCCGAGCCTCGCGAGAATCCGACAGCGGGATGATGACGTTCGGGCGCGCTCGGGTTAACCGAGCAAGGCGGGAAGATCCGAGTCGCTCGGACCCGTGTAAAAAAACATGAAGTTCGGGCGGGTTCGGATTCCGGGGAACCGAACCCGCTCATCCCTAGATGAAATGCCAGCAACGTCGTCTGCCAAGGCCGATGCCCAATGTCATAGTACAGAGCATGTAAAATCCAAAACACCAAATATCAGTAAAAAAAGGACTCCAAAATCTAAAATAAAATTGTCGGAGGAGAAGCGTAAACTTGCCAATATGCCATTTACCACACGGAGTGGCAAGGAACGGCTGAGGCCCTGGCCTATGTTCATGGCTAGTGGTTCAGCTTCACATGAGGATGGAAGCACTCAGCCTCTCGCTAGAAAAATGAAAAGACTCAAGCTGGCAAAAGCACAGCAAAGAACTGTGCGTTCTTCGAAATCCCAAATCCACAAGGAGAGTCCAATTGTGTCGGTTGCGATGCCTGACCTTCCCAACACTGGACGTGAAGAGCATGCGCCTTCCACCATTTGCATGCCCCCTGCAAGTGCTGGAAGGAGCACCCGCAGTCCAGTTCCTGATAGTCAGATTGAAGATGTCAGTGTTGAAGTACACCAGGATGAGGAGGATATGGGTGTTGCTGGCGCTGGGGAGGAAATTGACAAGGAGGATTCTGATGGTGAGGTGGTTTGTTTAAGTCAGGCACCCGGGGAGACACCTGTTGTCCGTGGGAGGAATATGGCCGTTGACATGCCTTGTGAAAATACCAAAAAAATCAGCTCTTCGGTGTGGAAGTATTTCAACAGAAATGCGGACAACATTTGTCAAGCCGTGTGTTGCCTTTGTCAAGCTGTAATAAGTAGGGGTAAGGACGTTAACCACCTCGGAACATCCTCCCTTATACGTCACCTGCAGCGCATTCATAATAAGTCAGTGACAAGTTCAAAAACTTTGGGCGACAGCGGAAGCAGTCCACTGACCAGTAAATCCCTTCCTCTTGTAACCAAGCTCACGCAAACCACCCCACCAACTCCCTCAGTGTCAATTTCCTCCTTCCCCAGGAATGCCAATAGTCCTGCAGGCCATGTCACTGGCAATTCTGACGATTCCTCTCCTGCCTGGGATTCCTCCGATGCATCCTTGCGTGTAACGCCTACTGCTGCTGGCGCTGCTGTTGTTGCTGCTGGGAGTCGATGGTCATCCCAGAGGGGAAATCGTAAGACCACTTTTACTACTTCCACCAAGCAATTGACTGTCCAACAGTCCTTTGCGAGGAAGATGAAATATCACAGCAGTCATCCTGCTGCAAAGCGGATAACTGAGGCCTTGGCATCCTGGGTGGTGAGAAACGTGGTTCCGGTATCCATCATTACTGCAGAGCCAACTAGAGACTTGTTGGAGGTACTGTGTCCCCGGTACCAAATACCATCTAGGTTCCATTTCTCTAGGCAGGCGATACCGAAAATGTACACAGACCTCAGAAAAAGAGTCACCAGTGTCCTAAAAAATGCAGCTGTACCCAATGTCCACTTAACCACAGACATGTGGACAAGTGGAGCAGGGCAGGGTCAGGACTATATGACTGTGACAGCCCACTGGGTAGATGTATGGACTCCCGCCGCAAGAACAGCAGCGGCGGCACCAGTAGCAGCATCTCGCAAACGCCAACTCTTTCCTAGGCAGGCTACGCTTTGTATCACCGGTTTCCAGAATACGCACACAGCTGAAAACCTCTTACGGCAACTGGGGAAGATCATCGCGGAATGGCTTACCCCAATTGGACTCTCCTGTGGATTTGTGGCATCGGACAACGCCAGCAATATTGTGTGTGCATTAAATATGGGCAAATTCCAGCACGTCCCATGTTTTGCACATACCTTGAATTTGGTGGTGCAGAATTTTTTAAAAAACGACAGGGGCGTGCAAGAGATGCTGTCGGTGGCCAGAAGAATTGCGGGACACTTTCGGCGTACAGGCACCACGTACAGAAGACTGGAGCAACACCAAAAACGCCTGAACCTGCCCTGCCATCATCTGAAGCAAGAAGTGGTAACGAGGTGGAATTCAACCCTATATATGCTTCAGAGGTTGGAGGAGCAGCAAAAGGCCATTCAAGCCTATACAATTCAGCACGATATAGGAGGTGGAATGCACCTGTCTCAAGCGCAGTGGAGAATGATTTCAACGTTGTGCAAGGTTCTGCTGCCCTTTGAACTTGCCACACGTGAAGTCAGTTCAGACACTGCCAGCCTGAGTCAGGTCATTCCCCTCATCAGGCTTTTGCAGAAGAAGCTGGAGACATTGAAGGAGGAGCTAACACGGAGCGATTCCGCTAGGCATGTGGGACTTGTGGATGGAGCCCTTAATTCGCTTAACAAGGATTCACGGGTGGTCAATCTGTTGAAATCAGAGCACTACATTTTGGCCACCGTGCTCGATCCTAGATTTAAAACCTACCTTGGATCTCTCTTTCCGGCAGACACAAGTCTGCTGGGGTTCAAAGACCTGCTGGTGAGCAAATTGTCAAGTCAAGCGGAATGCGACCTGTCAACATTTCCTCCTTCACATTCTCCCGCAACTGGGGGTGCGAGGAAAAGGCTCAGAATTCCGAGCCCACCCGCTGGCGGTGATGCAGGGCAGTCTGGAGCGACTGCTGATGCTGACATCTGGTCCGGACTGAAGGACCTGTCAACGATTACGGACATGTCGTCTACTGTCACTGCATATGATTCTCTCCCCATTGAAAGAATGGAGGAGGATTATATGAGTGACCGCATCCAAGTAGGCACGTCACACAGTCCGTACTTATACTGGCAGGAAAAAGAGGCAATTTGGAGGCCCTTGCACAAACTGGCTTCATTCTACCTAAGTTGCCCTCCCACAAGTGTGTACTCCGAAAGAGTGTTTAGTGCCGCCGCTCACCTTGTCAGCAATCGGCGTACGAGGTTACTTCCAGAAAATGTGGAGAAGATGATGTTCATTAAAATGAATTATAATCAATTCCTCCGTGGAGACATTGACCAGCAGCAATTGCCTCCACAAAGTACACAGGGAGCTGAGATGGTGGATTCCAGTGGGGACGAATTGATAATCTGTGAGGAGGGTGATATATCGGAGGATGATGATGAGGTGGACATCTTGCCTCTGTAGAGCCAGTTTGTGCAAGGAGAGATTAATTGCTTCTTTTTTGGTGGGGGTCCAAACCAACCCGTCATTTCAGTCACAGTCGTGTGGCAGACCCTGTCACTGAAATGATGGGTTGGTTAAAGTGTGCATGTCCTGTTTATACAACATAAGGGTGGGTGGGAGGGCCCAAGGACAATTCCATCTTGCACCTCTTTTTTTCTTTAAGTTTTCTTTGCGTCATGTGCTGTTTGGGGAGTGTTTTTTGGAAGGGCCATCCTGCGTGACACTGCAGTGCCACTCCTAGATGGGCCAGGTGTTTGTGTCGGCCACTAGAGTCGCTTATCTTACTCACACAGCTACCTCATTGCGCCTCTTTTTTTCTTTGCGTCATGTGCTGTTTGGGGAGTGTTTTTTGGAAGGGCCATCCTGCGTGACACTGCAGTGCCACTCCTAGATGGGCCCGGTGTTTGTGTCGGCCACTAGGGTCGCTTATCTTACTCACACAGCTACCTCATTGCGCCTCTTTTTTTCTTTGCGTCATGTGCTGTTTGGGGAGTGTTTTTTGGAAGGGCCATCCTGCGTGACACTGCAGTGCCACTCCTAGATGGGCCCGGTGTTTGTGTCGGCCACTAGGGTCGCTTATCTTACTCACACAGCTACCTCATTGCGCCTCTTTTTTTCTTTGCGTCATGTGCTGTTTGGGGAGTGTTTTTTGGAAGGGCCATCCTGCGTGACACTGCAGTGCCACTCCTAGATGGGCCAGGTGTTTGTGTCGGCCACTAGGGTCGCTTATCTTACTCACACAGCTACCTCATTGCGCCTCTTTTTTTCTTTGCGTCATGTGCTGTTTGGGGAGTGTTTTTTGGAAGGGCCATCCTGCGTGACACTGCAGTGCCACTCCTAGATGGGCCCGGTGTTTGTGTCGGCCACTAGGGTCGCTTATCTTACTCACACAGCTACCTCATTGCGCCTCTTTTTTTCTTTGCGTCATGTGCTGTTTGGGGAGTGTTTTTTGGAAGGGCCATCCTGCGTGACACTGCAGTGCCACTCCTAGATGGGCCCGGTGTTTGTGTCGGCCACTAGGGTCGCTTATCTTACTCACACAGCTACCTCATTGCGCCTCTTTTTTTCTTTGCGTCATGTGCTGTTTGGGGATTGTTTTTTGGAAGGGCCATCCTGCGTGACACTGCAGTGCCACTCCTAGATGGGCCCGGTGTTTGTGTCGGCCACTAGGGTCGCTTATCTTACTCACACAGCTACCTCATTGCGCCTCTTTTTTTCTTTGCGTCATGTGCTGTTTGGGGAGTGTTTTTTGGAAGGGCCATCCTGCGTGACACTGCAGTGCCACTCCTAGATGGGCCCGGTGTTTGTGTCGGCCACTAGGGTCGCTTATCTTACTCACACAGCTACCTCATTGCGCCTCTTTTTTTCTTTGCGTCATGTGCTGTTTGGGGAGTGTTTTTTGGAAGGGCCATCCTGCGTGACACTGCAGTGCCACTCCTAGATGGGCCAGGTGTTTGTGTCGGCCACTAGGGTCGCTTAGCTTACTCACACAGCTACCTCATTGCGCCTCTTTTTTTCTTTGCGTCATGTGCTGTTTGGGGAGTGTTTTTTGGAAGGGCCATCCTGCGTGACACTGCAGTGCCACTCCTAGATGGGCCCGGTGTTTGTGTCGGCCACTAGGGTCGCTTATCTTACTCACACAGCTACCTCATTGCGCCTCTTTTTTTCTTTGCGTCATGTGCTGTTTGGGGAGTGTTTTTTGGAAGGGCCATCCTGCGTGACACTGCAGTGCCACTCCTAGATGGGCCAGGTGTTTGTGTCGGCCACTAGGGTCGCTTAGCTTACTCACACAGCTACCTCATTGCGCCTCTTTTTTTCTTTGCGTCATGTGCTGTTTGGGGAGTGTTTTTTGGAAGGGCCATCCTGCGTGACACTGCAGTGCCACTCCTAGATGGGCCCGGTGTTTGTGTCGGCCACTAGGGTCGCTTATCTTACTCACACAGCTACCTCATTGCACCTCTTTTTTTCTTTGCGTCATGTGCTGTTTGGGGAGTGTTTTTTGGAAGGGCCATCCTGCGTGACACTGCAGTGCCACTCCTAGATGGGCCCGGTGTTTGTGTCGGCCACTAGGGTCGCTTAGCTTAGTCATCCAGCGACCTCGGTGCAAATTTTAGGACTAAAAATAATATTGTGAGGTGAGAGGTATTCAGAATAGACTGAAACTGAGTGGAAATTATGGTTTTTGAGGTTAATAATACTTTGGGATCAAAATGATTTAAGCTGTTTTTTAGTGTTTTTTGAAAAAAACACCCGAATCCAAAACACACCCGAATCCGACAAAAAAAATTCGGTGAGGTTTTGCCAAAACGCGGTCGAACCCAAAACACGGCCGCGGAACCGAACCCAAAACCAAAACACAAAACCCGAAAAATTTCAAGTGCACATCTCTAGTGTCCGGACAGCTGAGTTAAGGCGCTACTGCTGGCTGGGAGGGCAGAGGAAGTAGAGGGATCCGCTGTCCAATCACAGCTGCCTCGCTGACATGGGGGTGGTGTCCCTGTCAGCGAGGCTCTTGTTTAAGTGCCTCACTCAGCATTTTTTTTAATGGGCTTTTAAAGCCCAGTGCTTGGCCCTGCCCCCCGCTCTATCCCGTTCCCATTGTCTATGGGAGGCACTGCTACCAGTGCCTCCCAAACTAATTTGAAGGGTTAAAATTATTAGAATAAAATAAAGAAAATACTTATGACACAGGATATGTGTCAAAAGTATCTTCTTTGCATTATTTTAATAATTACAGGGGAGGCACTGCTTCCCCTGCCTCCCCTGACTGCACGTCCCTGAGCTCTGCGATTACAATTGTATTGCGATCGCATTGCTGGCGGACAGTTGCATGTTGGGGGGCCGTGCCCTGTGCTGGGCGGACCCCAGCATGCGATCGCAAGCAGTTGCAGTTATGCTAATTTAGCAAAACTGCAAATGAAGCTGAATAAAGTCTAATATGTTTTATCACCTATTTTATGTATCTGACTATAACGTCTTGTGGAAGATTGTGAAGGAGAGATTAACAGGCTCCATATGCTCCATGACAAACCCCCAATTGCACTGTGGCTGGAGAAGAGGAGGCGTCCTGATACAATAAGGGATGTATCATTCTGCAGCTCCATCCGCCCCATTGTTAATCCGGCCCTGAGCCTGACAGTACCCCCAATTCATATGGTGACATACACTACAGTGTCCCTAGTTCATGTTATGTTCCATTACAGTGCATCCAGTTCATATTATGTAACATTGTTAAGCCCTCCAGTTCATTTTATACCACATTACAATGAGTAGGTCCAGGGGAATAACTAGATATATTATAGGCCCAAAAGCAAAAGTTTGTAAGGGCCCCTATGTACTATCCAATGGCGAAAAATGTATATAACACATGGAACTTTGACAGGGCAGGTGGACCCCTCTCAGCTCTGGGCCCCATAACAGCTGTACTCCCTGCACCTATGGTAGCTACGCCATTGGTTATAATTTTATCTTTGCTACATGGCACCAACAAAATAAATAATTATTTTAATTTAACCTTTTTTCGTGGAGTTCCACTAACTTAAGTTTTGCAAACTTTGGTAGCTTGTGTATGTGAGTACGGTAGGCATTCATAGGGGGTGATTCAATTGCCTTTTGAAGCTGACAGGGCAGTATTCAATTGTTTCAGCTATTCATGCTTGTTGCACCCAAAAGTACATGGTTTAGCAGCATAAAGCAGCTAAACTCTACTACTGGGCGCATCAAGGAAAATGCCATTTGGGGGCATAAAAGACTGACTTTTCAAAGTTTTCTGTTCACCACCTGAGGAGGGTGCGAGCAGAAATATTGGGCACCCGCAGCCAGAGCCGGCCCTAACCAATATGATGCCCTAGGCAAGATTTTGGACGGTGCCCCCTAGCACCACCGCTGGTTCCGCCTCTGACCTTGCACCTCTTTCCCAGCACCATCACCCCTCACCCATAGCAGTCCTTATTTTGGTGTTTGTACCCCCTATATTTTAAATAGGAACAGTTTGCACATTTGGCCAAAAAGGGGTGTGTTTTTGCTGGCATGGGGCATGGCCACACAATAGTAACCCCAATTCCAATTACGCCACACAGTACTGCAACTTCATTCACATTTGATCATGCGATAGCGTTTATAATTCATATTACATCCCACAGTAGTATCACTTTACCTTATAAACGTTACTGCTCACAGTAGAGCCCCTTATTCACATTACATCACACCCTATTGCTCTTTATTCACATTAGACGACACAGTAGTGCCCTTTCTTTATGCAACGCCACATAGTAGAGCACCTTATACACATAATGCCACACATTAGTAATGCATTTATACACATAATTCCACACAGTAATGCCCCTTACACATATGAGACACATTATTAATGTCCTTATAAACATAATGCGCCTTACACATTATGACAACCTTTATTAATGCCCTTTTACACATAATGTACCTTACACATAAGCCGCACATTATTAATGCCCTTATACACATAATGACACACATCCAGTAGTACCCTTTTACACATATGCTGCACATTATTAATGCCCTTATACACATAATGACACGCATAGTGCCCCTTACACATATGTTGCACATTATTAATGCATTTTTACATGACACACATAATGCTCCTTACACATATTCTGAACACTACTGCACAACCAACCCACTCACATGCACACAGCAATCAAACTGCCACAAACACTGTGACCTCTGCCTCTGCTTGGATACAGATTTGTCCTCATAAATATTGCCTCAATGCTAACATCTGGCACTTTTTTTATGAAAATGCATCTTATTTGCATTGCTATGAGGCTAGGATGCACAAGCTGCTTCTGCTGATTAAACTGATATGCAGCATGCCTATATACTGTGTGCGACTGTGGCTGTATCTGCATATGAAATGTTACACACAGAATATAGGCATGCCGCATATCATTTTAATCAGCAGAAGCTGCTGATGCCCCTAGGCATATCAAATGCCCTAGGCAATTGCCTAGTTTGCCTATGCCTATGGCCGGCTCTGCCCGCAGCACTCAAACGCGATCAGAGCAAAAATAAAATTTCTCCATTAGACACCCAAAAAACTGTTGAATTCCATCCGTAGTATTCAGTTAAGATTGGGGGGACTTTACAATGGCATCAGATTGCACAGGATCCACTATTGCAGGAATAGCAGGGTTTATCTACGACAGCTCCTGTGATTGAAATCCAGCAAGTTTTTGGATTTCCTGGTCACTTTTGTCAGTGGAATTGGTTAAATTCTCAGCACCCCAAAACAGGTCTTTGTATCTGGATTAGCACAACTAAAGAATGTATTTAAAATCACCACATCGGAAATGGTAAGTTTACATTTCCAGTCTTTCTACAGTCCTCAGCTATGAGCATTTTCCTGCATGATTGCTTAGTAAACATAGCCCACACGTCTTCCCTGAGTGTTCCACCAGCTTCAGTTCAATAATGCATTGTTTCAATGCTGAAATACCACAGGGGACATTTAAAAAAATAAAAATACTATGCTGACATTAATTTGTACTGTTTTGAAATCTGCTGCAATATTAACTGTTAATAACATATTGGGGGTAATTCGGAGTTGATCGCAGCAGGATTTTTGTTAGCAGTTGGGCAAAACCATGTGCACTGCAGGGGAGGCAGATATAACATGTGCAGAGAGAGTTAGATTTGGGTGGGTTATTTTGTTTCTGTGCAGGGTAAATACTGGCTGCTTTATTTTTACACTGCAATTTAGATTGCAGATTGAACACACCACACCCAAATTTAACTCTCTCTGCACATGTTAAATCTGCCTCCCCTACAGTGCACATGGTTTTGCCCAACTGCTAACAAAACTCCTGCTGCGATCAACTCAGAATTACCCCCATTGTTTTACACCAAAGCAATATCTCTTTATCATAGATTTCCCCTTACTATGCTAATGCATCCTCCTAAACTTGTCATCTTGTCCATTTATTCTGGCACAGGGGTAATTAACCCATTTTGGCCCAGGTGGGTAGTTTTCTACCCATTTTTGGAGATTTTTTTGCGGGATGGCTAATATTGACCCAATTAAGAAAAATCTGGTGGAATTTTTTTTGCAATATAATGATAAAATATTGAAGTGCTGGGTAGAAAACTGCCCACCTGGGCCGAAATGGGTTAATGAAAGAAGTTTGACTTAGCAAGGTTATGTTTGTGACAGTGACCAGCTGTGGCGCATGTCTCACTTGCTTCGCTGTGCCAGTCCCGCCCGTGAACCCATCAAGGTGGCCGTATCACCAGCAGTAGATAGAGCTGTGGACATTTCTACAGGCACCCTGCTAACCAGATTCAGGGTCTGTGGGGCAGCGACAGTGGCCACCTCAGGGCCCTGCACACTGGGCAACTGCACCGCTCACCCCCCTCCCTACGGCACTGGTAGTGAGACCCACAATACAGAGCACGGGGGGGGGGGTGTCATTCTGACCTGATCGCATGCTGCAGTTTATCGCAGCGGTGCGATCGGGTCAGAACTGCACATGCTTGCGTCGGCGCATGCCAGACGGCCGAACGCAGTCGGGACGCTACGATCGCATTGGCTTGATTGACAGGCAGAGACGGTCGCTGGGCGGGGGCAGAACGGCGGTGTTCGCCCGCCATTTCGTGGGCGTGGTCTGGCCGGATCGAACGGGGGCGGGCCGCAGTGGGCCGGGGAACGATGAGTAGCTCCCGGCCAACACGCTAAAGCTGCGCTGGTCGGGAGCTACTCTTGAAGTGCAAAGGCATCGCCGCTGTGCGATGCCTTTGCACTTCTGCAGGGTGTGTGTGGGGGGGGGGCGGCACTGACATGCGGGGAGTACTAGCCCTGTGCTGGGCGTCCCCACGCATGTCAGTGTGAATGATCGTAGCTGTGCTAAATTTAGCACAGCTACGATCATCTCGGAATGACCCCCAGAGTTCATTGAACTGATGAAATGGTGAGAGACAGAGTGGAAACTAAAATATGTTAAAGGTCCACTTGTGGTTTACATCGTTTATTCCTTTATTTACAACATTTTTAAAAAAAATAAATGTAATTGGGTGTGAGAAGCTGGAGGTGTGTAAGTTTGTGTGACAATGTCCGTATTTTAAAGCGGCAAACATTTACAAGGCAAAACTAGGTTGGTTTTGCCTTGTAAATGAATGCTACTTTAAAAATACGGGCATTCTCGAACAAACTCCCACACCTCCGGCTTCTCGCACCCAGGGGGTCATTCCGAGTTGATCACACGTGGCAACTTTTTGCTGCCCGTGCGATCAACTAGACCCCGCCTATGTGGGAGGTTTTTTTTGCATAGCAAGGCTGCGAACACTTGTGCAGCTGATCTTTGCAAAATCATTTTGTGCAGTTTCTGAGTAGCTCTGGAGTTACTTACCCGCTGCGATGTCTTCAGCCTGTCAGGTCCCGGAATTGACGTCAGACACCCGCCCTGCAAACGCCTGGACACGCCTGCGTTCGCTGCACCACTCCCAGAAAACAGTGAGTTGACGCGCCGGAACGCCTTCTTCCTGTCAATCTTCTTGCGATCGCGGCAGTGAACACTTTCTTAGTTCTTCTTGCCGTTGCCTCTTGCAACGACAAGAATTTTTTTTTAGCCTCTTGCTTAAATATGGTTCTCCCCCAGATTATACATAGAGATAAGTTGGTTTTATCCCAGGGAGGCAGACACAAGATAACACCAGCTGTGTGATTGATCTTGTCCATTCTGTTAATGCTGTTAAGACACCTGCTCTTCTGCTTTCTCTTGATGTACAGAAGGCATTTGACAGAATCAACTGGTCCTACATGTTTGAAACTCTTCCCTTCGGTTTTTATGGGGCCTTCCTAACTGGAGTTCCTGCACTCTTGTCTCTCCCTTTCTTTATGGGTTTCTGTGAATGAGGTTGTCTCTGAGCCTCTCTCTCTCTCTCTCCGGCAAGACGCGACAATATTTGCTTCAATGAAAAAACCTCTGGCTGCTCAGATCTGCCTCTCCCCCAACGTTTTGGCCATAACCATAGGGTACACACAGCTGAAAATGTCCTTCTTTCTGGAATAATGTCCTGCTTACTCTTTCCTCCCCATATGTCTCTCCTGAATCTCTCCAAAATGTTGTCTGCTTATGGGACAATTTTAGGGTATAATTAATTACTCTAAGGCTAGGTACACAGCAGAGTGTGTATTACAGCCAGCGACATGGCTGATGTACCGATACAGCACATTGGGCCCGATTCAGACCTGATCGTTATTGTGCGAAATTGCACATCGTCTGATTATCGAATGACTGCGCATGCGTATGCAGCACAATGCGCATGCTTGACGCCAAACAGCAACAGTATTGTGCGAAAATTTTGATCGCAAGGTGTTTGCAAGATGATTGACATGAAGAGGACGTTTGGTGGTGGTAATTGGCCATTTTCTTGGAGTGTCAGGAAAAATGCAGGCGTTCCCAAGTGTTTTCTGGGAGGGTGTGTGACGTCAGCTCCGGCTGCAATCAGCCTGTTTCTATCACACTATAGGAGTAAGTCCTGGGCTATGCACAGACTGTACAGTATGGAAAAATCATTTGATGGTGAGTGAATAGTTTTGAGGATGTCCGCTGCAAATTTTTTGTACGGCGTACATATGCATTCGCACACTTGCACAGGGCAGATTTTTACTCTCCCTGGGCGGTGACTATCTGATTGCAGGCCTCTGCAAATTTGCAGCACAGCAATAAGGTCTGAATTAGGCCCATTGTGCAGCCATACACACTGAATGATCAGGTGTACGACCGTGCTTTACATTGGTACATCCCTCATTCACCTGCATGCTGTCGTCAGTGGGGTCTGCCCATGTGACATGCAGCACATCGGTTGGGATGACCCTGCTGACGGCGCACGAGAACACGCAATTGAGTGAACACACTGAGCGATATGGATGATATATTTTTCCAATATTCTGACCCGTAACTATGGCTCTCTTTATAAAGGAAATTACCCTGCAGTCCTTTCTACTATCAAAAGCAGATCTACAATATTTTGATGGTATGATCATATCATTTTGTGGTTCAGACGGATTGCGGTTCTCAACATGAGTCTCCTGCCAAGACTCCTCTACCTGTTCTAGATGTTGCCTGTAAGGGTCCCCGATACTATCCTGGCCCAGACACATACCTGGTTTGGTCAGTTTGTCTGAAAGGGAAAAAAATGCCTAGAACTAGCTTCAATAACTTAAGTAGGACTACCAAGCTTCCAATAGCCATCCATGTTGGATAGATTTGGAAATTTTGACTTGTAAGTGGCTTCCTTGCCCATACTTTTAGGTATTTCCCCTCACCTCTGGCTGTTTACCTGTCACATTTGGGACCTCTGCACTAAGCGTTACAAATTGTTTTGCAAATCATCTACTCTTACTCTGTATTTTCCTCCTTCTCTCTCATGCTCTACTCCCTGATTCTCTAGAGGTGTCAGGTTTGTGGTGGACTTGTTGGAGGGTGCTGAATGCATTTCTCTAGGACGGTGATTTGCAGGTAAAATTCTCCTTTCCCGAGGTTAATATATTTCAGTTTCTCCAGCCCCGCAATTATTTTACTTCTCTCCTTCAGTCTGGTCTGTCTGGCTCACTGAATTCCTTTGAGTCCATCTGTTATTGTAGACCCCTAAAATCCGGCATGATTTCTCTCCTATACAGCTCCCTGCACCTCCCAGGAGAACTCCCCTTACCTGGTTGTGAATTCCAGAAGGAAGGGAGCTCGGGGTCTTGCAGTGGATGAGAACACTTGGTCCACAATTCAGGAATGGATTGCTAGGTCTTTCATTTCTATAAAAGAAAATTCATATAAAATCTACTACTGCTAGAACATGGTTCCCACTTGACTCCATAGAATTGATAGCTCTATCTCTCCCTTTTGTTGGAGGGGTTGTGGGAATCATGGTACCTTTATTCATATTTGGTGGACCTGCCCAAAATAGTTAGATTCTGGCATTTAATTGCAGACCTTTTGAGTGCCTTATAAAATTCTCACATAATCTTTAACCATGGTCCTTTCCGTTAGTTCTTTAGACAAATATGAGAACAAGTTGGCGACCCAAATTTTTAATGCTACCAGATGTCTTGAGGCTTCCCACTGGAAAAATCCTGATCCTCCTTCTCTTTCTGCAGTTTTCACTAGACTTTTGGCTGCAATGGAGAAAATCACAGCTTACCTGTACCCCTAATCACCACAATTCCTTCAGGTTTGGGGCCCTTGGTATTCTTAAGCTAGACCTTCATCCAACCACCACTTCACATGTGGCCTGTTACACCATTTGTTTTGACCTCTTTCTTTCTTTGGTCTCTGTGTTTCTAGTGTTATATGGTACTTTTGGGCAACTCTCCCTTCCATCCCTTATCATGTTCTACATTTCTAGGACTTTAGTCTTTTAGGTCTATTTTAGTCTCTTAGGACCTTTGTACTTTGGCAGATAGGGATTCCTCTATTATTTCATTAATTCTGACTACATGTTAATTCATGGAGTATATATAGTCTCCCTTTATAGCAGAGATAAACCCCTACCCCAATTAATATACTGCTTACTCTAATTAGTACTATACCTCCCTAGTTACAATAATGCCTCTGTCCTACTTGAATTAATGCTTCTCACATAAATATTCTCTGACTAGAAAAATAAATAAATTAAATTAATTGTTTTGCTTTCCTCATTTGTTCCTGTCCGCTTCCGTTTACTCCCACCTCAACCTTATTATACAAAATATCCATAATATAGGTTGGAAATCATTACTAGTCACATCTACTGAATCCTTGTTTTTTTTTTTTGCTTATGCTTCTTACATACCTGGACCATGGGTGTCATTCCGAGTTGTTCACTCGCTAGCAGATTTTAGCAGCATTGCACACGCTAGGCCGCCACCCTCTGGGAGTGTATCTTGGCTTAGCAGAATTGTGAACGAAAGATTAGCAGAATTGCGAATAGAAAATTCTTAGCAGTTTCTGAGTAGCTCGAGACTTACTCCTACACTGCGATCAGCTCAGCCCGTTTCGTTCCTGGTTTGACGTCACAAACACGCCCTGCGTTCGGCCAGCCACTCCCCCGTTTCTCCAGACACTCCCGCGTTTTATCCTGGCACGCCTGCGTTTTTCCCAGAAAACGGTCAGTTTCCGCCCAGAAACACCCACTTCCTGTCAATCACACTCCGATCACTTCAACGATGGAAATTCTTCGTTCGGACGTGAGTAAATCTACTAAGTTTTGTGCTAAAATACTTAGCACATGCGCACTGCGTACCATGCGCATGCGCATTTTCGCCTTAATCGCTCCGTTGCGAAAATCGGCAACGAGCGAACAACTCGGAATGACCCCCCATGTAAGAATATCTGTACTCGTTTTGCACTTTTTGTAAATTTGTTCGGTTTCAAATAAAAAGTTTTAAACAAAAAAAGTCACATTTACCATATTTAATTGAAAAATAAATCCATATACTGTACATTATTTATCCCTGCAAAAGATTATCTATCTATCTATCTATCTATCTATCTATCTATCTATCTATCTATCTATCTATCTATCTAATCTATCTATCTATCGGAATCATCCAAAATAAAATATACTGTGTTTTTATTTTTTCACACTAACAAAATTGTAATAATTTGAGTTAAAATATGAAGAATTATATATTTGTAGATGTTGATCAGTCTGTATACAATGCAACTATCCACTACAAAGCTCTGAAGAATGTGATCCCATTGCAGTTAAAAGCTGATGTGACCTTTAATAATCCCACTTTGTTACTCAGCAAAGGAACATTTTTTGTCCTCCAGGAATCCCTGTTCCACATTACACTATTCTAAAGCATAGAAAAGCTTCTGTGGTCCTGAAGTTGAACAAAAGACCTCAGTAAAGACCACTGCTAATATTCCATCAATGATGTTACATGCATTGCCCCCTAAAGCAGGTCAAACAGTGAGAGAAGCGGAACATTTTTGATTGCTGGAACTTGTGTTGCATTAACTTGGGTCACTAGGGTGACAGTTAATCAGTAGTTAGCCATGAAGCTAGTGGTGATGCATTTGTGATTTACAGTAGATCTTGGCAAATGCAGCTGGGTGCATTTGTTTTACTCAACAGATACAGAATTGTGTACAATTTTGTTAAAGCATACCAGTTGGGAAATGTATTAACAATCGTGTTTTGCCCATTTTGCTATATTTTGCAATAATGACGCACTTTTGCTGATTGTGAATTTACTAAGGGCCAATTCGCACGTAAATCGTACGTCAAACTTGACTCTGCAGAAAAAATCGCAGCAAATCACTATCGAAACAAACTCATCAAAATAACATTGGTACCAATGCAAATATACTAAGAATCGTTTTTGTGAAATTGCCCCAGCCTAGGGATTCCTTGGAAAGTGGGATCCCTCAATAAATGAGTCCCCCCTCCTAAGGATCCCCCAGGGCTAGGGTGAAGCCTGGGGCTATCCCCAGCAACCCTGAGCAGTGGGTGCCAAGTTGACAACATTTCATTTAAAGAATAATATTGTGGACATTAAGGTCTGCTGGTAGCTATAGTCCACCTTTAATGGAAATATTAAATAAAGACAGACACACACACACACACACACACACACACACACACACACACACACACACACACACACACACACTGTTAATAGTATAACTTTAATACACATACTCACCTTGTTCCTGGTGCTGCTTGGTACACTTGTGCAAAAACAATCACTACATGGGGGGAATCCATACTCACCTATCCTTGCGATGATTAGTACTCTTCTCCAGTAGCATCCACGACATAAAAAAATTAATAATAATAATTACCTGAACCAGGCCTGATTTAGATGAGTTATATGTGTATACGCGTATAGCTCCTCTCTGCAAATGATTGAACCCACGTAGTTTCCGTCATTTGCAGAGCCGCCAGCCAATCAGTGTCCATACCGTGGGAAAAAATGATTGCCCTGACTGTCAATCAATAGCCAGGCTGTCAATCAACAGTTAGGGCCTGCTGCTGGTTGTTGGAAATACAGAGGGGACCACTACGCACCCCCCACCATATTTCCAGAACCAGGACTGGCTCAAGAGCCCAATGCTGGTTTAGTGATATAAGAGGGACCCCCACGCCATTTCCCCCCCTGTATTTCTTGAACCAGGACTGGCTCACAGAGCCCATTGCTGGTATTGCTTTTGAGGGGGACCCCATGCCTTTTTTTTTTTTGTAATACAGGTTGAGTATCCCATATCCAAATATTCCGAAATACGGAATATTCCAAAATACGGACTTTTTTGAGTGAGAGTGAGATAGCGAAACCTTTGTTTTTTGATGGCTCAATGTACACAAACTTTGTTTAATACTCAAAGTTATTAAAAATATTGTATTAAATGACCTTCAGGCTGTGTGTATAAGGTGTATATGAAACATAAATGAATTGTGTGAATGTAGATACACTTTGTTCAATGCACAAAGTCACAAAAAATATTTGCTAAAATTACCTTCAGGCTGTGTGTATAAGGTGTATATGTAATATAATTGCACTCTGTGCTAAGATTTAGGTCCCATCACCATGATATCTCATTATGGTATGCAATTATTCCAAAATACGGAAAAATCCGATATCCAAAATACCTCTGGTCCGAAGCATTTTGGATAAGGGATACTCAACCTGTAATTTACTCATTTATTTCACTAAAAAACACATAAGCCTGAATGGATCTCACTGATCCATGCAAGCTTCACACCAAACACGCTGCTCTATTGCAGCTAAATTCGCACCTCACAACACTCCACAAGATACACCATCAAAAGACAAAATGGAAGACAACATGTTAATGTTGTTAATAAATTTGCTATTTCCATTCTAGGGACGATTAGGAATGATTTTTAGTAAGTTTCCCCATTGCAATCATTTTGCAATTTCCTAGTTAAGAATGACTTGCTTGAAAAACCAAGTTTACACATAATATTACTAGAGATGAGTGGATTTTGCTGTTGTAAAAAATTTTTGTAGTTGAAGTGCAAATTTGTTATTAAAAAGACTGTTGTTTGGAAAAAAGCAGTGTTGCAGTATATTCCATCTATTTTAATTTTCATGATGCTATGAAGGACTCCATTCATGAAGGTCTGATGTATGACTTGTTGACAATCTGTAGAACATAGTAAGGTTATTTAATCCACTAGAAGGTTGGATCTTTTACTACAGAAAAATATACAGGTTGAGTATCCCATATCCAAATATTCCGAAATACGGAATTTTCCAAAATACGGAATTTTTTAAAAGAGACTGAGATAGTGAAACCTTTGTTTTCTTTTTTTTTTCATCAATAATTTTTATTCAGATTTTTTGTTATGCAAAACAGGGGTACAGAAATAAGAAAAGGGGAGGGGGGGGGAAGGGGGAGCAGTAAATACATAAGAGAGACAATTTGTATACTTATACATACTTTTCAAAATCGATCAGACGTTTGTACATTGGACGTAATGCAGTAGGGCGTACAGAATGGAAAGAAACGATGATTCCACATTAATGCATATTGCAACCGAGATCGCCGGGCGGTCCCAGGCTCAGGGAGAGGAGGTGTCTCCATCTAGGGGAGGGGTGTGGGGGTGGATGTCCGGGGAGGGAGATCGCCGTACCAAGTTGGCACCCTCACCCTCCGTGGTAAAAAGCAGCCAAGGCTTCCAACGCATTAGAGGGGACTTGGTAGAGAGGGAGCAAGCCATATACTCAGTCTCCATCAGGAATTGTTTCTGAATTTTGTGTATGACTTTCATTAAGGGGGGGGGTATGGATTGTTTCCAATTCTGAGCCAGTGCCGCCCGGGCTGCAAGGCAAATGTGGCCTAAAACATATTGTAAATTGGCACCCACAGAACGCGGACAGACATTTAGTAAAGCGATGAGGGGGGTGGGGGACAGGGTGAGACCCAGTACTTTATTAATTAGCCCAAACACCTCGACCCAGTACGGCTTAATAAAAGGACAGGTCCAAAAGATATGGAAAAGGTGGCCCACCTCACCACATAGACGCCAGCAATACTTCGAGCATGTAGGCCAAATCGTGTGCAGCCTATCGGGTGTGAGGTATAGTCTATGCAATAACTTGACGTGCATCTCGGAATGGTTTAAGCATTTGGACATAGTAAATGATGACATAAAGATATGTTGCCATTGGGATTCGGTAAGGGTACAACCAATGTCTACCTCCCACCTGTTCTGGGCTCTAGTTTTAAGAACGGGAGCTAATGCAAGTAGTGTCTTGTACCAAAAGGAGATCTCACCAGCCGAAGCGTCCCTAGAGAGACGACCCAAGGCCTGAGACTTAGTAGGGTGCATTGGGGAAGGGGTAAGACGTAGACTGGTCCACCAATGTTGTATTTGATAGTATCTGAGCCTCTCAGATTCAGGTAAGGCAAAGCGTTCTTGGATGGTAGAGAAGGAGCTAAGCACGGGCCCGTTGAGCAGGTCTCCCAGTAGGCCGATCCCTCTAGAACGCCAGCCTGACAAATTAAGGTTAGGGATTAGGGCGGTTACTGTACGTAGGGAAATTCGTGGCAATGTATAGGGGGGAGATGATAAGCCGATGGTCAGTTTATCCCAGACCTGTAGAGTGGCTCGGGTTGAGGGGAGGAGGCGTAGGTCCGAGGGTCGCATGGGTTTAGGTAGCCAAAAGAGGTCCTTTAAGGGGAACCTGGGGCAGGTTAGTTCCTCTAGACACGTCCACTCCGAGTGTGTATCACTAGTGATAGCTTTAATCTGAGCCAAGAGGGAAGCTTCTTGGTATAGAGAAAGGTTAGGCATGTCGAGGCCACCAACTCTCCTAGGTAGTGACATCCTGGCGCGGGACAATTTAGGCGGTCGCAAAGCCCAGACATATTTGGTGAGGATATTGGTAGCCTTGTCTAAGTATTTCTTGGGGAATATAAAGGGAATTGTGCGGAACAGGAACATTAGTTTGGGAAGCAGCGACATTTTAAAGGCGGCCAGGCGACCCAGCCATGATATCTCATAATTGAGCCACGATTTGGTGGACAGTTGTAGCGCAGTCAGTAAAGGGGGGAGGTTAACGTCAAATACAGAAGAGGAGGACGGGGGGATGTGAATACCCAAATACTTTATCGAGGTTGTTTGCCAATTGTAAGGGTATTTGGTACGCAAAGAGGCCATGGAATGGGACAGGTTTATCGGCAGGGCGTCAGTTTTAGTTGTGTTTAATTTATAGTAGGACGCTGCAGAGTACCTATCTAAAATATCGTGTAAATGAGGGAGTGAGGTGCAGGGGTCAGTTACAAATAGCAGAACATCATCTGCAAATAAACATAGTTTATGGGGGACCGTGCCAAGGTGGAGTCCTGGAAATTGTGGGTTTGCCCGAATCTTAGCTGCCAGAGGCTCAATCGCCAGGACAAAGATGAGAGGGGAGAGGGGGCAGCCCTGACGCGTGCCATTGTAAATTGGGAAGGGGGAAGAGAGGAAGCCATTGCTAAAGACCCGGGCCGAGGGCGAACTATACAGGGCTAATATGGATGACAGGATGCGGTCGCGGAGGCCAAATTTCAATAATATTTCCCGTATGTAGGTCCAGTTTATGCAGTCGAAAGCCTTCTCCGCATCTAAGGACAGCAGGAGGAGGCCCTGTTCACGGGTTATAGAGTCTACGAGGTTGAATACTCTACGGGTATTATCAGACGCTTGCCGACCAGGGATAAATCCAACCTGGTCGGGGTGGATCAAGGAGGGGAGGAGGGCGTTCAGTCGGTGAGCTATTAATTTAGCATATATCTTAATGTCACCGTTTAACAGCGCAATAGGGCGGTAGTTCTGGCAAGAAGTCAAGTCCTTACCTGTTTTAGGGATCGTGACAATGCGAGCCTCCAGCATCTCCGTTGGGAGCATGCCCTGAGAAGTAATTTGATTATAAACTGTTACCAGGGATGGAGTCAGGAGGTCCTGGAGTGCCACATAAAAATCATTTATAAAGCC
This sequence comes from Pseudophryne corroboree, assembly GCF_028390025.1. Classification (NCBI taxonomy): domain Eukaryota; kingdom Metazoa; phylum Chordata; class Amphibia; order Anura; family Myobatrachidae; genus Pseudophryne; species Pseudophryne corroboree. The sequence continues at coordinate 264,719,593 of NC_086445.1, forward strand.
ATCTGGGCCTGGCGCTTTACCTTTAGGGAGGGATTTGATCGCCCTTAACGTGTCTGCGGTGGACCAAGGGGCATTCAGCACTTCTAATTGGTCGTCGGTAATGGAAGGAAGTTTCAAATCAGCGAGGAAGGTGTTGATAGAGGGAAGAGTGGGCTGCGGAGTAGAAGGGTCAGTCGCGAGATTATAAAGTTGGGAATAGAAGTCAGCAAACGGATTCGATATCTCCAACGGGTTAGATATTTTGGTGCCCGTTGGGGACATAATAAGCTTAATTCTATTCCTAGCTTGTTGCGCTCTAAGCTTACGAGCAAGCAGTTTTCCCGGTCTATTCCCTGCAAGGTAAAATTTCTGCCGCATCCTATTTAATGAGGCCTGGGTGCGCACCATGAGCAATGTCTGAAGCTGGGACCTAATATCAGCTAATTCTTTCTGGAGAGATCTCGAAGGTCGAGCCTGATTTTTCTCCTCCAGTTCCTTTAATCTACGCTCCAAATCATTCAAGCGTTGTTGATGTAGTTTCTTAAGGTGGGCTCCTGCCTGTATCGCCGCGCCTCTAGCTACAGCTTTCAGTGCGCACCAGAAGTTCAGAGTGGACGTGTCCGAAGGAGAATTAAATTCCAAGTAGGACGTAATGCTGTCTACTATAATTTTTTTAGATACGGGGTTGGCCAGTAAGTGAGGAGAAAGTCTCCAAGGTCGGGGCGGGGCATGTTGACTATTAAGATCCCATTTGAGAAACAGCGGGGCATGGTCTGACCAGGTTATTGGGAGGATATCAGCAGATCTGGTGAATTGGAGGGTCCATTTATCAGAAAACAGAAAATCAATACGGGAATAGGAGTTGTGAACGGGAGAATAGTATGTGTACTCACGGCCCGTTGGGTTTTGCACTCGCCATATATCGTAGAGGTCAAATTCAGCCAAGAGGTTACGGAAGGCTAAGGATGGGGCGTTAGAGGAGGCTAATGGAGAGGGGGAAGGCCTGGGAGACCTGTCCAATCTAGGGTCAAGAACCAGATTAAAGTCCCCCATGAGAAGGAGCGAGCCTGTACGGTTCCTCTGGATAGCCAAACATAGCTTACGCAAAAAGGCCACTTGGTTTGAGTTAGGGGCATAGGCTGAGACCAAGATAACAGGTTTGTCATTTAAAAGGCCACTCAAGATGAGATAACGGCCATTTTTATCGGCAACTTGCGAGTGTAAAGTGAAGGAAACAGAGTTTTTAAACAATATAGCTACACCATTCCTCTTAAAGGGGCCGTTTGCAAAATAACCGATAGGGAACCTGTGGTCTTTTAAACGTAGGGGGCGCTAAGGACGAAAAGTGCGTCTCCTGCAGCGCAATAACATCTGCCTTGTGCCTAGCAAAATAGTCCAATGCTAGCCTTCGCTTATTAGGGGAGTTTAACCCCTTAACGTTCATGGACAGAACCTGGATCATCGAGGCGATCCAAAGCACGCCATGAGTAGTGAGATATTACTGTATACAGATATGAAATTATTTTGTCTCATACAATTAGTTAGAGTGTCGTGAGAGGGGGGGGGGAGGGAATAACGAGGGAAGAAAGGGTGAGAACAAACCAAAACGACCCAGTACATCGGGTCGGTGTAACTACTGCAAGGAAAACAAAAAAATGCAGTAGTACATTAACGAGGGGGAACATGTGGCCTAACGCCACCACCACCAATGAACCTAGATGAAGGGAAAGAGAAGAAGAAAAAAGAGACATGTACAGATACAAATATTCCTACCAACCATGTAAGGACCACAGATAACATATATGCACACACTAATGAACTAAACCATGGGCACGGAGCCGGGACTCCAGCATTGCAACTACTAACGTGGTGACTCACGTGTCCGCATCTAGACGAAAGGCCAAGACCTATCTGTTAGAACAGAACATCATAACGTCCACATACAAGGCCCAAGTTTACAATGACGACTTTAGGCGACGATCCACTCCGATTGGAGGGTTGACTGTTTCTTGGATCCAGGCGGCAGCTCGACAGCAATATCCCACTCCGATAGCAGCTTGACTCCAGTGTCCAGTGAGGCGACCGTGTAGGATTTGTTGTCATAGAAGATGATGAGCTTCACCGGAAAGCCCCATCTATAATTGATCTCTTGGTCACGAAGCGCCAGGGTAACAGGAAGAAACGAACGTCTTTTAGCCAAAGTCAAAGCCGAGAAATCCGTAAAGAGCTGTAATCCACCAAGCGCGGCAGAATCCGCATCCCTTGCCGCCTTTAGAATGCGTTCTTTCGTCGTGAAAAAGTGCACTCTCATGAGCGTATCTCGTGGAAGCGAGGGGGGAACAGAGCGTGGTTTAGGTAGTCTGTGAATCCTGTCTATAAGCAGCTCCCTGGGGTCAGCCCTGGGCAAGAGCTTCCTAAATAGCGCGGTGGCGTAGTCTTCTAGCTCGGAGTTTTGCACGGAGTCGGGAATGCCTCGGATCTTGATATTATTGCGCCGAGATCTGTCCTCGATATCCGCCATCTTGAGTTTGAATGCCTCCAGGTCATTCTGCTGTTGATCATGGGCCGCTATAAGGTCATTATGGGACGAGACCAATTCCTCGACTTTCCGTTCCAGATGGTCTGTGCGTTCCCCTATAGCATGCAGTTCTGTCTTGACCTCTCGGACGGCCGCTGTGAGATCCTGAGTCAGCTCTGTTTTAAACGCTGTTAGAGCCTGATACAGGGTTTTGACCGTGAGAGGGGCGTCAGAGTCTGGGTCGAACCCCGGAACAGAAGCAGGTCTGCAGGGAGGGTCTGACGCGGAGGTGGCTATTGGGGACTTCCGTGCAGTAGAGGGGGCAGAAGCTGCTTTCTGAGACGGCAAAGATACTCTAGGAGGAAGCACCGCTTTAACCTTTTTCGGCGCCATTCTGAAGCGATGGTCCCGGAGACTATATGATGGAGGTTAGGTAAGCAGAGGGTTCAAAGGTGGTGGTGTGTGAACGTTCTGGACTACATCAGAAGAACGGCATCAGCAGAGGTCCGGCGACCGGTCATAACCCTCCAGCAGTGACGAAGGGCAGGTCTCCAGCGAGCAAGGGAGAGGGGGGAGCCAGGTATACAGACAACAGCTGATAGCTCAATGTCATAGGTGTCAGGCAGGCAGTGCCCTCCTGGGCAAACACTCACCCCTCCTGGGATGCCCCCACGGTATTGCGCCTGGTCGGGGAGTATGAAGGGGGGGGCACAGAGAGGTAACCAGGCTATCCACAGCTGCTGGGGGAGATAGGTGGCTCCAACAGGCCTCCACACTGGCAGGGCTCCGCAGCGGGTGTATGCAGCTACTTTAGGCCCCGGATCCTGGTGCTGATGTAGGCCTCAACTCCCGGGGGCTTCAAAAGCGGCAGCAGACCCCTCTCTCTCCCTGCTGAGGGAGTATTTGTGTTAGAAGGGGTCTCAGGGGAGGCAGGGCTGGCTCGTAGGGGCAGGGGTGTGCAGGTGACCGGTGGGCCGGGTGTAGCAAGATGGCCGCCGCCGGAGTGGGTGCAGTCGGGAGGAGGCCGCAGCCGCGGCTCCGGAGGGCAGGGAGCGGGAGTCTGATCCCCGCCGCCGTCCCCGATGGTCTGGGGCAAGAGAGGGGCTTAGAATGAGCCGGCTTACTTGTGTGGGGGAGCCGCCAGAGGACCCGGCGCGGCCGCGTTCCGGTCCCGGAGCTCGCTCCCGGGTAGGCCCCAAACTCGAGGTCCCGGTCCCGGGACGGAGCGGAGGCCTCAACAATTAAATAGTGCCCGGGGGCACCTCTCCAGCCTCCTCGGGTGCTGGGCGCGGTGGGCACTCGCCAGGGGGTGCAAATCAGCGTGGGAGGTCTGGGGAATATGCACTTTGGATGCAGGGCCGGCAGGAGCTATTGCAGGCACGTCCACACAGGATGCAGGTCAGGCCACGCCCCCGAAACCTTTGTTTTCTGATTGCTAAAAGTACACAAACTTTGTTTAATACAAAAAAATATAAAAAACATTGTATTAAATGACCTTCAGGCTTTGTGTATAAGGTGTTTTTGAAACATAAATTAATTGTGTGTATGTACACACACTTTGTTTAATGCACAAAGTTATTAAAACTATTGGCTAGAATTACCTTCAGGCTGTGTGTATAAGGTGTATATGAAACATAAATGCATTTTGTGCTTAGACTTGGGTCCCATCGCCATGATATCTCATTATGGTATGCAACTATTCCAAAATACGGAATAATCCGATATCCAAAATACTTCTGGCCCCAAGTATTTTGGATATGGGATACTCAACCATGTATATCTTCTTTTACAAAGATTGAAATGTCATTTTCATTTCTCCACACTTTTCTGGTGTTACATTTTTTTTCTTTTTAACGTAATACACTTTTCTGTTTTATTCTTATTGTTTACAGTTTTTATGAAGTCAGTTAAAGGAAAAATAATTCACCGCTCTGGAAAAAGTAAACAATTCTTAATGCACGTTATATTATTAGGTAATAAGTAGAGATGTGAGGGTTCGGATTTACTCGGATCCCAAAACGGCATCTTATTGGCTATCTGGCTGCCACATGTTTTGGATAGCCAATAAGAAAAATACAGATAAATCCAAATTGTGCTTATTTGGCGTTAAGAATCGAGTACATCCGAACCCATACATCTCCTCTAGTAATAAGTAATACAGGTTGAGTATCCCTTAACCAAAATGCTTGGGACCAGAGGTATTTTGGATATCGGATTTTTCCATATTTTGGAATAATTAGATACCATAATGAGATCTTATGATGATGGGACCTAAATCTAAGCACAGAATGCATTTATGTTACATATACACCCTAAACACACAGCCTGAAGGTAATTTTAGCCAATATTTTTTATAACTTTGTGCATTAAACAAAGTGTGTGTACATTCACACATTTCATTTATGTTTCATATACACCTTATATACACAGTCTGAAGGTCATTTAATACAATATTATTAATAACTTTGTGTATTAAACAAAGTTTGTGTACGTTGAGCCATCAAACAACAAAGGTTTCACTTTCTCACTCTCACTCAAAAAAGTCCGTATTTCGGAATATTCCGTATTTCGGAATATTTGGATATGGGATACTCAACCTGTACCACATTTGCTTTGTTTCAGCAGCAGTGAAGGAGTGCCAATATTCATTTGTTATTTTGAGTATTAATTTGCTGAAATGTAGCTGTGGAGCTCTCAGTCTTGATAATGTAATTAATATATCACAAGATTGTTGCTACACACTTTTCCACTCACTGCTCTAGTTGTATTAGACAGACAGACAACAACGGCTTCTACCACAGGTAAGTATATATTTTTTAATGGACAATTGCACTTCATCATTACTAAACGTACTGTATGATACATTGCATTATTCAATATGTTCAGACCACTGACGTATTTATAATGGTGCAGTGTGTGCGGTGCACACGGGCCCTCGAGGTCCAGGGGGGGCCCACACCGCAAACCCTGTACCCATTATTTTTAATACTTACACACCGGAGTCCCACGGCACAGCAGCAGTGCTGCAAAAATCACAGGGAAAATGTTGCGGCGTCATTTTCCCAGTGTATTGCGCATGCGCAGTAGGAGATCACTAGGAAAATGGCCACTGCGCCATTATCCTGGAGATCTGCGCATGCGCTCTAGGCTCTGGGACAGTGCTAGGGACCCTAGTGCCCAGAGCTAAATTGCTGACGGCTAGAGAAGAGGGCTCCCAGACGGATCCTGCACACGGGCCTCCTCCTCTCTAGAAACGCCCCTGGTTCAGACTAGAGATGTGCACCGGAAATTTTTCGGGTTTTGTGTTTTGGTTTTGGATTCGGTTCCGCGGCCGTGTATTGGATTCGGACGCGTTTTGGCAAAACCTCCCTTAAATTTTTTTGTCAGATTCGGGTGTGTTTTGGATTCGGGTGTTTTTTTTCAAAAGGCTCTCAAAAACAGCTTAAATCATAGAATTTGGGAGTCATTTTGATCCCATAGTATTAGTAACCTCAATAACCATAATTTCCACTCATTTCCAGTCTATTCTGAACACCTCACACCTCACAATATTATTTTTAGTCCTAAAATTTGCACCAAGGTCGCTGGATGACTAAGCTAAGCGACCCAAGTGGCCGGCACAAACACCTGGCCCATCTAGGAGTGGCACTGCAGTGGCAGACAGGATGGCACTTATAAAAATTGGCCACAAACATCACATGATGCAAAGATAAATAAATTAAAAAAAGAGGTGCAAGATGGAATTGTCCTTGGGCCCTTCCACCCACCCTTATGTTGTATAAACAGGACATGCACACTTTAACAAACCCATCATTTCAGCAACAGGGTCTCCCACACGACTGTGGCTGAAATGACTGGTTGGTTTGGGCCCCCACCAAAAAAAGAAGCAATCAATCTCTCCTTGCTCAAACTGGCTTTGTAGAGGCAAGAAGTCAACATCATCATCCTCCGATTCCTCACCCCTTTCACTTTGTACATCCCCCTCCTCACAGAGTATTAATTCGTCCCCACTGGAATCCACCATCTCAGGTCCCTGTGTACTTTCTGGAGGCAATTGCTGGTGAATGTCTCCACGGAGGAATTGATTATAATTCATTTTGATGAACATCATCTTCTCCACATTTTGTGGAAGTAACCTCGTACGCCGATCGTTGACAAGGTGACCAGCTGCACTAAACACTCTTTCGGAGTACACACTGGAGGGGGGGTAACTTAGGTAAAATAAAGCCAGTTTGTGCAAGGGCCTCCAAATTGCCTCTTTTTCCTGCCAGTATACGTATGGACTGTCTGACGTGCCTACTTGGATGCTGTCACTCATATAATCCTCCACCATTCTTTCAATGGTGATAGAATCATATGCAGTGACAGTAGACGACATGTCAGTAATCGTTGGCAGGTCCTTCAGTCTGGACCAGATGTCAGTTTTCGCTCCTGACTGCCATGCATCAACGCCAGCAGGTGGTTTTGGAAATCTAATCCTTTTCCTGGCAGCTCCAGTGGCGGGAGAAAATGAAGGTGGAGCTGTTGGCGGGTCACGTTCCGCTTGACTTGACAAGTGTCTCACCAGCAGGTCTTTAAACATGTGCAGACTTGTGTCTGCCGGAAAGAGAGATACAACGTAGGCTTTAAACCTAGGATCGAGCACGGTGGCCAAAATGTAGTGCTCTGATTTCAACAGATTGACCACCCGTGAATCCTGGTTAAGCGAATGAAGGGCTCCATCCACAAGTCCCACATGCCTAGCGGAATTGCTCCATTTTAGCTCCTCCTTCAATCTCTCCAGCTGCTTCTGCAAAAGCCTGATGAGGGGAATGACCTGACTCAGGCTGGAAGTGTCTGAATTGACTTCACGTGTGGCAAGTTCAAAGGGTTGCAGAACCTTGCACAATGTTGAAATCATTCTCCACTGCGCTTGAGTCAGGTGCATTCCCCATCCTTTGCCTATATCGTAGGCAGATGTATAGGCTTGAATGGCCTTTTGCTGCTCCTCCATCCTCTGAAGCATATAGACTGTTGAATTCCACCCCGTTACCACCTCTTGCTTCAGATGATGGTGGGGCCTTCAGATGATGGTGGGGCAGGTTCAGGAGTGTTTGCTGGTGCTCCAGTCTTCGGCACGCAGTGGCTGAATGCTGAATGTGGCCCGCAGTTCTTCGGGCCACCGACAGCATCTCTTGCACGACCCTGTCATTTTTAAAAAAATTCTGCACCACCAAATTCAGTGTATGTGCAAAACATGGGACGTGCTGGAATTTGCCCACATGTAATGCACGCACAATATTGGTGGCGTTGTCCGATGTCACAAATCCCCAGGAGAGTCCAATTGAGGTAAGCCAATCTGCGATGATGTTCCTCAGTTTCCGTAAGAGGTTGTCAGCTGTGTGCCTCTTATGGAAAGAGGTGATACAAAGCGTAGCCTGCCTAGGAACGAGTTGGCGTTTGCGAGATGCTGCTACTGGTGCCGCCGCTGCTGTTCTTGCTGCGGGAGGCAATACATCTACCCAGTGGGCTGTCACAGTCATATAGTCCTGAGTCTGCCCTGCTCCACTTGTCTACATGTCCGTGGTTAAGTGGACATTGGGTACAACTGCATTTTTTAGGACACTGGTGACTCTTTTTCTGACGTCTGTGTACAGTCTCGGTATCGCCTGCCTAGAGAAGTGGAACGTAGATGGTATTTGGTACCGGGGACACACTACCTCAAGAAATTCTCTAGGTCCCTGTGAATTAACGCCGGATACCGGACGCACATCTAACACCAACACAGCTGCCAAGGCCTGAGTTATCCGCTTTGCAACAGGATGACTGCTGTGATATTTCATCTTCCTCGCAAAGGACTGTTGGACAGTCAATTGCTTACTGGAAGTAGTACAAGTGGTCTTCCGACTTCCCCTCTGGGATGATGATCGACTCCCAGCAGCAACAACAGCAGAGTCAGCAGCAGTAGACATTACACTCAAGGATCCCAGTCAGGAGAAGACTCGTCAGACCTGCCAGTGACATGGCCTGCAGGACTATTGGCTTTCCTGTCTAAGGAGGAAATTGACACTGAGGGAGTTGGTGGTGTGGTTTGCAGGAGCTTGGGTACAAGAGGAAGGGATTTAGTTGTCAGTGGACTGCTTCCGCTGTCACCCAAAGTTTTTGAACTTGTCAATAACTTCTGATGAATGCGCTTCAGGTGACGTATAAGGGAGGATGTTCCTAGGTGGTTAACGTGCTTACCCCTACTTATTACAGCTTGACAAAGGCAACACACGGCTTGACACCAGTTGTCCGCATTTCTGTTGAAATAATTCCACACCGAAGAGGTGATTTTTTTTGTATTTTGACCTGGCATGTCAATGGCCTTATACATCCCACGGACAACAGGTGTCTCCCCGGGTGCCTGACTTAAACAAACAACCTCACCATCAGAATCCTCCTTGTCAATTTCCTCCTCAGCGCCAGCAACACCCATATCCTCATCCTGGTGTACTTCAACTGCGACATCTTCAATTTGACTATCAGGAACTGCACTGTGGGTGCTCCTTCCAGCACTTGCAGGGGGCGTGCAAATGATGGAAGGAGCCACCTCTTCCCGTCCAGTGTTGAGAAGGTCAGGCATCGCAACCGACACAATTGGACTCTCCTTGGGGATTTGTGATTTAGAAGAACGCACAGTTCTTTGCTGTGCTTTTGCCAGCTTAACTCTTTTAATTTTTCTAGCGGGAGGATGAGTGCTTCCATCCTCATGTGAAGCTGAACCACTAGCCATGAACGCAGGCCAGGGCCTCAGCCGTTCCTTGCCACTCCGTGTCGTAAATGGCACATTGGCAAGTTTACGCTTCTCCTCAGACTCTTTTAATTTTGATTTTTGGGTCATCATTTTACTGAACTTTTGCTTTTTGGATTTTACACGCTCTCTACTATGACATTGGGCATCAGCCTTGGCAACGACGTTGATGGCATTTCATCGTTTCTGCCATGACTAGTGGCAGCAGCTTCAGCACTAGGTGAAAGTGGATCTTGATCTTTCCCTATTTTACCCTCCACATTTTTGTTCTCCATTTTTTAATGTGTGGAATTATATGCCAGTAATATTATTATATCAATAGCAATGGCCTACTGTATTATACCACTATATACTGCTCACAACAATGCAGCACAGATATGGATACTTGCAGTGACACGGAACTGCAAGATACAGCAATGGACTACTGTACTGTACAACTATATACTGTTGGTCACCAAAATGCTGCACTGTACTACTATATCCTGCTCACAACAATGCAGCACAGATATGGATACTTGAAGTGATACGAAGCTGCAAGATACAGCAATGGACTACTATACTGTACAACTATATACTGTTGGTCACTAAAATGCTGCAATGTACTACTATATATTCTGCTCACAACAATGCAGCACAGATATGGATACTTGCAGTGACACGGAGCTGCAAGATACAGCAATGGACTACTGTACTGTACAACTGTATACTTTTGTTCACCAAAATGCTGCACTGTACTACTATATATACTGCTCACAACAATGCAGCACAGATTTGGATACTTGCAGTGACACGGAGCTGCAAGATACAGCAATGGACTACTGTACTGTACAACTATATACTGTTGGTCACCAAAATGCTGCACTGTACTACTATATACGGCTCACAACAATGTAGCACAGATATGGATACTTGAAGTGACATGGAGATGCAAGATACAGCAATGGACTACTGTACTGTACAACTATATACTGTTGGTCACCAAAATGCTGCACTGTACTACTATATACTGCTCACAACAATGCAGCACAGATATGGATACTTGAAGTGATACGGAGCTGCAAGATACATTAATGGACTACTGTACTGTACTACTATAGTGGTGGTCACCAAAACGCTGCACTGTACTACTACATATAATATATATAGCAGGGATGTGCAGTCAGGGGAGGCAGTGCCTCCCCTGTCATTCTTCCCTGTCATTAATGATTACAATAATATAAAGAATATACTTATGACACATATTCTGTGACCTAAGTATATGCTTTATATTATTGTAATAATTTTAAAACAGGTTCAAATTTGTTTTGGAGGCACCGAAAGCGGTGCCTCCTGCGGATAATGACAAAAGGGCAGAAACGGGGGTGGGCAGGGGGCGGGGTCAAGGAGAGGGCTGTAAAAGCCCATTAAAAAAAGCTGGTCAAGCGGCACTAGTGTGAGTGCCTCAGTGACAGGGGCGTGCTTTCTGCCCATATGAAAGCACGCCCCTGTCACTGATGCAAATTTGATTGGGCACCAGAATGTGAACATCCCATCAGTTCCGCTGATGATCACCGTCCTGCAGCTGTTCTCCCGACTCGGGTCACGCTGCCATTCATCCGGGCAGCCAGACCCTCTAAGTTCTTGTGAGACCCTGGGCGCCTCTGCTCCCCCTGACTACGCGGTGGGCGCTGCTGAATTCACTCCCCGCTCACCGCCGCGCATCAGCCCCAGCCCGCCGCTCATCACCGCCGCTCATCAGCCCCCCCCCCCCCCAGCTCACCACCGCCGCTCGTCACCACCGCTCATCAGGGCCCCCCGCTCACCGTCGCGGCACATCACCCCCAGCCCCCCCCCCCCCGCTCACCGCCGCTGCCCTTAATCACTGCTCAGCGCTCATCACCCCCAGCCCCCCCCCCCCGGTCACCGCCGGCGCTGCTCATCAGCGCTGAGTGCTCATGACGCCCCCGATCACCCCCCGCCCGCCCCCCCTTCCTCATCACATCATCATATCATCACCCCAGCCCCCTCCCCCCCCCGCTCACCACAGCTTCTCATCCACCCTTGCTCACCCGTCATCACCCCCAGCTCCCCTCCCCCCCTCATCACATCAGCTCACGGCTCATCACCCCCAGCCCCCCCCCCCTCATCACTACAGCTCACGGCTCATCACCCCCAGCTTCTCCCCCTCATCCCAGCAGCTCACGGCTCATCACCCCCAGCCCCCCCCCCCCTCATCACTACAGCTCACGGCTCATCACCCCCAGCTTCCCCCCCCTCATCCCAGCAGCTCACGGCTCATCACCCCCAGCTTCCTCCCCCCTCATCACAGCAGCTCACGGCTCACCACCCCCAGCCCCCTTCCCCCTCATCACAGCAGCTCACGGCTTATCACCCCCCAGCTTCCCCCCCCCCTCATCACTGCAGCTCACGGCTCATCACCCCCAGCTTCCCACCCCTCATCCCAGCAGCTCACGGCTCATCACCCCCAGCTCCCCCCCCCTCATCACAGCAGCTCACGGCTCATCACCCCCCCCCCCCTCATCACAGCAGCTCACGGCTCATCACCCCCCCCCCCCCTTCATCCCAGCAGCTCACGGCTCATCACCCCCAGCTTGCCACCTCTCATCCCAGCAGCTCACGGCTCATCACCTCCAGCTCCCCCCCCCTCATCACAGCAGCTCACGGCTCATCACCCCCAGCCCCCCCCCATCACAGCAGCTCACGGCTCATCACCCCCAGCTCCCCCCCCCCTCATCCCAGCAGCTCACGGCTCATCACCCCCAGCTCCCCCCCCCTCATCACAGCAGCTCACGGCTCATCACCCCCAGCTTCCCACCCCTCATCCCAGCAGCTCACGGCTCATCACCCCCAGCCCCCCCCCCCCTCATCACAGCAGCTCACGGCTCATCACCCCCAGCCCCCCCCCATCACAGCAGCTCACGGCTCATCACCCCCAGCTCCCCCCCCCTCATCCAGCAGCTCACGGCTCATCACCCCCAGCTCCCCCCCCCTCATCACAGCAGCTCACGGCTCATCACCCCCAGCTTCCCACCCCTCATCCCAGCAGCTCACGGCTCATCACCCCCAGCTCCCCCCCCCCCTCATCACAGCAGCTCACGGCTCATCACCCCCAGCCCCCCCCATCACAGCAGCTCACGGCTCATCACCCCCAGCTTCCCCCCCCCCTCATCCCAGCAGCTCACGGCTCATCACCCCCAGCTTCCCCCCATCACAGCAGCTCACGGCTCATCACCCCCAGCTTCCCCCCCCTTCATCACAGCAGCTCACGGCTCATCACCCCCAGCTTCCCCCCCTCATCACAGCAGCTCACGGCTCATCACCCCCAGCCCCCCCCTCATCACAGCAGCTCACGGCTCATCACCACCAGCTTCCCCCCCCCCCTCATCCCAGCAGCTCACGGCTCATCACCCCCAGCTTCCCCCCCTCATCACAGCAGCTCACGGCTCATCACCCCCAGCCCCCCCCCCCTCATCACAGCAGCTCACGGCTCATCACCCCCAGCTCCCCCCCCCCCCCTCATCCCAGCAGCTCATGGCTCATCACCCTCAGCAACCCCCCCTTATCACAGCTGCTCTCGGTTCATCACCCCCTACACCCCCCCCCCTCATCACAGCAGCTCACCGCTCATCACCCCCAGCACCCCCCGCTCATCACATCATCACCCACCCCGCTTACCGCCGCATATCACAGCAGCTCACTGCTCATCAACACCAGCCCGCTCACCGCCGCTCATCACAGCTGCTCACTGCCCATCACCCCCCCGCTCAGCGCCGCTCCTCACCCCCAGCTCACTGCCGCTCACTGCTCATCAACTCCCCCCCACTCAGCGTTGCTCATCACCCCCTGCTCATAGCTGCTCATCACCCTCCCCCCAGCTCATCGCCGTTCACTGCTCATCACCCTCCCCCCAGCTCATCGCCGCTCACTGCTCATCACCCTCCCCCCAGCTCATCACCCTCTCCCCAGCTCAGCGCCGCTGACTGCTCATCACCCTTCCTCCAGCTCATCACCCTCCCCCCAGCTCATCACCCCCAGCTCACCGCCGCTCAATGCTCATCACCCTCCCCCCAGCTCAGCGTTGCTCACTGCTCATCACCCTCCCAGCAGCTCATCACCCTCCCCCCAGCTCAGCGCTGCTCACTGCTCATCACCCTCCCAGCAGCTCATCACCCTCCCCCCAGCTCAGCGCTGCTCACTGCTCATCACTCTCCCAGCAGCTCATCACCCTCCCCCCAGCTCATCACCCCAGCTCAGCACTGCCCACTGCTCATCTCCCCTCCCCCCTCACTGCCGCCCGCCGTTCACCTGCCAGCTGAGCTGGGCTGTCAGCTGGAGGGAGTGCAAGAGAAGTTGCAGAGGCTGTCCGCAGCATCTGGCAATATGTGAGAGACCACAGCCGCTATGACAGATACTGGTGACTGGTGAGTAGCTTGCAAACTCCGAAACTCCCCCACCCATGTGGCGCTGGTCTCTCTTTTTGCCGGTGGGTGCTGTGACGTAATTACGTCTCAGCGGCTGCCCACGCAACAGACCAGGAGGCTGACTGTAAGCTAGGGGTGGAGCCGCGGGCCGAGGAATTTACGGCTCGTGGCTCCACCCCCAGCTCACAGTCAGCCTCCTGGTCTCTGGGGTATTGGGCGGCTGGGGGAAGCTGTAGTGTCGGGCCGTGCCCGGGGCTTCACTGACACTATCCTGCGCTGACCCCCACTGGCGGCTCATGTGATGTATGTATACACCACATGAACCACCAACGGGGGTGAGCGTAGCATAGTCATACACCAGATGAACCGCCAGAGGGGGTGAGCGGGTGACTATAAGGACCTGCACAAAGCCGGGTGGCCCCGTGGGTGCTCGGGCTCGGCGCCTGTGCCTCCACCCCCATCCCATCGGCAGCACCCTCCATACTGCTACTTTGCCTTCTCTCCCCTCAGCTCCATCCCTCCCCCCAAGCGGCTCTTCCGTAGTGTAAGGTGTATAAGCAGCTCTCCTGTGGTGTGACGTGTATAAGCGGCTCTCCTGTGGTGTGACGTGTATAAGTGGCTCTCCTGTGGTGTAACGTGTATAAGCGGCTCTACTCTGGTGTAACGTGTATAAGCGGATCTTCTGTGGTGTGACGTGTATAAGCGGCTCTCCTGTGGTGTGACGTGTATAAGCGGATCTTCTGTGGTGTGACGTGTATAAGCGGCTCTCCTGTGGTGTGACGTGTATAAGCGGATCTTCTGTGGTGTGACGTGTATAAGCGGCTCTCCTGTGGTGTGACGTGTATAAGCGGATCTTCTGTGGTGTGACGTGTATAAGCGGATCTTCTGGGGTGTATCGCTCCTGATAGGCTGCCGGTCCACAGCAGATTTGAAATAGTAGTGCTGCAGTCATAGGAGCCGCAGTGCCACCACCCTCTGCCTCCTCCTCGCTACACCTCCACCACCCTCCGTCTTTCTCTGCACCTCTACCTCCTCTGCACCAATGCCGACCACAGCCTCCTCATCCACCGCAGACCACAGCATCCTTAGCACCTACGCTGCTAAATAGGTAATCTTACCCTGCTGCATTTCTCTCCCTAGTCCCTACAGTATGCCCTTGCTGTCCCTCTCTCTGTCACTCTCCCGGTCCCAATGTCCCTGCTGTCACTTTCCCTGTCCCTCTTTCACTCTCCCTGTCCCTATGTCCCTGCTGTCACTCTCCCTGAATTTTTTTCTCATTCCATGTGGCATAATATGAATTTTGGCTCATACCGTGTGCTATAATGTGACATTTGGCTCATTCTGTGTGCTATAATGTGAATTTTGGCTCATTCTGTGTGGTATAATGTGAATTTCGGTTCATAACGTGTGGTATAATGTGAATTTCGGCTCATAACGTGTGGTATAATGTGAATTTTGGCTCATTCTGTGTGCTATAATGTGAATTTCGGCTCATACCGTGCGCTATAACGTGAACTTCCGCACATACTGTGTGGTATAAAGTGACTATTGTGGTGTATAAGGAGTATATGGTATGGTAAACTACACTGAAGGACATGCCCCCTTATCCAGAGCACACGCGCCTTCGGCTCGCACATAATTGCAACCTTCACTTTCCCATATCCCCACTTCAACCACTGTGAGGGATGGTATTAGAATCCTGGCGCTTGAGATGACGATGGTCAGAATACCGAAAACTGTTAGGTCCCTCCCTGCTGCAGCTTGTTCCTAAACTGAGCTAGGTAGAGCCCATTCCTAAACTGGTACTGCTGGCCAGGGATGACTCTGCTTGTCTCTAGCCTACACCACAAGCAGCAGCGCAGCTGTTTGGAGACCTGCTGCTGCTGTCGGAGAATGGAGGTGAGCAGAGTCTGTCCCCATACTGCCCAAAAGGAGGCTCCAGAATCTGCCCCATACTGCTGTAGTGCAGGTAGAAGGAGACACAAGCACAGCAGGCACAGCCAGGGGCGGTGAGGACAGGATACAGGGGGTCATTTCGAGTTGATCGCTCGCTGGCTACTTTTAGCAGCCGTGCAAATGCATTGTCGCCGCCCACGGGGGAGTGTATTTTCGCTTTGCAGAAGTGCGAACGCTTGTGCAGCAGAGCGCCTGCTAAATAATTTTGTGCAAAACAAGACCAGCCCTGTAGTGTGTGACGGCTTTTGACGTCACACACCCGCCCAGCGTTCGCCCAGACACGCCTGCGTTTTTCTAAGCACTCCCTGAAAACGGTCCGTTGACACCCAGAAACGCCCACTTCATGTCAATCTTCCTGCGTTCGGCCGTGCAATAGGAATGTTCGTTAGATTCTGTGCAAACCCACGATGCTCATTGTACCCGTACGATGCGCCTGCACATTGCGGTGCATACGCATGCGTAGAAATGCCGATTTTTAGCCTGATCGCTGCGCTGCAAACAATGGCAGCTAGCGATCAACTTGGAATGACCCCCATAATGCTATGGATTGTATGAGGAAGGGGGCCCCAAATCGGTGCGTTGCTTAGGGCCCCATGAGGTCTAAACTCGCCTCTGACAGCGGCCATAGCGGCGACTTTAGTGGGCATGCCTCACCAGCCACTGACCTCTCTGCACGCCACTGATATATAGTATATACTGGTCACACAACAATGCAGCAGATATTGAGCACTGATGATCAGGATACTGTCTAGAACTGAGTCTGACATGGAGTTGCAAGATACAGCAATGGCCTACTGTACTGTACTACTATAATTATATACTGGTGGTCCCCACAATGCAGCACACTCAGCACAGATATTTGCAGCACACTGAGCACAGATATGGAGCTTTTCAGGCAGAGAACGTAGATATTTGCAGCACACTGAGCACAGATATGGAGCTTTTCAGGCAGAGAACGTAGATATTTTCAGCACACTGAGCACAGATATTTGCAGCACACTGAGCACAGATATTTGCAGCACACTGAGCACAGATTACAGAGCTTTTCAGGCAGAGAACGTAGCCACGTCCTCTCCGTTCAATCTCCAATGCACGAGTTAAAATGGCGGCGACGCGCGGCTCTTTATATGGAATACGAATCTCGCGAGAATCCGACAGCGGGATGATGACGTTCGTCCTCGTTCGGGTTAACCGAGCAAGGCGGGAACATCCGAGGCTGCCTCGGACCCGTGTAAAATAGGGGAAGTTCGGGGGGGTTTGGATCTCGACGAACCGAACCTGCTCGTCTCTAGTTCAGACAATGGGCTGATTTATCAACGAGTTTTATCATATGCAACGAGTTTTATAACTCTGCTGCTCCAGCCAATAAGCTCCCAACTGTCATTTTCAAACATATGACAGGAGCTGATTGGCTGGAGCACCATTTATCATACGCAACAAGTTTTAAAACTCATTGCGTATGATAAAACTCATTGATAAATCAGCCCCAATGAATCTAGCAATTAGAGAGAAAGTTATTTAATAGCCTGCCAGTGGCGCACCCAGGGGGGGTTTCCGAGCACCCAGACACCCCCCTCCACTAAAAAAAAAAAAAAAAAAAAAATGTTTTTTTTTTTTTTTTTTTGTAATAGCTGCATGAGTATTATTAATGGCTGTCTAGCGTCCTCTGCAGCCTGCTGTCTTCCTGGTGGCACTTGTAAGTGCAATAAAAGTTTACTTTATTTTAATTATAGTACATATATATCCATGTGCATACATATATACACATGTATATACATACATACATACATACATACATACATATAAACACACACACACACACACACACACACACACACACACACACACACACACACACGATATATATATACACATGTGTGTATATATATATGTGTACTGTATGTGTGTGTACATATATATATATATATATATATCTATGCATGTTTAATATGCTATGTATATGTGTATATGTATGTGTGTGTATGTATATATATATATATATATGTATGTATATATATATGTGTAGATATATATATACACATACACACACACACACACACACACACACACACACACACCACACACACAGACACACAGACACACTAGTTTTACGGACCCAGCATATACTGGGTCACCTCAGTCCCCACACCCGTGATTGGCTCCGCCCAGTTCTGGAAACCCCCCCATGCAAATCCTGCGTTTGCCACTGCCTGCAAACAACCATTAACTGGTATCTGCTGATTTTTTGGAATTTTGTCTAATTTATTTTCATTCCCATTGATAAAACCTCACTGGGACTTTAAAACAAACTTTTGCCTACAAAGCTTACAAACCCACATTTATTTATATGTCTGAAGCAAAAAAATAAAATAATTAAAAATCTTCCTACACCAAGGGCCGGGTTCAAATGTCCCCCCCTGCTCCCTCCTGCGATTATGCCCGGCCACAGCTATTCTAATGTTGCTGCGGACAGGAGCATCAAGTTCATTTCAGCTCGCTACTTCCGGTGGTAGCGAGCTGAAATGTGCGTAGAGACCAGTTTGGGCGCCCCAAACGGGTCTTTTCACAATCGCGCCCATCAGTTTAGTCTGGTTTAGGTGCTTTATGCGCCTAAACCCAACTGTACTGGGCACCATAGGGGCAATAATGGGGGCCATTTGAATATCGCCCCTCTATCTCCCATCACTTTAGACGGGATATATGGGGAGTGTCATGATTTTAATTCCCACCCTAATGTCAGAGGGAGAGTAAATATTCTCTAAGAGAAACATTAAATACATTTTTATAAATGTTACTCTTGTTCAGCACTGTGTAATAATAATATTCTTATGTACTGTAATACTTCCTTGAACTAAAAAAAAAATCACAAAAATACTGACATAGTGTAAAACCTTAATTATAAAATACACCTGAAAAAAAAAATCAGCAGGTAGAGAAGACTCCAGGGAGGGAGGGTTCCATGCTGCCAGGGGAGGAGTGCTATACATTATGTCCCATACCACATTCGGCTTTGCATGACTTCCACCCCTCTCCTCTCGGGCATCACGCTCGGGGACTGATTCAGGCAATCTCCAGCCTCCGCTGCTGCCAGGAGAGCTGCTGCTGCTGACGGCAGAGGCTGGAGAGTGGATACAGCAGCACCAGATGCGATGCAGATGCTCCGGCCGGGGGGCTCCTTAATACAGGGGAGCCCAGGGTACTGCCCCCCTGCCCCCCACCCCCTTAATCTGGCCCTGATAGAGATGCTTAATTGGAATTCAAGGCTCTTACTTCCAGAAGTAATTGTTGTAGCACTTCTCATAGATGGATATACTTTCTCCCGATCAGATTAGTCCAGTATCTACAATATGATTACATAGAGTCAAAGGGCGGTATCGTATTAGGGGGTCTATTCATGAAGCAGTGAAAACTGTGGAGAAGTGAGCCAGTGGAGAAGAACCAATCAGCATTGAAGTAACATCTATAATTTGCATACTATAAAATCATACAACGCAGCTGATTGGTTGTCATGGGCAACTTCTCCACTGGCTCACTTCCCCACTCTTTTCACTGCTTCATGAATAGACCCCTATGTGCAGTGAGTTACCGCACAGTAATAACAGGCTTATTAGCATGATAACGCTATCGGGCTATCAAATTACAGCCTGTTTCTACCGTTTTAACTCACCCGTTATCGGCTGATAACACATGGCATCTGTGATAACATTGCGGACCCATGTGTTTGCGTTCGATAATGGGTCTCCTGGGGCTGCTTATCGGTGGATTTTGCTTTGTGTGCCCTGTGTCCCCACGCCTCCCCCCCCCCCCCCCCACACTTAATCTGTCTATGACTATGGTGCGGCACCAAAAATATTTTTTTACATTATATTTTTTTAGGAAGAAAGCAAGTTAACGCCCCCTTCCATTAGGACACACTCCCCATTACCTGGGCCCGGCCACGCTGTCTACTGTCTTGCCCCTACATAGTGCACATTAGATGCCAACTGCTCTCCAAAAATTTTGCTTCAATTCTCCTCTACGCAATGTAACATAACCCATAGATGATGCAGCAACCGCAACCACACACACACACACACACACACACACACACACACACACACACACACACTTACCCATCTCATATAAACCCCACACTCTAACACATTGACTCTATAATACCATGACTAAGACACTTCATCATTCCATTACAAATACTATACAGTAACACATAACCAAGCTTATGTCACATTTACATGCACACAGAGATCCAAATCCTGTACATGCTCCAAATTGCTATAATCTTACTTACATAAATATGCCTGTAATTCAGACATTCTAGCAGTGGAGTCGCCTATACATTGTGTAGTGCTTGTGTATGTCTAATATTACATATATGTACAGCATCCAGTTGGGTATTAGCTAATCACTGTGTATGATGAGGTTTTCTCCCAGTGTTTCTTCTCAGTGACTGCTGACAGTGAATTATTTCAGTTTGGAATGATCTGTATAACAAGGGTTCCAAGATAAGTGATTTCAGTTTTGTGTATTCGCTATGCTAGTTGTTGTATTCATCTGTGCCAGCTTTTATAATGTTGTCGTTATTATTGTTTTATTTGTTACATGGGTCAAATACTTATAATATTATATAACCAACTACAGTTTTTGTAATGTTACCATATCTTTGTTTAGTATTCATTCTTAGCACTCAAGAGTAAATGGGGCAGATGTAATAAGCCTCGAAAAGTGATAAAGCAGTGATAAGTGCAAGGTGATAACGCACTAGCCAATCAGCTCCTAACTGTAAATTTACATATTGGAGCTGATTGGCTGGTATGTTTTTCACCTTGCACTTATCACTGCTTTATCGCTTCTCCAGGCTTAATACATCTGCCCCAATAAGAGAGAAGTCACCAAAGCTTGAACCAATTTTACGTTATTAAAGTGCATTAAGCAATCCACAAGTAGATGACCATTTTCACAAAACTGAGACATGAATTGGCTTATGCCAGTCAATTTACAGCTTGGTTTATTGTGAAAATATCCTCTTTGTGAACTACTGCAATTTTCCCTTGCACCCTTTACAACCTGCTAGCGGGATCCTCTCCAGCCAGGGTTTTTTTTTTTGCTAAAGTTATCCATTATCCGCTTGGATAATGCTCTGGGTGAACAACATGATGGGAAGGTTACATGTTTGCCAATAACAAGTGTGGAATCTGTCTTAGCTCCCTATTGTCTGGCGGGGTGGAAAGATTTTATGGTTCTGATGGGCGTCATGAGGTGGAATAGAAGTCCTACTGTGTTTTTCTGCTGTTCTACTGCTGGCAGCGATGCAGACACTGGATTCTATCACAGGCCCCCGTACAAAGGGAATGAAAAGTGTCTATGCAATGAGGACTCTGAGAGGCAGCAGTAAGAAGCAAGGCCCTCTGTTCCCAGTGAATAAGGATTTCCTTAACCCACACAGTGAAAAACGGCCTGCATTCAGCTCTGGAAAAAACAGGCTGGGATTCCATTTCTGCTGTTACGTCAATTTCTCTTTGACCATTGTACAGTTTAAGAAATTAATGATCAATATAGAACAGAAAGCTCATTGTTTTCCAGCTGCTGTGATGCTGTCTGTTGGTTTCTAGCCTTTCAAAGACACTGTTGTTCAGACTGTTTCTAATATATTAATCAACTTTTTTTTCTGTACTTTTTTTTATGCCTTTAAAAATATATGCATCCTTTTTTTTTTGTTTTAAATGAAATGAGCAATTCGTCTCATTAACAACATATAGTATCTTCAATCCAGAAGCTGTATGTTATTGGACAGATGAGCGGGTGTCGTCATGCCATCTATGTCAATTGTATCCTGTAATAAGGTTTTATCATTTTTTTCTATTCCTCATTCCTGTAAATGTGTAAAAGTAAAATGTAACTGTACTGTAGTATGGAAGACATTTTAAGAAACATTGGTGTTCCATTTACAATGTGGGTGCTAGCAGTGGCGCATGGTCAACATTGCATATGCATACAGTGTCACAGTTCTTAAAAGAAATGTGTATATATATATATATATATATATATATAAAATGTTGTTATGGATTGTTTATGAAGGGGGGGGGGGGGGATTTGTGTCTTGCTTAGGACACCATGTGGTCTAAATCCACCTCTGGTTCACATTCATACAGTGGTAAAGTTATTGTGCAGTTCTAAAACTGTTCCAGGTCATTTTATGTGAGCATTATTATTTATTTATTTATTGTTACTAATATACAGTTTAAATATTTGCCCATAAACGTCTACAGTTTATTGTTAACAATAAATATTACTTAGCTCAAGCTTACTTGCTAAGGTTTAATGTACAGTATGAGCACTATATTCACACGTGGAGTTAATTATTAAGTAGCATATATAGACTATACTTTAGAACATAATAGGCATTATTGTTAACTCAATTATGTTATCAGATGTCTTCAATGTAAGGTTTTCTCCTGGACAAGTAAATTAGCTATTATAGCTATATTATAATTTTTCCTCATGTGCTTTTCCCATCCATACTTATACATTTTCTTCCCCACATCCCACAATGGAACCAAACCATTGGATTCAACAGCTTATTATTGCATATGCAACAATGTTTATTTCTCTAACGTCCTAGTGGATGCTGGGGACTCCGTCAGGACCATGGGGAATAGCGGCTCCGCAGGAGACAGGGCACAAAAGCAAGCTTTTAGGATCACATGGTGTGTACTGGCTCCTCCCCCTATGACCCTCCTCCAAGCCTCAGTTAGGTTTTTGTGCCCGTCCGAGAGGGTGCAATCTAGGTGGCTCTCCTAAAGAGCTGTTTAGAAAAGTTTTTTTTTAGGTTTCAATCTCAGTGATTCCTGCTGGCAACAGGATCACTGCATCGAGGGACTTAGGGGAGAGATTTCCAACTCACCTGCGTGCAGGATGGATTGGAGTCTTAGGCTACTGGACACTTAGCTCCAGAGGGAGTCGGAACACAGGTCAGCCTGGGGTTCGTCCCGGAGCCGCGCCGCCGATCCCCCTTACAGACGCTGAAGAGACGGCAGAACGGAGGTCCGGAAAACAGGCGGCAGAAGACTCCACAGTCTTCATGAAGGTAGCGCACAGCACTGCAGCTGTGCGCCATTGTTGTCACACGGCTCACTGACTCAGTCACGGAGGGTGCAGGGCGCTGCTGGGGGCGCCCTGGGCAGCAATATAATTACCTTTAGTGGCAAAATAAATACATCACATATAGCCATTAAGGCTATATGTATGTATTTTAACCCAGGCCAGTTTATTAAAAACCGGGAGAAGAAGCCCACCGGAAAAGGGGCGGAGCTTATTCTCCTCAGCACTCAGCGCCATTTTCCTGCTCAGCTCCGCTGGTGAGGAAGGCTCCCAGGACTCTCCCCTGCACTGCACTACAGAAACAGGGTAACAAAGAGAAGGGGGGCATAAATTGTAGAGATGAGCGCCGGAAATTTTTCGGGTTTTGTGTTTTGGTTTTGGGTTCGGTTCCGCGGCCGTGTTTTGGGTTCGACCGCGTTTTGGCAAAACCTCACCGAATTTTTTTTGTCGGATTCGGGTGTGTTTTGGATTCGGGTGTTTTTTTCAAAAAACCCTAAAAAACAGCTTAAATCATAGAATTTGGGGGTAATTTTGATCCCAAAGTATTATTAACCTCAAAAAACATAATTTACACTCATTTTCAGCCTATTCTGAACACATCACACCTCACAATATTATTTTTAGTCCTAAAATTTGCACCGAGGTCGCTGTGTGAGTAAGATAAGCGACCCTAGTGGCCGACACAAACACCGGGCCCATCTAGGAGTGGCACTGCAGTGTCACGCAGGATGGCCCTTCCAAAAAACCCTCCCCAAACAGCACATGACGCAAAGAAAAAAAGAGGCGCAATGAGGTAGCTGACTGTGTGAGTAAGATTAGCGACCCTAGTGGCCGACACAAACACCGGGCACATCTAGGAGTGGCACTGCAGTGTCACGCAGGATGTCCCTTCCAAAAAACCCTCCCCAATCAGCACATGATGCAAAGAAAAAGAAAAGAAAAAAGAGGTGCAAGATGGAATTGTCCTTGGGCCCTCCCACCCACCCTTATGTTGTATAAACAAAACAGGACATGCACACTTTAACCAACCCATCATTTCAGTGACAGGGTCTGCCACACGACTGTGACTGATATGACGGGTTGGTTTGGACCCCCCCCAAAAAAGAAGCAATTAATCTCTCCTTGCACAAACTGGCTCTACAGAGGCAAGATGTCCACCTCATCTTCACCCTCCGATATATCACCGTGTACATCCCCCTCCTCACAGATTATCAATTCGTCCCCACTGGAATCCACCATCTCAGCTCCCTGTGTACTTTGTGGAGGCAATTGCTGCTGGTCAATGTCTCCGCGGAGGAATTGATTATAATTCATTTTAATGAACATCATCTTCTCCACATTTTCTGGATGTAACCTCGTACGCCGATTGCTGACAAGGTGAGCGGCGGCACTAAACACTCTTTCGGAGTACACACTTGTGGGAGGGCAACTTAGGTAGAATAAAGCCAGTTTGTGCAAGGGCCTCCAAATTGCCTCTTTTTCCTGCCAGTATAAGTACGGACTGTGTGACGTGCCTACTTGGATGCGGTCACTCATATAATCCTCCACCATTCTATCAATGTTGAGAGAATCATATGCAGTGACAGTAGACGACATGTCCGTAATCGTTGTCAGGTCCTTCAGTCCGGACCAGATGTCAGCATCAGCAGTCGCTCCAGACTGCCCTGCATCACCGCCAGCGGGTGGGCTCGGAATTCTGAGCCTTTTCCTCGCACCCCCAGTTGCGGGAGAATGTGAAGGAGGAGATGTTGACAGGTCGCGTTCCGCTTGACTTGACAATTTTGTCACCAGCAGGTCTTTCAACCCCAGCAGACCTGTGTCTGCCGGAAAGAGAGATCCAAGGTAGGCTTTAAATCTAGGATCGAGCACGGTGGCCAAAATGTAGTGCTCTGATTTCAACAGATTGACCACCCGTGAATCCTTGTTAAGCGAATTAAGGGCTGCATCCACAAGTCCCACATGCCTAGCGGAATCGCTCCGTGTTAGCTCCTTCTTCAATGCCTCCAGCTTCTTCTGCAAAAGCCTGATGAGGGGAATGACCTGACTCAGGCTGGCAGTGTCTGAACTGACTTCACGTGTGGCAAGTTCAAAGGGCATCAGAACCTTGCACAACGTTGAAATCATTCTCCACTGCACTTGAGACAGGTGCATTCCATCTCCTATATCGTGCTCAATTGTATAGGCTTGAATGGCCTTTTGCTGCTCCTCCAACCTCTGAAGCATATAGAGGGTTGAATTCCACCTCGTTACCACTTCTTGCTTCAGATGATGGCAGGGCAGGTTCAGTAGTTTTTGGTGGTGCTCCAGTCTTCTGTACGTGGTGCCTGTACGCCGAAAGTGTCCCGCAATTTTTCTGGCCACCGACAGCATCTCTTGCACGCCCCTGTCGTTTTTTAAAAAATTCTGCACCACCAAATTCAAGGTATGTGCAAAACATGGGACGTGCTGGAATTTGCCCATATTTAATGCACACACAATATTGCTGGCGTTGTCCGATGCCACAAATCCACAGGAGAGTCCAATTGGGGTAAGCCATTCCGCGATGATCTTCCTCAGTTGCCGTAAGAGGTTTTCAGCTGTGTGCGTATTCTGGAAAGCGGTGATACAAAGCGTAGCCTGCCTAGGAAAGAGTTGGCGTTTGCGAGATGCTGCTACTGGTGCCGCCGCTGCTGTTCTTGCGGCGGGAGTCCATACATCTACCCAGTGGGCTGTCACAGTCATATAGTCCTGACCCTGCCCTGCTCCACTTGTCCACATGTCCGTGGTTAAGTGGACATTGGGTACAACTGCATTTTTTAGGACACTGGTGAGTCTTTTTCTGACGTCCGTGTACATTCTCGGTATCGCCTGCCTAGAGAAGTGGAACCTAGATGGTATTTGGTAACGGGGGCACACTGCCTCAATAAATTGTCTAGTTCCCTGTGAACTAACGGCGGATACCGGACGCACGTCTAACACCAACATAGTTGTCAAGGACTCAGTTATCCGCTTTGCAGTAGGATGACTGCTGTGATATTTCATCTTCCTCGCAAAGGACTGTTGAACAGTCAATTGCTTACTGGAAGTAGTACAAGTGGGCTTACGACTTCCCCTCTGGGATGACCATCGACTCCCAGCGGCAACAACAGCAGCGCCAGCAGCAGTAGGCGTTACACGCATGGATGCATCGGAGGAATCCCAGGCAGGAAAGGACTCGTCAGACTTGCCAGTGACATGGCCTGCAGGACTATTGGCATTCCTGGGGAAGGAGGAAATTGACACTGAGGGAGTTGGTGGGGTGGTTTGCGTGAGCTTGGTTACAAGAGGAAGGGATTTACTGGTCAGTGGACTGCTTCCGCTGTCACCCAAAGTTTTTGAACTTGTCACTGACTTATTATGAATGCGCTGCAGGTGACGTATAAGGGAGGATGTTCCGAGGTGGTTAACGTCCTTACCCCTACTTATTACAGCTTGACAAAGGGAACACACGGCTTGACACCTGTTGTCCGCATTTCTGGTGAAATACCTCCACACCGAAGAGCTGATTTTTTTGGTATTTTCACCTGGCATGTCAACGGCCATATTCCTCCCACGGACAACAGGTGTCTCCCCGGGTGCCTGACTTAAACAAACCACCTCACCATCAGAATCCTCCTGGTCAATTTCCTCCCCAGCGCCAGCAACACCCATATCCTCCTCATCCTGGTGTACTTCAACACTGACATCTTCAATCTGACTATCAGGAACTGGACTGCGGGTGCTCCTTCCAGCACTTGCAGGGGGCATGCAAATAGTGGAAGGCGCATGCTCTTCACGTCCAGTGTTGGGAAGGTCAGGCATCGCAAACGACACAATTGGACTCTCCTTGTGGATTTGGGATTTCAAAGAACGCACAGTTCTTTGCGGTGCTTTTGCCAGCTTGAGTCTTTTCAGTTTTCTAGCGAGAGGCTGAGTGCTTCCATCCTCATGTGAAGCTGAACCACTAGCCATGAACATAGGCCAGGGCCTCAGCCGTTCCTTGCCACTCCGTGTGGTAAATGGCATATTGGCAAGTTTACGCTTCTCCTCCGACAATTTTATTTTAGGTTTTGGAGTCCTTTTTTTTCTGATATTTGGTGTTTTGGATTTGACATGCTCTGTACTATGACATTGGGCATCGGCCTTGGCAGACGACGTTGCTGGCATTTCATCGTCTCGGCCATGACTAGTGGCAGCAGCTTCAGCACGAGGTGGAAGTGGATCTTGATCTTTCCCTAATTTTGGAACCTCAACTTTTTTGTTCTCCATATTTTATAGGCAGAACTAAAAGGCACCTCAGGTAAACAATGGAGATGGATGGATTGGATACTAGTATACAATTATGGACGGACTGCCACGGTTAGGTGGTATAAAAAAACCACGGTTAGGTGGTATATATTATAATAATAATACAATTATGGATGGACGGACTGCCTGCCGACTGCCGACACAGAGGTAGCCACAGCCGTGAACTACCGCACTGTACACTGGTTGATAAAGAGATAGTAGTATACTCGTAACAACTAGTATGACACTATGACGACGGTATAAAGAATGGAAAAAAAACCACGGTTAGGTGGTATATATTATAATAATAATACAATTATGGATGGACGGACTGCCTGCCGACTGCCGACACAGAGGTAGCCACAGCCGTGAACTACCGCACTGTACACTGGTTGATAAAGAGATAGTAGTATACTCGTAACAACTAGTATGACACTATGACGACGGTATAAAGAATGAAAAAAAAACCACGGTTAGGTGGTATATATTATAATAATAATACAATTATGGATGGACGGACTGCCTGCCGACTGCCGACACAGAGGTAGCCACAGCCGTGAACTACCGCACTGTACACTGGTTGATAAAGAGATAGTAGTATACTCGTAACAATTAGGATGACACTATGACGGTATAAAGAATGAAAAAAAAACCACGGTTAGGTGGTAGGTATATAATAATAAATAATACAATTCTGGTCGGACGGACTGCCTGCCGTGTGCCGACACAGAGGTAGCCACAGCCGTGAACTACCGCACTGTACACTGGTTGATAAAGAGATAGTAGTATACTCGTAACAATTAGGATGACACTATGACGGTATAAAGAATGAAAAAAAAAACCACGGTTAGGTGGTAGGTATATAATAATAAATAATACAATTCTGGTCGGACGGACTGCCTGCCGTGTGCCGACACAGAGGTAGCCACAGCCGTGAACTACCGCACTGTACACTGGTTGATAAAGAGATAGTAGTATACTCGTAACAATTAGGATGACACTATGACGGTATAAAGAATGAAAAAAAAAAACACGGTTAGGTGGTAGGTATATAATAATAAATAATACAATTCTGGTCGGACGGACTGCCTGCCGTGTGCCGACACAGAGGTAGCCACAGCCGTGAACTACCGCACTGTACACTGGTTGATAAAGAGATAGTAGTATACTCGTAACAATTAGGATGACACTATGACGGTATAAAGAATGAAAAAAAAAACCACGGTTAGGTGGTAGGTATATAATAATAAATAATACAATTCTGGTCGGACGGACTGCCTGCCGTGTGCCGACACAGAGGTAGCCACAGCCGTGAACTACCGCACTGTACACTGGTTGATAAAGAGATAGTAGTATACTCGTAACAATTAGGATGACACTATGACGGTATAAAGAATGAAAAAAAAAACCACGGTTAGGTGGTAGGTATATAATAATAAATAATACAATTCTGGTCGGACGGACTGCCTGCCGTGTGCCGACACAGAGGTAGCCACAGCCGTGAACTACCGCACTGTACACTGGTTGATAAAGAGATAGTAGTATACTCGTAACAATTAGGATGACACTATGACGGTATAAAGAATGAAAAAAAAAACCACGGTTAGGTGGTAGGTATATAATAATAAATAATACAATTCTGGTCGGACGGACTGCCTGCCGTGTGCCGACACAGAGGTAGCCACAGCCGTGAACTACCGCACTGTACACTGGTTGATAAAGAGATAGTAGTATACTCGTAACAATTAGGATGACACTATGACGGTATAAAGAATGAAAAAAAAACCACGGTTAGGTGGTAGGTATATAATAATAAATAATACAATTCTGGTCGGACGGACTGCCTGCCGTGTGCCGACACAGAGGTAGCCACAGCCGTGAACTACCGCACTGTACTGTGTCTGCTGCTAATATAGACTGGTTGATATTTAAAGAGATATTAGTAGTATACAACAATACTATACTGGTGGTCAGGCACTGGTCACCACTCCTGCAGCAAAAGTGTGCACTGTTAATTAATATAATTGTACTCCTGGCTCCTGCTAACAACCTGCAGTGCTCCCCAGTCTCCCCCACAATTAATTATAAGCTTTTAATTTATACATTGATGACTGTGCAGCACACTGGGCTGAGCTGAGTGCACACAGACTGAGTCACACTGTGTGACTGACTGTGCTGTGTATCGTTTTTTTTTTCAGGCAGAGAACGGATATAGCAGAGAGAAGTGAACGGATATATTATATTAAATAAAAGTTAACTAGCAACTGCACTGGTCACTGACTGTGGTAAACTAACTCTGTCTGCGACTCTGCACAATCTCTCTCTCTCTATCTAATCTATCTCTATTCTAATGGAGAGGACGCCAGACACGTCCTCTCCCTATCAATCTCAATGCACGAGTGAAAATGGCGGCGACGCGCGGCTCCTTATATAGAATCCGAGTCTCGCGATAGAATCCGAGCCTCGCGAGAATCCGACAGCGTCATGATGACGTTCGGGCGCGCTCGGGTTAACCGAGCAAGGCGGGAAGATCCGAGTCGCTCGGACCCGTGAAAAAAAACATGAAGTTCGGGCGGGTTCGGATTCCGAGGAACCGAACCCGCTCATCTCTAATAAATTGGCGATATTTATATATTAAGAGCGCATATATAGTAAACAACACCTTCTAGGGTTGTTTATATACATTTATAGCGCTTTTGGTGTGTGCTGGCAAACTCTCCCTCTGTCTCCCCAAAGGGCTAGTGGGTCCTGTCCTCTATCAGAGCATTCCCTATGTGTGTGCTGTATGTCGGTACGTGTGTGTCGACATGTATGAGGAATATATTGGTGAGGAGGCGGAGCAAATTGCCTGTAATGGTGATGTCACTCTCTAGGGAGTCGACACCGGAATGGATGGCTTATTTATGGAAATTACGTGACAATGTCAACACGCTGCAAGCCGGTTGACGACATGAGAGGGCCGGCGAACAAATTAGTATCTGTCCAGGCGTCTCAAACACCGTCAGGGGCTGTAAAATGCCCATTTACCTCAGTCGGTCGACACAGACCCAGACACGGACACTGATTTCAGTGTCGACGGTGAAGAAACAAACGTATTTTCTTTTAGGGCCACACGTTAAGGGCAATGAAGGAGGTGTTACATATTTCTGATACTCCAAGTACCACAAAAAAGGGTATTATGTGTGAGGTGAAAAAACTACCTGTAGTTTTTCCTGAATCAGATAAATTAAATGAAGTGTGTGATGATGCGTGGGTTTCCCCCGATAGAAAATTATTGGCGGTATACCCTTTCCCGCCAGAAGTTAAGGCGCGGTGGGAAACACCCCTCAGGGTGGATAAGGCGCTCACACGCTTATCAGAACAAGTGGCGGTACCATCTACGGATAGGGCCGTACTTAAGGAGCCAGCTGATAGGAGGCTGAAAAATATCCTAAAAAGTATACACACACATGCTGGTGTTATACTGCGACCAGCGATCGCCTCAGCCTGGATGTGCAGAGCTGAGGTGGCTTGGTCGGATTCCCTGACTAAAAATATTGATACCTTTGACAGGGACAGTATTTTATTGACTATAGAGCATTTAAAGGATGCATTTCTATATATGCGAGATGCGCAGAGGGATATTTGCACTCTGGCATCAAGAGTAAATGCGATGTCCATATCTGCAAGAAGATGTTTATGGACACGACAGTGGTCAGGTGATGCAGATTCCAAACGGCACAAAGATGTATTGCCGTATAAAGGGGAGGAGTTATTTGGGGTCGGTCCATGGGACCTGGTGGCCAGGGCAACTGCTGGAAAATCCACCGTTTTTTACCCTAAGTCACATCTCTGCAGAAAAAGACACCGTCTTTTCAGCCTCAGTCCTTTCGTCCCTATAAGAGTCATATCTGCCCAGGGATAGAGGAAAGGGAAGAAGACTGCAGCAGGCAGCCCATTCCCAGGAACAGAAGCCCTCCACCGCTTCTACCAAGTTCTCAGCATGACGCTGGGACCGTACAGGACCCCTGGATCCTACAAGTAGTATCCAAGGGATACAGATTGGAATGTCGAGAGGTTTCCCCCCTCGCAGGTTCCTGTAGTCTGCTGTACCAATGTCTCCCTCCGACAGGGAGGCAGTATTGAAAACAATTCACAAGCTGTATTCCCAGCAGGTGATAATAAAATTACCCCTCCGACAACAAGGAAAGGGGTATTACTCCACACTATATGGTGGTACTGAAGGCTAGGTGAGACCTATTCTAAATCTGAAAAATTTGAACACTTACAAGGGTTCAAATCCAGATAGAGTCACTCAGAGCAGTGATAGCAAAGAACAAGGGGACTATATGGTGTCCCGGGACATCAGGGATGCTTACCTCCATGTCCCAAAATTTGCCTTTTCTCACCAAGGGTACCTCAAGTTCGTGGTACAGAACTGTCACTATCAGTTTCAAGACGATGCCGTTGGATTGTCCAAGGCACCCCGGGGTCCTTACCAAGGTAATGACCGAAAGGAGGATTCGTCTTCAAAGAAAATGGACGACCTCCTGATAAGAACAAGGTCCAGAGAACAGTTGGAGGTCGGAGTAGCACTATCTCAAGTAGTTCTACGACAGCACGGGTGGATTCTAAATATTCCAAAACCGCAGTTGTTCCGACGACACGTCTGCTGGTCCTAGGGATGATTTTGGACACAGTCCAGGAAAAGGTGTTTCTCCCAGAGGAGAAAGCCAGGGAGTTATCCGAGCTAATCGGGATCCTCCTAAAACCAGGAAAAGTGTCAGTGCATCATTGCACAAGAGTCCTGGTAAAAAATGGTGGCTTATTACGAAGCGCTTCCATTCGGCAGATTTCACGCAAGAACTCTTCAGTGGGATCTGCTGGACAAATGGTCCGGATCGCATCTTCAGATGCATCAGCGGATAACCCTATATCCAAGGACAAGGGTGTCTCTCCTGTGGTGATTACAGAGTGCTCATCTTCTAGAGGGCCGCAGATTCGGCATTCAGGATTGGATGCTCGTGACCACGGAGGCCAGCCTGAGAGGCTGGGGAGCAGTCACACAAGGAGTGTGATCAAGTCTGGAGAATTCTCTCCACATAAATATACTGGAGCTAAGAGCAAATTTATAAGGCTCTAAGCTTAGCAAGACCTCTGCTTCAAGGTCAGCCGGTATTGATCCAGTGGGATAACATCACGGCAGTCGCCCACGTAAACAGAAAGGGCGGCACAAGAAGCAGGAGGGCAGTGGCAAAACTGCAAGGATTTTTCGCTAGGCGGAAAATCATGTGATAGCACTGTCAGCAGTGTTCATTCCGGGAGTGGACGAATGGGAAGCAGACTTCCTCAGCAGGCACGACCTCCACCCGGGAGAGTGGGAACTTCATCGGGAAGTTTTCCGCATGATTGGGAACCGTTGGGAAAGACCAAAGGTGGACATGATGGCGTCCCGCCCGAACAAAAAATGGGACAGGTATTGCGCCAGGTCACGAGACCTTCAGGCAATAGCTGTGGACGTCCTGGTAACACCGTGGGTGTAACAGTCGGTGTATGTGTTCCCTCCTCTGCTTCTCATAACCAAGGTATTGAGAATTAAAAGACATAGAGGAGTAAGAACTATACTCGTGGCTCCGGATTGGCCAAGAGGGACTTGGTAACCGGAACTTCAAGAGATGCTCACAGAGGACTAATGGCCTCGGGAGCTAAGAAGGGATTTGCTTTCAGCAAGTACCATGTCTGTTTCAAGAGGAACCGTGGCATCGGCCTTTAAGAAAGGACCTGCTCCAGCAGGGACCTTGTCTGTTCCAAGACTTACCGCGACTGCGTTTGACGGCATGGCGGTTTGAACGCCGGATCCTAAGGGAAAAGGCATTCCGGAAGAGGTCATACCTACCCTGGTCAAAGCCAGGAAGGAGGTGACCGCACAACGTTATCACCACATGTGGTAAAAATATGTTGCGTGGGTGAGGCCAGGAAGGCCCCACGAAAAAATTTCAACTAGGTCGATTTCTGCACTTCCTGCAAACAGGAGTGTCTATGAGCCTCAAATTGGGGTCCATTAAGGTTCAAGTTTCGGCCCTATAGATTTTCTTCCAAAAAAAAAATTGGCTTCAGTTCCTGAAGTCCAGACGTTTGTCAAGGGAGTATTGCATATACAGCCCTTGAGTGCCTCCAGTGGCACCGTGGGATCTCAACGTAGTGTTGGGATTCCTCAAATCATATTGGTTTGAACCACTCAAATCTGTGGATTTGAAATATCTCACATGGAAAGTGACCATGCTGTTGGCCCTGGCCTCGGCCAGGCGATTGTCAAAATTGGCGGCTTTGTCTTACAAAAGCCCATATTTGATTTTCCATTCGGACAGGGCAGAACTGCGGACTCGTCCCCAGTTTCTTCCTAAGGTGGTGTCAGCGTTTCACCTGAAACAACCTATTGTGGTGCCTGCGGCTACTAGGGACTTGGAGGACTCCAAGTTGCTAGACGTTGTCAGGGCCCTGAAAATATATATATATATATATATATATATATATATATATATATATATAATTCCAGGACGGCTGGAGTCAGAAAGTCTGACTTGCTGTTTATATTGTAGGCACCCAAAAAGCTGGGTGCTCCTGCTTCTAAGCAGACTATTGCTCGTTGGATTTGTAGTACAATTCAGCTTGCACATTCTGTGGCAGGCCTGCCACAGCCAAAATATGTAAATGCCCATTCCACAAGGAAGGTGGGCTCATCTTGGGCGGCTGCCCGAGGGGTCTCGGCTTTACAACTTTGCCGAGCAGCTACTTGGTCAGGGGCAAACACGGTTGCTAAATTCTACAAATTTGATACCCTGGCTGAGGAGGACCTGGAGTTCTCTCATTCGGTGCTGCAGAGTCATCCGCACTCTCCCGCCCGTTTGGGAGCTTTGGTATAATCCCCATGGTCCTGACGGAGTCCCCAGCATCCACTAGGACGTTAGAGAAAATAAGATTTTACTTACCGATAAATCTATTTCTCATAGTCCGTAGTGGATGCTGGGCGCCCATCCCAAGTGCGGATTGTCTGCATTACTTGTACATAGTTATTGTAACAAAAAAAAAAAAAAAAAAAATCGGGTTATTATTGTTGTGAGCCATCTTTTTTAGAGGCTACTTCATTGTTATCATACTGTTAACTGGGTTCAAATCACAAGTTGTACGGTGTGATTGGTGTGGCTGGTATGAGTCTTACCCGGGATTCAAGACCCTTCCTTATTGTGTACGCTCGTCCGGGCACAGTACCTAACTGAGGCTTGGAGGAGGGTCATAGGGGGAGGAGCCAGTACACACCATGTGATCCTAAAAGCTTGCTTTTGTGCCCTGTCTCCTGCGGAGCCGCTATTCCCCATGGTCCTGACGGAGTCCCCAGCATCCACTACGGACTATGAGAAATAGATTTATCGGTAAGTAAAATCTTATTATAACTTGTAACACATGTTTTGCAATGTTTTCTATTGTAAATCTTTCTGATTTTCTATTTTCATTGCACTATTGTATATTTGTAAGATGCTGCAAAACAGTGTTAATTTCGTCGATAAAAATTTAGTCTAAAACTATTCGTCGACTAAGTTTTTTTCTGTGACTAAAATGTAACGATAACGAAAATAGGAATTTCTTAATAACGAAAATGTTGACTAAATATTCCTCCAAGTTGTCATGACCAAAATAGACTAGACGAAAATACTGTGTTATTTTTCGAGTGATTGATTTTTTGGATTCTTTAATTAATAATACTGTATTTTATACAGTTTTATCCATCCTCTCTGGCCCTAGATTTACTTACTTGCACTGCGGCTGTGCAACAGCTCTTTGTCATGAGAATCACTCAGTCAGTTTATGAAACTAGCTAATTAGTTAACTTTAGCTAAATAGCTATATATTATAATATGCATCCTTGAAAAAATCAAGAAGGGAAAAGAAAGACTATGCTGGGGCACTCTTATTGAGAAAACGAGACAGTAAAATTTACCCTTTATTATGGATCATTTAAAATATAGTGTGACAGACAAGATAAGGTATTCCAAACACAAATATAAATACCAAGGTAATTTCAAATTAATAAACAGTAAATACCGCAAAAGATGAACATTTATTATATAATCGCAGGAGTAGCTTAACATATGTCCACTGTCAACAGGTGGATAGCTGGAGTCTCCTGTGATGATATCCCATGAGTTAATCTAAGCAACATTGAATTGAAAGGTTTGTTGCCTAGTATGGTGTTGAACCACCTTCTGTATCAATGTCTGACGGTAGTGTCACCATAGGCAT
This sequence comes from Pseudophryne corroboree, assembly GCF_028390025.1. Taxonomy (NCBI): domain Eukaryota; kingdom Metazoa; phylum Chordata; class Amphibia; order Anura; family Myobatrachidae; genus Pseudophryne; species Pseudophryne corroboree. The sequence goes on from NC_086445.1 coordinate 264,754,898, forward strand.
TTTAATGCAGCAGGTTAGACAGGAGTGTATAATCTGCAGAGTTAACGAAAAATTAATTAATGATAACCAACAGATAGTGGATTGAATCATAAAGAAGCGATTTTAAAGACACAGCAGATTTGTGAAAAGATATGGACATTCATATATGAAGCATATAATAATAAATCTGTTCTTTCTATTGAAAGAAGAGAAAAAGAATATTAGAGGAATGTTCCTGCTGCTTTCCAACCAAGTTTACTGCACCTGGTGTTCCTTGGCAGTCTCCCAAACAAGTACTGACCAGGCCTTCCAGAGCTTTGCTTCCAAGATCTGACGAGATTAGGCGTCTCCTGTGGAGTATGGCCGTAAACGGTTGGATGAGTGAGTACTTATTCCTGGTAAACAGAAATGTGCTTCTGCTGTCCAGAATGGGGGCTTCCACAAACATTAATCACCACCACCGTGGTGAAAGGAACTGGATGAGAGAGCACATTGGTACAGAGGTGCAAGAGTGCAAGGAAAGAAAAAATGATAGCAATAAATGCCAATAAGGCATGAATTGGGTATAGGAGAAAAGAAAAGGGAGAAGACAATAACTTGTAAATATATGTACAGCGACCAGGTGCGGCTAATTGAAATCAATCAAATACAATTAATTATGAGGAGGATTGTAGTTAGTTTTTAAGCTGAGTCAGGTTAGTAGATTGGTCCTAAAAGCAGATTCTCTATGTAATTATAGACATAATTTAGCATCATCAATATTGAAAAATATAGCAAAATAACCTTTTTAGTGTCAGCTGTTTCAATTTGTATTAAATGCTGTTCAAACTACGTAAAGTGTATAAATTTGTCCTGAAAATAAATCAGCTGTGCAATCACAGTATAGGTATAGCTTGCAGAGAAAACATTAGAAGGCAATCTCTTGAACCAAGAGAAAGGAACATATGTGTCAAAACAAACACATTATGAGCCTAATTTGCAGCATGAGCATAGAAGACAGTCTCTTAGAAGAAAGTAACAAGTATGTCAGAGTAATCTCTTAAAAAGTTTAAAGCGAGTGGTGCACAAAAAGATTGTCAAAGTGGGCAGTTAATACTAACAGCAACCAGGTGCGGCTGATTAAAATCAATCAAATACAATTGATTATGGAGAGGATTGTAGTTGGTTTTAAAGCTGAATCAGGTTAGTAAATTAGTACTAAAAGCAGATTCTCTATTATTATTATTATTATTATTATTATTATTATAGACATAATTTAGCACCATCAGTATTTAGAAATATTCTCTTCAAACAGAAGGGAAAGACAAATATAGTAAAACAACCCTTTTGGTGTCAGTTGTTTCAATTTGTATTAATGCTGTTCAAAGCAAACTATGTAAAGTGTATAAATTTGTCCTAAAAACAAATCAGCTGTGCAATCACAGTATAGGTATAGCTTGCAGAAAAAACATTAGAAGGCAATCTCTTGAACCAAGAGAAAGGAACATATGTGTCAAAATAAACACATTATGAGCCTAATTTGCAGCATAAGCATAAAAAGAAAGTCTCTTGAAAAAAAGTAACAAGTATGTCAGAGTAATCTCTTAAAAAGTTTAAAGTGAGTGGTACACAAAAAGATTATCAAAGTGAGCAGTTAGTACTGGTGTAATTTTGCCCAAGTGGGCGCTTACATGACCGGGATATCACCAAAGAGATATATATATGCCCTATATCTCCACTGACCAAACGGACCGTTTCACCTTTTACAGGCTTGTTCACTGGTATAGTTCACTTATATTGATCAGTATATAAAGGAAGTAGAGGGGAGGGGTATACTAACCACCCCCATTGGATACATCCCTATTGGGGCATGGGTAACCTGATAATAGGCTGAATATGCCTGGTAACAACCTTAATCAGTACTGTCCCCTTAGTGACATATATGAGAGGGAGAAAATGTGCACATAAACTTGAGGAAGGCTCGATATAAAAGGTATAGTAACCTCAATTAAAAAGAACCTAAATGTAGAATTAGTTGTGCATTGTCGCCATGGCGACGCACAGCCCCCAGCAACGCATCACTCCCGGCGACGCGCAACCACGAAGCTGTGCCGCCATGGCAACGTGCAGGACCCGGCGACACGTCACTTCCGGCGGCCCGTCACCACAGCAACGCGCCACGACGACGCGCGGCACATGGTGACGCGTCATGTCTAGCGACCTTCTACCAGGCAAGGCTCATCCCTCTCACAGGGCGCGTAACGTCAGTTCCGGGAATCCATAGACCACAATGGGTTATAGTGACAGCGCGCCGCCATGGCAACGCACCATTGTAGGCATAACGTCCCCATGGCAACGTGCTCCACTGGGGGGCGCACCGCCCGTTATGAGCTCAGAAAACAATTTTTGGTGTTAGGACGACGTGTCCAATATGATTGATCTTTATGTCAGTGCTCATATTACTATCAGGCATATCAGGAGGCATATATGTGGGTTGTTATACTTTATTAAAATGGGGCCAGTCCTTAACAGTTGGCAGAAGTACATAACGGGCAGAGGCTGTCAGAATTAAAGATTAATAATTCTGAGTGATATAAACTGAGGATTTAAGACAGAGTGGAACACCTTTAACTTATTGATTAGTAGGAATGAGTGCCAACATAAACCCAGACAGAATTGTTCTAAAGATTGAACCCAGGGTTTTACAGGCCAACCTGATAATTGTTTAAAAGTATATATTGTTGATGCAGAATCAGCATCTCTGGTTGTAGAGAGAAAATATATATAGTATCTTAGGATATCCAAAAAGTAAGTGATATTATAGGGGTGCACTACAATTATTTATGGAAGGTGTCAACAGTCCATATGGGTGATAGTGTATAGGTAACATGAAGGATTAATAAAACTGATATGCAAATGTGAAAATGTATAGATGAGAAAAAGGTAACATATAATGAAAAGGTATAACCATATGGACGTGAGAAGATGTGCCTTGCGGGAAAAATAAGTATGATATAATTAGAAAAGGGACACAATCAGTGTAAAGAAATATGAGTGAATATGTGACAATGATTGTGCTAGGTATGTGTAAATGTGTATAAAAAGTGGTAACATAAAATAAAATAACTTGCAAATATAAGTGCCGAAGATCTCAGTGAAAAAGTGAATGTGGTGTATGCAAGTATTTAACGGGGTTAGGGTGAAAAGCTCTGTACCTGATACTACTGATCTACCATTAGTATAAGGTAGGAAGGATCAAAGGAAAACCCCATAGTTTATGAATTCATTCATTCCAAAGGGGGTAACTGTATTTAGTTTGTAGGTCCATTCAGATTCCTTCTTAAGCAATTCCTGAGTAAGGTTGCCACCCCGAATGCCCAACTTAATCTGAAGTATTCCAAAGGCTTTTAGGTCTTTTGCATTGTTGCCATGATGTCTCAGAAAATGCCTGGCCACAGAAGTGGGCTTTCTCATCCTTGCAAGGTCACTTGAAATGTTCCTAATGGACCCAATATGCATCCTTACAGCTCCATTTTATTTTGCAGTAGACTAGTACTGTACTACTTACTTGTATCAGGCAGGTTGTATTTTTCTTTAATTATTTAAATTAAAAATTGTAATTAAAAATAATAATAATAATAATTGTATTCTTGAATTGATATTTGCAGAAAATAAATGACCTGCTGTGAAGGAAATAGCATTTGTGTTGTACTTGTTTGATACCTACTGTAAATTACTAAATACATAGTGAAAGGTATACAAAGTATTCAAGGGAATGATAGAGAAATGATCTTCAGCAAAATCCATTCCAGTATCATTAAGATGCAAAGCTATGACTAAATCAATGACTAAAATTAGACAAAAATGTTCAACAAGATCCACTGACTAAAACTTGACTAAGACGAAATAAAAAAATGTGACTAATATGTGACATTTATTTCCGTCAAATTTTAGTAAAGTGACTAAGACTAAAACTAAATTGAAAATCCCTGACAAAATTAACACTGCTGCAAAACCCTTGTTGCGCCATATAAATAAAGGATGATGATGATGGTATTATTATTATTATTATTATTATCTGTATGAGGAGACCTGGCATTCCCACAGTCACCTACTGTCAAGGATATTGGATAAGACAAATCCTAAACTGATAGACCATGTTTGAGGTCTACAAAAATACATTAATTGTCTGCATTTAAACATTCTGACAATGCTCTATATTAGGGTGACCATATTATCCCTTTTACCTGGGATGCTCATGGATTACGCAGGTTCTGTGGCTGATTAAAACCAGCTGAAATGTAGGCTTGAAGTCAGCCAGCCACAGAACCTGCGTAATCCCTGAGCGTCCCAGGTAACAGGGATAATATGGTCACCCTATCTATATCAAGGGTCAACAAACCTATGGCATGTATAACACGGGGTTTCACACAAGGCTGTTTTGGGTGGCACCCAGCAGGACCTTCTTGGCTGGCACCCTGCAGTGCGTCCTCCCGGGGCCAGTCAGTTACGTAGTGGATACCACAGATGACAGCACTCTGAGTCTGAGTGTGTTACCCATCTCTACAACAATTAGCTGGACATTTCCTGATCTGACACCACCAGACCAGACCCACCACCTAACTCCTAGCGTAAGGTCTCCTGGGAGCAAGAGCGGCAGATAGAAGAGTCTGCATCTCCAATGCAGCAAGGAAAGAAGGTAAGTGTAAAAGGGAATGGCTCATATGGAATTACTATGTGTGTGTGTGTGTGTGGGGGGGGGGGGGGGGGGGGGGGCAGGGACATGTACTGTAGGTATAACAATAATATAATTGTGTGAGTGCTAATTTTTGAATTGGTGGGACATTATTTTAATGGTGTGGGATAATTTTACTTAATAGTGAGGTGATGGTGGCGCCTGTTACTTTAAAGTGGGTGGATAGGACATTCTATGTATTTATGGGAACTTTTGAGGGCAATTGATTGATGCAGGCAGAATTGGAGAAGCAGAGAGGACTTAAATACTTAATGCTTCCACTTTTTAATGTCAAGGCAGTTTGGCTTGAAATAGGTTTCTGTGTTAACTCTTTGAGTACATGTTATTTAATGTCAAGGGTTTATTTATTTATTGTTTTATTTATTTTGGGGGGGGGGCAGTTTTTTTAAATGTAAGCTCTAGGGCTCATTGCTGGTAGGGAGAACTAAGTCTTAAACATCGGTACTATTGATTGAACTCTGGGGCTTGTTGAGTACCTATCCAATTTTTCCAAGTAGGGCCCAAACAATCACCAGCTGAACATAAAACAAAAGGAGTCGCAGGCTGGTTATAGGTGAAAAGTCGGAAAACATCATGAAAACTGCCATTTTTCCCCTCAAACTTCTACACACAATACCCCGTAATGACAATGTAAAGAAAAGTTTTTTTGAGATTTTTGCAAATTTATTACAAATAAAAAACTAAGAAATCACTTGTACATAAGTATTCACAACCTTTACCAGGAAGCTCAAAATTGAGCTCAGGTGCATCCTGTTTCCACTGATCATCCTTGAGATGTTCCTACAGCTTAATTGGAGTCCACCTGTGGTAGTTTCAGTTGATTGGACATGATTTGGAAAGGCACACATCTGTCTATATAAGGTCCCACACATGACAGTGCATGTCTGAGAACAAACCAAGCATGAAGTCAAAGGTATTATCTGTAGTCATCCGAGACAGAATTGTCTCAAAGCACAAATTTGGGGAAGGGTACAGAAAAATAACTGCTGCTTTGAAGGTCCCAATGAGCACAATAGCCTTCATCATCCGTAAATGGGAGAAGTTCGGAACCACCGTGACTCTTCCTAGAGTTGGCCATCCGTCTAAACTGAGCGATCGGGGGAGAATGGCCTTAGTCAGGGAGTTGACCAAGAACCCGATGGTCACTCTGTTAGAGCCGCTCCTTAGTAAAAAGCACATGGCAGCCCACCAGGAGTTTGCCAAAATGCACCTGAAGGACTCTCAGACCATGAGAAACAAAATTCTATGGTCTGATGAGACAAAGATTGAACTCTTTGACATGAATGCCAGGCGTCATGTTTGGAGGAAACCAGGCACCGCTCATCACCATGCCAATACCATCCCTACAGTGAAGCATGGTGGTGGCAGCATCATGCTGTGCAGAGCCGGCCCTAACCAATATGATGCCCTAGGCAAGATTTTGGCTGGTGCCCCCTACCACCGCCGCTAGTTCTGCCTCTGACACTGCACCCCTTATCCAGCACCATCACCCCTCGCCCATAGCAGTCCTCATTTTTGTGCTCCTACCCCCTATATTTTAAATAGAAACAGTGTGCACATTCGGCAGGCAGCCCAAAAAGGGGCGTGTTCTTGCTGGGAAGGGGCATGGCCACACAATAGTACCCCCAATTCAAATTACGCCACACAGTAGTGCAACTTTAGTCACATTATATCATGCAATAGTGTCCCTTTATCACGTTACCTCACTGAATTGCTCCTTATTCATATTATACCACACCATATAGCTCTTTATTCACATTAGACCACACACTAGTGCCCTTTCTATTTGTTACGCCACACAGTAGAGCACCTTGTACATATAATGCCACACATTAGTAATGCAATTCTATGGGATTACCCAATACGCCAGGTTTGTAATGTAGAGATTTGGAAGTTTTGAGGTGACCGTTCCGGATTATTTTCCCCTATAGAGCTACAGTCCAGCATGAACAACAGTCTCAGAGATAAGCAATATCCAATGGATAAGCAATTTACCGTTAGAGGGTGGTATGCTCCAGAATCTTTTTGGTGGAGAGCTCCTCATGCATTACGGTTGATGCAGTCCTTTTGTGCGGTTATTGCTATTTGTAGTCTCAGAATTTGGATGGGTCGTCTGGACGAAGTTTAGGGGATGGTCCGGTCCTCCTTCAAAGCAATTCCTGGCGGGGGTCCCTGGTACAACTGACGCGTTTCGCTGCAGTCAGCTTGCAGACCATAGACCATATACTCGCTGTTTCTGACATGTATTTGTCCTTCATGTAATTAATTTTTAACTGTAACCTATTGCATTGATTTTAGGAATAAATTGTGTTTTATTAATTACACTATCATTGTTGCATTGATCAAATTTAGCGCAGTCTCACCCCCCCTTTCTTTTTTGCATTGTAAACGGGAGTGACTTCCCTCTTCTTAGAGACTGCCGCTTGGTGAATCATCTCCTACCTAAAGCGCCCGAGCACCCCTGGGTAACCTATTTTTCTACACACATTAGTAATGCCTTTATACAAATATTACCACAAAGTAAGTCCCCTTACACATATGACACACATTATTAATGTTCTTATAAACATAGGGGGTCATTCCGAGTTGTTCGCTCGTTGCCGATTTTCGCTATACTGCGATTAGTCACTTACTGCGCATGCGCAAGGTTCGCAGAGCGCATTCGCTTAGTTATTTTACACAAAAGTTAGATATTTTACTCACGGCATAACAAAGCTTTTTCATCGCGGTGCTGATCGTAGTGTGATTGACAGGAAGTGGGTGTTTCTGGGCGGAAACTGGCCGTTTTATGGGAGTGTGCGGAAAAACGCAGGCGTTCGAGTTGCAAAACGCAGGAGTGGCTGGAGAAACGGGGGAGTGGTTGGGCAAACACTGGGTGTGTTTGTGACGTCAAACCAGGAACGAAAAGGACTGAGCTGGTCGCAATGGCTGAGTAAGTCTGGAGCTACTCAGAAACTGCTAAGAAATTTCTATTCGCAATTCTGCTAATCTTTCGTTCGCACTTCTGCTAAGCTAAGATACACTCCCAGAGGGCGGCGGCTTAGCGTGTGCAATGCTGCTAAAAGCAGCTAGCGAGCGAACAACTCGGAATCACCCCCATAATGCGCCTCACACATTATGCCAACCTTTATTAATGCACTTATACACATAATGCCCCTTACACATATGCCGCACATTATTAATGCCCTTATACACATAATGACACACATAGGGGGGAATTCAAATGTTTGAAAAGTCGGTTGGGTGTCTATTTTTTCCTGTCTATTAGATAGGAAAAAACAGACACCCAAGTGACTTTTCAAACATTTGAATTCCCCTCATAATGTCCCGTACACATATGCTGCACATTATTAAGGCATTTATACAGATGAGACACATAATGCCCCTTACACATGTCACACATTATGAATGCCCTTATACACATAATGACACACATAATGCCCCTTACACATATGCCAAACACTACTGCACAACCAACCCACCGGCACACAGCACTTACAAGGCCGCTACCACTATGACCTCTGCCTCTGGTTGAATACAGATGTGTCCTCATACATCTTGCCTCAATACGCCATGCAACATGAGATGCCTGGCGTGAGTCAGCTGGCAGCTCTGCTAACGTCGGGTTCCTTTTTTTGCTGAAAATGCGTGTTATTTGCATTGCTATGTGATTAGGACTATGTGACTAGGACACTGTGGCCGTATCTGCATACGAAATGCTATGTTATAGTAAATTCCAGTAATACACTGTAACATAACATTTCATATGCAGACAGATACAGCAGTAGTCACACACAGAATATAGGCATGCTGCATATAATTTTAATTAGCAGAAGCTCCTCATGCCCCTAGGCATTCCAAATGCCCTAGGCATTTGCCTAGTTTGCCTATGCCTAGGGCCGACTCTGATGCTGTGGAGATGTTTTTCAGCGGCAGGAACTGGGAGACTAGTCAGGATAGAGGGAAAGATGAATGCAGCAATCTACAGAGACATACTGGCTGAAAACCTGCTCCAGAGTGCTCTTGACCTCAAACTGGGGTGACGGTTCATCTTTTAGCAGGACAAAGACCCTAAGCACACAGCCAAGATAGCAAAGGAGTGGCTTCAGGACAACTCTGTTAATGTCCTTGAGTGGCCCACCTATAGCCCAGACTTGAATCCGATTGAACATCTCTGGAGAGATCTGAAAATGGCTGTGCACCGACGCTTCCCATCCAACCTGATGGAGCTTGAGAGGTGCTGCAAAGAGGAATGGGTGAAACTGCATAAAGATAGGTGTGCCAAGCTTGTGGCATCATATTCAAAAAGACTTGAGGCTGTAACTGCTGCCAATGGTGCATCAACAAAGTATTGAGCAAAGGCTGTGAATATTTATTTACATGTGATTTCTTAGTTTTTTATTTTTAAAAAATCTCAAAAAAACTTTTTTCATGTTATCATTATGGGGTATTGTGTGTAGAATTTTGAGGGAAAAAATGAATTTATTCCATTTTGGAATAAGGCTGTGACATAACAAAATGTGGAAAAAGTGAAGCAATGTGAATACTTTCCGGATGCACTGACTGTACATATATATATATATATATATATAATCTGTTTATTTTCACTGTATGTAGTGCTTGTATGTACATTTACGTGGAATGTATTCAGTGGCCCACTGGTCACTTCCTAGTGCTCTAATAACATCCTCATTGTGATGAATAAACCAGAATATACACTGTCTCTAGAGCTTTCCCACATAACACCCCACTCCTACACCGTGTCAGGCTAGAAAGGAGGAAGCTTTCTGGATGCACAGCTTCATCAGCCAATGAAATATGGAAACTAAAAATTATTTTTTTAACAAAACACACACAAACACATACTCCCTGTATTAATGGTTGTATAGTAAATATAACATTACAGTATACAGACTTTTTTATAACATCGTACAGGTAGTGCGCTTGCTGAAAATTAAGTACAGTATGATAGTTGGCTACTTGTTATCGTCCTCTACTGATAACTGCATTAACCAGGGTTAAGATAATGCAAATGCCCACTTCTTGAGAAATGCAGCTGAGTGTTCCCTCAGTGGGAAGTGGGAATGTCCCACTCACAGGCAAGGAATGTGGCAGGGTGATTACTGTTGCACGCAATAATTGCATAGCTTCATATTGGCGTCTTTTTGCAACTCCACAAAGGACAATCTCCCCTACTAAATTTTGGGTTCATCCACTGAGACCAAATGCACTGTGTTAACCCTTTGTTTGGAATATTCTTTCTTGGAAACCTTACTGAATTAAATGGGTCACTTGCAAACCTGCATCTTAAGTTTTGCAACAGTTTTTCAGTTTTTCTCCAAGAATTGCTAGTAGTACCACTGAGATTGTGCTCCCCACAGTTATCACCTTCATGAAGCACAAATCTAGGATTTTTTTTGTTCACTGTAATCCAAATGAGAATCTCTGTTGTTTGACAGAATAAATAGAAGATTTCTAAAAAGACTGTTTAGGGAAAAAGGCTGTAAACTGAAGGTGCGGCCTATCAACGGTGTGTTCATTCTATGTATAACACCGTACACACGGGGGAGATGTGTGCTGAGCGATCTAGCACAGACCGCTCATCACACATCTCCTCCCCCGCTCAGCACAAAGCGATGTGTGCTGAGTGAGGGGGATGGGGGTGGGGGGTCCGCTCACTTCACAGAGCAGTGAGGTGAGCGATCTGCATGCATGCCAAATCTAGAGTCAGCGATAGCGATGTGCGGCCCCTATCGCTATGGGCATACACACGGAGAGATCCATGCTTCATTTCTAAGAAATCTAGTCAGACTGCTTTGAATGTAAGCACGGATCTCTCCGTGTGTACCCCCTTTAACACCGTACACAGACAATCCAGCAGGAACTTAGGGAACTGATTGCATGCTAGAAAGAGAGGGGTTATCTATAAAAAGAAAAGCACAAAACATTCTGCCAGCCAGGGGAATAAGGAGGAGAGTTAAGGACGGTGTAGAGATAAAGAAAGGGGTGGGAATGGAGAAAAGGGAGGCGGTTGCCTCTCAAAGCATGTTGCAAAATGAAGATAAATAAAGATATATTACTTTCCAGGCATTCTTCCCCTGATGTGGTTTTGGGCTTTAACTTATAAGAGACGTGGTGGCGAATTATTAAATTGAGCTCACATGGTCCTAATTTTGTATAAAGAGCATAGGAGTTTCTCAGTATGCTTGTCATGAGCTCCATCTTGTATACATTCCAAATTATTTTGCTAAAGGTTGCTATGTTTGGCAGGTGGTTCTTCCAGGATATTACTCTCAGACTGATAGCTGCAGTTAATATATGTTGGATACATTTGTTGAAATGTTAGAGAGGTCAGAAAAGTCATGGCAGTGAAACGTGTTTCAGTTGGCATGGGGCATGCGTGGCTATTATGCTTTCAGCATACTGTAGATTGTACTTCCATCCGCAATGTTTATATTGCCATGCATGACCACCATATACGGGGAAAAGAGCCTGGTTCTTGATAACCTCTCCAACGAAGAGGAAAAACACTCAGATATATCTCATGCAATCTTGTTGGGACTATGAGCCTGATTCTGATTTGTACGCAATGCCGATGTACACACAACTGAGCGATCTAGGTACCTTGGCCATGCCGCCCACAGTGAGGATTTAATTTACAGAGTGATTGACAGGAAGGGTCCGTCTGAGGGAGGTAATGGGGAGTGGCAGCACAAATGCAGGCGTGTCATTGCTGTTTTCAGAGCGTGTTTCTGCCTTCAGCTGTGATCATGTACGTAGAGAAACATGGCGCCAGTGTTGCTACTGCCACGGCCAGTCTGCATGGCCAAAAACTCACTCGTGGAGTCGATGTTCCTCGTTTCTGCATCAATGCTGCGTATGTGTACACAGTTGCTGAGGACCTTGTGATGACTCCGGTGTGTGTCTGTAATCTTTTCTGCGCAGCTTTCATTTGTGATGGTTAGCAAGTCCACAGGCTGAATAATCGTGGATGTGTAGGCTTTTGCGTACAAATCAGAATCAGGACCTATGTACCAAAGATCTAACATTTTCTTTGCATTTTCTTTTACAGGCATACTAATACCAAGTTTTGCAGCTCTCCTCCTCATGGAATCCTGTCAGGATCTCAGTGGTTGGGATCCCGGAAGTCGAAACGCTGACTCTGGAATCCTGACACAACTCTGAATGCCAGCGCTAGGATTCCAACATTTATCACTATCCTGGTGCAGGGATCTTTACCGATGCTTCTTGGTTCATGGGCCACCAGAGAGTTAAGTCGCACTTGGGGGTGGGGTGGGGGTGGGGGGTGGGGGTTTAGGTTTAGGCTGCGGGGAGAGGGTTAGGCACCCCCGGGGAGGGTTAGGGGTAGGCTGTGGGGGAGGGAGGTTTAGGTTTAGGCTGCATGGAGGGAAGGTTAGGGTTTGGCACTACTGGGGAGGGTTAGACTGCGGGAAAGATGTGTTATGGTTAGGGTGGCTTGGGATCAGGGTTGCCTTTCAAAATTGGTCTATGTCGGGATTTTAATCACCAGGATGCCGCTGTCAGTATTATCACAGCTGGAAACCAACTACCTGGATATCGATACCAACCCCTCCATATGTCTTCCTAATTTTCTGCTTTTAGACCATCATTTAAATATTTAACACAGTTGGATTTAGGGAGGCCAATCCCGGGATCGGGATCGGCGGGATCCCGGGACTTAAGCCCAAAAATGTCCGGGATTCAATCCCGGGATTGGAAGCTCCAATCCTGGGGATTGAGGGATCAGCGTTGAGCGTCCTCAGAATGCTCAGACGCTGCCCGGCTTCCTCCTCCGGCTCCCCAGCGCTGCGTGACGTGCAGTGAGAGGTCACTCTGTGCAGTAACACGCCACCGGGAGAGAGCATCTGATGTTCTCCACCCGCCCACCCCCCGGTGTATTGTGAGTTATGTGTGCGGGGCAAGGGGGGCAGCCACACCGGGAAACACTAATCCCAGGTATCCCGGGAATCCTGGGATTGACCATTTTTCAATCCCAATATCCGGGATTGAAAAAATGCCCTTGCATTGGCCTCCCTAGTTGAACTTCTTGGTTTGTATCAGGTATCAGCACTAAATGATAAAGGCAAGACATGAGGCCCCTGGGTGAGTAATCACTCAAGCAGTGAAATTCAAAGGGTGTTCAAGGGCAAGCAGAAATTTTGGCAGTAGACGTCTGAAAAATGTTTTACTTATTTGTAGATATTAATGAAAAGCTGAAGAAGGTAGAATTTACATTTATTGGAGATTTGGAAATGTTGGAAGTCTTCATGCCTTAGTCATTTAAGAAACTTAGGGGTATATTTACTATGATGGGAGTTCTATTTGAGATGGGATGTTGCCCATAGCAACCAATCAGATTCTACTTCTCATTTATCTAGCACCTTCTAGAAGATAATACTTGGAATCTGATTGGTTGCTATGGGCAACATCCCATCTTAAATAGAACTCCCCTCTTAGTTAATTTACCCCTTATTCTGGCCTTTAGCTAGCGTGAGAACACATTAGGTGTAAAGTTTGGAGTAAAATCTAGTTCATGCTAGAGCAGTGTAAAGGTAGATGGTAAGGGAGTGAGTACATAAAGGGCCTAATTCAGATGCGGTCGTAAATCGGTTATTGTATGCAAATCAGTCACTGTTTTCTTACTGTGCATGCAACTGAGCCTCAGTGCACATGCACAGCGATTAATTGCAATGGCGGTTGCACCAAGAAATTAGATGCAGGATGAGTGACAGGTAGAAAGCGTTTGGGGGTGGGAATGGGAGCGATCGTAAAAAAAGTGTAATGGCTGCTCAGAAGCCATTTTCTGGGCATGAATAAATTAGCAGTTGCGAATGCTTGCTACTGGGGAGCCCTCTGCGTCCTGGGAGAGCAGCTCAGCCTGCAATTCTCAGGAGGCACTCAGACTCTGCAACATGACCTTATTTGTGTCAATGGTACCGATGTATCAGCACTTGTATGTCATCGGACAGAAATGATGCACAGGTTAGCGTCTGCCCATAATAGCATATAATCACAATTGTGAGTGGCAAAACATAGTAACAGCAATTGCAAGAACAACCACATCTGAATAAGTCCCAAAGTCATATTGGAAAAGGAATGTTTATCACTAGGTGGAGGCCACATGATAAATGTTGAAAATGAGTAAAGTATTGCAATGGCTACCAGCACCCTTATAGTGCAGACAGTGGTGTCACTTATTGCCTGTTATAGTGTTACTAGGTGATTCATCGTGCCCTACAGGCGCTCTTCACAACGTTGCAAGGGGCTATGCATTCTTAACCACTGCACGTCCTTTGGGCAGGCAATATTTGTATTATATGGAGTATTACCTTCAAGCATAATGTTGTTAGTGGTTAAATATTTTACGGCCAAAGGGCGTGAAATGGTCAAGGGGGTGTAGGCCCTTGCGACGGTGTGAAGAGCGGACGCAGGGCACGATGAATGACCTAGTGTGTTAATAATATGTTATGTGTACATAATGTAGGTATAAAGACAGTGTTTGGTAAATACCACATACACAGTGTGTGTGTTGGGAGATTATTTCTCTTATATATAAATATATATATAGTTACATAGGCGTTCATTCTGAGTTGATCGCTCGCTAGCTACTTTTTGCAGCCGTGCAAACGCACAGTCGCCTCCCACAGGGGAATGTATTTTTGCTTTGCAAGTGTGCGAAGGCATGTGCAGCCGAGCGGGATTAAAACGTTTTTTGCAGTCTCTGAGTAGCTCTTCTGTCTTTTGGGGGCCGGAATTGACGTCAGACACCCGCCCTGCAAACGCTTGGACACGCCTGCGTTATTCCTACCACTCCCAGAAAACGGTCGGTTGCCACCCACAAACGCCCTCTTCCTGTCAATTTCCTTGCGATCGGCTATGCAAATGCATTCTTTGTTAAATCCATCTCCCAGCAATGATCCGCTTTGTACCCGTACGACATGCCTGCGCATTGCGGTGCATATGCATGCGCAGTAGTAACCTGTTCGCTGCGCTGCGAAAAATGGCAGCGAGCGATCAACTCAGAATGACCCCCATAGTTACATAGTTACTGATTTTGAAAAGAGGCAAAATGGCCATCGGGTTCAACCTATATTCTGTGGTAAGCTGTTCATATTATAATGCACCTGCTGAAGTAATGGTTAAGTTTCAATTGACAACTATGATTCTTACCACTCCCGGATATTAATGTCACTATGTTAAATGCTATACCCTGGATACTTTTTCCAGTTAGAAATTTGTCCAATCTGTTTTTAAATGCATTTACAGAGTCTGCCATTATTACCTTCTCCGGCAGGGAGTTCCAAATCTTTATTGCCCTTACCGTGAAGAACCCTTTCCTATGTTGTGTATGGAATTTTCTCTCCTCTAGCCTCAGCAAGTGCCCACGTGTCCTATACAGAGTTCTTTTAATAAACAGATCCCCTGCTAACTCCTTGTAATGACCGTTTACATATTTGAAGATATTAATAATGTCTCCTCTTAGACGCCTTTTGTCTAGTGTATACATATTTAACCTAGTAAGCCTTTCCTCGTACTCCAGTGTCTCTAACCCTTTAATCAATTTAGTAGCTCCCCTTTGAACTCTTTCTAGTTCCCCGATATCTTTTTTATAATATGGTGCCCAAAATTGAACACAATCTTCCAGGTGCGGACGTACCAATGATTTGTACAGTGGCAGGAATACATCCTCGTCCCTTGTCTCAATGCCCCGTTTTATGCACGCTAGCACTTTACTTGCCTTTTTTGCTGCATTTTGACATTGTGTACTGTTATTAAGCCTATTATCTATGAGCACCCCCAAATCTTTTCCCACCACAGTTACCCCTATATTTTCTCCATTTACAGTGTAGGATGCATGTGTGTTTTTTGTCCCTAAATGCATAACTTTGCATTTTTCTATATTGAACCTCATTCCCCATTTAGACGCCCAGGTTTCAGGTTTAAATAAGTCATTCTGTAGAGACTCCACATCGCTTTCTGAATTAATTACCTTACACAGTTTAGTATCATCTGCAAAGATTGACACTGTGCTTTCAAGGCCTATTCCTAGATCATTGATAAATATATTGAACAGTAGCGGGCCAAGGTGGTCATTTCGAGTTGATCGCAGCCAGCAACTTTTTGCTGCTGTTGCGATCAACTAATCCACGCCTATGGGGGAGTGTATTTTAGCTTAGCAGGGCTGTGTTCGCTTGTGCAGCCCTGCTTAGCTAAAAAAGTTTTGCGCAGTGAGAGTAAGGCTGGATCTATTTACCCTGTGCGATGGATCCAGCAACGTTCCTCTTGGCTTTGACGTCAGACATACGCCCTCCGTTTGCCTGGACACGCCTGCGTTTGGACGACCACTCCTCAAAAACGGCATCCAACGGTGAGTATCCGCCCGGAACGCCTCTCTGCTGTCAATCTTCTTGCGATCGGCGCTGCGTCTTCTTTTTTTGCTGTGCGCGCCGTTCCCGGTGCAATGACGCACATGCGCAATGTGCATGCTGTGCATGCGCAGTTACGAACCGTTCACACCACAGCGAAGAACCGCTGCGTGCCAATGGGTCGGAATGACCCCCAAAGTACGGACCCTTGTGGTGTTCCACTGACTACTGGTGCCCAGCTGCAGAACATCCCGTTGACCGCTACTCGTACTCTGTTATCCGGCCAATTACCTATCCATGTACAAATAGTACTGTATATCCTAAGCCAAGTTCCCTTAATATGATGATTACTCTCCTGTGAGGCACTGTATCGAAGGCATTTGCAAAATCTAAATACACCACATCCACTGCTTTTCCCTGGTCAAGATTCTCGCTCACGTCCTCGTAGAAGCTAATTAAGTTAGTTGACATGATCTGTCCCTTACAAACCCATGCTGACTTTTGCTAATAATCTTATTAACCTGCAGATCATCCTCTATGCCAGGCCTGGCCAACCTGTGGCTCTCCAGCTGTTGTAACACTACAAGTACCATCATGCTTTGCCACAGTTTTGCTATTAAGGAATGCTAGAACAGTGGCAGGGCATGCTGGGATGTGTAGTTTCACAACATCTGGAGAGCCACAGGTTGGCCAGGCCTGCTCTATGCTATCCCTCAAAATACCTTCCAATATTTTACCCACTATAGAGGTTAAACTAACTGGTCTATAGTTCCCAGGATTATTTTTAGTTCCCTTTTTAAATAATGACACTACCTTAGCTATGCGCCAATCCTTTGGTACCATGCCTGATGTAATTGAATTATGGAAAATCAAGTATAGGTGTTTTGCTAGCTGCGACCTAAGCTCCATAATAACTCTCGGATGAAAACTATCTGGGCCTGGTGATTTGTTAATCTTTATGTTGCTTAGTCTCTCCAGGACTACTTCCTCACTCAAACAAGCATCATGCCAAGAGTCATTACCTTCACTATCATTATGCACTACTCTCACCGTCTGATCCTCCCTGGTGAATACTGAGGGAAAAAAATAGTTCAGTATTTCAGCTTTTATTTTATCATAGTTTATCAAAGCTCCCAATTCATCTTTTAATGGGCCTACATTCTCCTTCTTTAACCTTTTACTGTTTATGTATTTATAAAACTTTTTAGGATTGGTTTTACTCTCTATAGCAATTTGCTTTTCGTTTACAATTTTAGCAGCCCTTATTACTTTTTTGCATTTTTTATTGCATTCCTTATGATACTGGAATGACTCCTCCCCTTCATTAGATTTAAATGTTTTGAAAGCACGCCTCTTTTTAGCCATTGCTTTTTTGACCTCCTTATTAAGCCACATTGGCTTGTGTTTAGTACTCCTGCGTTTAGTGCTCATGGGAATGAATTTATGAATATTGCTATAAAGCAACCCTTTTAAAGCAACCCACATTTCCATTGTGTCTTTACCATGAAACAAAACCTCCCAGTTAATGTCATTTAGTGCCTGTCTCAGCGTATTGAAGTTAGCTTTTCTAAAGTTAAATGTTTTAGTTGTTCCCTTATAGCTGTGTTTCTTGAAACTGATGTCGAATGTGATCATATAGTGGTCACTGTTTCCCAAGGTCTCCCCAACTTTAGTGTTTGATATAATGTCTACATTATTGGTAATAACTAAGTCCAGAATAGTTTTACCTGTAGTTTGGTCCTCAACTAATTGAGTTAAGTATTGATCCTTTAATGTATTTTAGAACCTGCTGCTCCTAGTTTTTACACTTGAATCATGACTCCAATTTATGTCCGGATAGTTAAAATCCCCTAACACTAGGATGTCCCCCATTCCCGCAGCTTTTTCAATTTGCTGTAAGAGTTGTCCCTCGTCATGTATGCTAATATCCGGTTGCTTGTAGCATGTGCCAATGACTAGTTTCTTTGCTTCTGTGCCCCCACTTGTGATCTCAACCCACAGTGACTCCACGTTATCTCCAGTACCTTCGTAAATACCATCTATTAAGTTTGGTTTTAGAGATGGTTTAACAAAGAGACATAACCCTCCTCCCCTTTTGGTAGCCCTATACCTCCTGAAAAGAGAATATCCCTCCAAATTCACAACCCAGTTGTGAGAGTCGTTCCGCCATGTTTCCGTAATACCTATAATATCATATTGAGATTTTGATACAAGCCATACCAAGTCCCCCATTTTACCTAATAGGCTTCTTGCATTCGCAAGCATACAGTTTACCTTAGCATCTCCCTTGCTCATTTCTTTTAATGGTATCTTATCTATATTTACAAGTGCCTTTCTAGACTTGCCCTTACCGTCAGTCTCCTCCCTCCCTTTCCACCCCATCATACTTAATACAGACTTCCTCACTACTATGTCTATTTGACCTATTAAGACTTTCTAACCCCCCCCCCCCTTCCCCCTGATGTTAGTATCCTCCCTTATACTATGGACATAATTTTCTATTCATCATTAGGTGATAAATTGGGAATATCTTGGGCAATACCTGTGTCAGTATTTCGGTGTCAATATTCATGCAAATACCCTTGCCCTTTCTGGCTGATCTTTCGAACCCCCCTACTCCACCCCCAAATTGTTTACTATCCTCATCCTTACTGTTCTCACTGTTTGACCCGTAGCTTCTAGCTAAACCCTCCCCCCAGGCTCCCAGTTTAAAAGCTCCTCCAACCTTCTAACCATCCTGCCCCCCAGCACCGCAGCCCCCTACTCATTCAGGTGCAAACCATCGCAACAAAAAAGATGGCGCCTGACTGAGAAGTCCGCTTAGTGTTCCAAGAACACAAACTCTTCCTTCCTAAACCAGTATCTAAGCTACACATTTACCTCCCTGATCTCCCTCTGCCTCCCTGGGCTAGCGCATGGCCCTGGTAATATTTTGGAGAATAGTACCCTACATGTCCTTGCCTTAAGTTTCTTGCCTAATTCCCTATAGTCTTTCTTAATGACAACCCATCTACCGCTAACTTTGTCATTGGTGCCGACATGCACCAAGACCGCCGGGTCTTTACCAGCCCCTCCCAACAATCTATCTACCTGGTCCGCGATATGCCATACCCGAGCACCCGAAAGACAACAGACTGTACAGCGATCATGATCCCAGTAGCAGATTGCCCTGTCTGTCGTCCTGATAATAGAATCCCCTACCACCACAATCTGACTAGGTACTTCACTAAATTTTTCAGTTAGTGAGGTACCTAGTTCAGTTAGTGATATATATCACTATACAGCCCCTTCCCCTATATAACATCACATACACAGTGTGTGCGCTGGGGACTTATCCCTCATAATAGTATATGGTATTAGCAGCTCACCAGCTTCACTGTCCCCACGCACTGCATACTACAGACTCTCACTCTGCACCAGAAACAGCAACCACCATGCGCAGGGCATGCCGAGAGTTGTAGTCTCCCCACAGCACTGCCGTGACGTCACGGTGACGCACACCCTCCGCAGTCTATTGTGCCAGATACACATATGCTCCACAGGGCCAGATATGCCCCACAGTGCCAGTTATACATATGCCCCACAGTGCCAGATATGCCCCACAATGCCAGATATACATATGCCCCACAATGTCAGATAAATATATGCCCCACAGTGCCAAATAGGCAATTTCAGATAAATATATGCCCCACAGTGCCAAATATACCCCACAATGCCAGTTATACATATGCCCCACCCACCCCACACCTCCCACCTCCCTCCCGCTGCTCACCAGCTGCTGCTGTGTCAGGGTTTGGGGGACAGAGAGGAGAGTGGAGTGCGGGCCCATCCCTCAGTGCTGCTCAGTCAGACTCTGGTGGTCAACTGAGCACTGGTTCATTAGCCAATCAGAGCTCGCGGACCGGCAGCCGCGGCTCCTGATTGGCTGCCGGTCCGTGAGTTATGATTGTCTAATGAACCTGTGCTCAGTTGAGAAGATACACGCCGTGGCCGGAGACCAAAGTCTTACTGAGCAGCACTGAGGGACCGAACCGCGACTATGGTGTATGTGAGTGGCAGGCATACGGGTGGTTAAATTCTTAATGGTATGCCGTACCCGAGCATACTGCCACACTTGCAGGCCTGGAGTCTCTCCTATCCAAATCTGTGACTCTATGACTCAGAGCTCCTAGCCACGCCCAGCGCCACGCCCAGTGTTAGCAAATGAGTCATAGAGTCACAGATCTGGACAAATATATATGAGATTAGGGTTGGCTATGCGTGACCGGTGATCAGGAGACTGCCAGTCAGCATACAGATGGAGCCATGCCAATCGTGGCTCCATCTGTGCCTAGTCGCGCATGATGAGGCGAACCGCCGGGAGCGAACGAGGCATGCGTGCATCGTAGACGTGCACGCACGCCATTCAAAGTGAATAGGAGCGTCTCTGTACGAGCTTATCGGCTGGTACTTTATCTCTGTCCACTTTATAACTCTCCAAGGCTTAGTACATCTCCCCCATAGTAAGAAGGTGTATTACTTTTAAACATACAGTGGAGCTTTCCCACAGGCAAAGTCATACCATGGGATTGTGGTATCCCCACTGTAATATACTGGAGAGATACATTGTTAAACTGGGTACACAATAGAAAGACATTCTGGGGGAGATTCAAATGTTGAAAAGTCAGTTGGGAGTCTGTTTTTTCCTATCTAATAGACAGAAAAAAACAGTCACCAAACCGACTTTTCAAACATTTGAATTCCACCCACAGTATCACTCGTTCTATCGACTAGTGCTATATCTTTAGTTCATTTGCGGATGTGTACAGCCAATATGTCTGTGAACGATGTTGCTCACAAACATATCAGGTCAGCCCTGCAGCACAGCCCATGCTGATATTTCTGAAAGATATATTGGTGCATCTGCATGTGTGTATGGACAACCTGCCGACTGCTCGTACACTGGCTGCTGGAACTGCTGACACTGACATCACAGCTGGGTGGGCAAATTTGCTAGGTGGGCAAATTTAAATGAAGTTGTGATGTCTGGCCCAACATATCCAGCTGACGATTGGTAAGTATGCATAGCTTACCTCATAGGTTCTCAGACTTGGTCCTCTGGACCCCGTACAGTGCATATCTTCCATGTCTCCTCACAGAATTGCAAGTGAAATAATTAACTTCACCTGTGAATCTTTTAAAAAGTGTCAGTGAGTAATAAATACTCCTGAGCTCCTGCTAGGTGACCTGGAAAATGTGAGCTGTTTGGGGTCCTGAGGACCGAGTTTGAGAACCTATGGCTTATCTAATTACCCGCTCGATCGCCCCCTTTGCCTTTGTGTGAGAGGTGCGGGGGCCTGCGGGTGCGTGTGGTGATGCCTGCTGCCATGCAGGTGTAGACTCGGTACTCACCAGGCGCCGCTCTCTCTCACCTTCAGGTACCGGAACCTTCAACGGACCTGGAATTCTTCAGTCGGATCCGGACACGGCGATTCCCTCTTGGAGCTGACCGTCGACCGAGCTGAGGAGAGAATGGTCTACATTAAAGGCGGTATCGACCCTGCTTCCGGTGGAACAGGGGATACCCCAGGGGTGGCTGCGACCTTCACCGGCTGGGTGAATGGTCATCACCGGCACAAAGCCTCAGCTACCCAGCTTTCACACACTCGCGCTTTCGCACGTAGTGTGATGAAAGGGATTCTAACGTCCGTGTGCAATCCTAACTCCGGCGCTCGGGGACAAACAAGGGACAGACGTACACGGATGCTACTCACCGTCACAAGTCTTGCACTCCGATCTTCTCCACTTACAGGTCCCTGTAAGGAGGCAAAGAGAAACAGCCGTGCAGGGCCTAACTCTGACCTAGTGTCACACCCTATACTATCTACAACAGCAGAGCCCTCAAACTAGCTCTGTGGGTGTGGTGCAACACAACTATGCACAACTTACACAACACATACACTTTGCCCTGCACGGTAACAACATATATCACACTATCGGAGTTACAACATAAAACGGTGCTGTCCCTTTATCTACCCGACTCAGAACACCCAGCAGTGGGGACCGCACAGCTCACCCACCTACCGTACTCTCAGGGTGGCCTGAGCCTAACGCCCAGTGTCACCTTTACTCACCTCGGGGAAAACACTGCTTCGATGGGCCTAGCGCCCCCTAACTGTCCACAGGCCGGAGGCCTGACTTTGCCCACGGGCCTAGCGCCCGCCTACCTTGCTGCCCGTTGGGTGACCTGGGCCTTGTGCCCAAGGTCACCTTATCGTACCTATTTGGCCAAAATCCACTAGGGCCTAATGCCCTCTAATGCTCCCACAGGCCTAGTGCCTGACCGTGCCCCTCGGGCCTAATGCCCGCCTAACTGCGCCCACAGGCCGGTGGCCTGGCTATACTTATGGGCCTAGTGCCCAACCTGCGCCCAGGCCTAGTGCCTGCCTATGTGCCCCCACGGGCCGAGAGGCCCGACCAAATGCCCACGGGCCGCGAGGGCCCGACTACATGCCCACAGGCCGGGAGGGCCTGACTGTGCCCACGGGCCTATTGCCCGAACACCCGGTGGTCTAGGGAGGGGCGGGTACAGGGGCGCCTGATAAGGGCCTACCTGACCCGCTGGGAGAGGCACCAGGGGGGAGCTTCGGCAGCCCTTTGCTTCCCACCCCTGGTGACCCCTCCGGCGCTGTTCTTTAATCTTCGGCCGCTGGCCCGTCCTGGCCAGCGGCGCCGCCGTCGTCGCGCCGCGTCCAGCCGCCGCTGGACATCTTCTTCTCCGAGCCCGTCTTCTTTCTTCTTGCCGCCGGGATCTTCTTTCCTCTTCGCGCTCTTCTGCGCGCGCGCCCTCTTCGGCTCCCGCCCGGCGTCTCTCCTGCCTTCGCCGCTCTTCGGCGCGGCCTCCTGCTCCCCGTCACGCCCGGCGTCTGACGTCAGACGCCGGGGGCGGGGCCTATGACGCGGCGAGCGCCGATTGGCTCGCCGCGTCTCTCTACGATTGGCTGCCGCTCCGGGAGCCGCGATTGGCTCCCGGAGGGCGCCAAGATTCAAACGCTGCGGGCGGCGCTTCTGATTGGCGGCCCGAGCGGCGCCAAGTTCAAAGCGCCGCCGCGCCGCTCCCCGCCGCCGCACACTCCGCGCTGGGGACAGACAAGCTGCCCCAGCGCGGCCCCCAGTTAGGGACAGCAGCATGGATGTGCCCACAGGGCACATCCTTACATTTCCCCCCCCTTTTTCCTTTGTAGTCCCTACAAAGTTCCTCACGACGTCCATCGTCCGCGGGTCAGGGAATTCCAAGGTCCTTCCGGCGAGGGTGCATTCGGGGGCCCAGCCTGGACCAGCTGTGACCCCACATCCTTCCTCCTCCAGCTCCGGGTTCCTCTTACGGCCTGACCTCCATCGGCGGATCCTCTGGGGGAGTGGCATCTCCTCACGGTCGCTTGACGCTGGCCACCAAGGGGAATCTTCCTCCACGGGGACAACAGTCACCCACTCTTGGCCTCTGATATTGTCTGTGGCTTCGTCCCTGTCTTCCGGGTGTGGTATCGACCACCACCCAACAGCGGAATCCTCCGGGGCATCCGTTTCCTCCCGGGTAACAGCCACCACATGTCGAATTTCCTCGTGGGGCATCTCCAAAGGTCCTGTGTCTTCCTCTGGAACGGGTCCTCCCACGGCATCACAGTCCTGTCCCCGTACGTCGGTCCATCTCGACACTCCTGGCAGGTACTCTTGCTCCAGGACTATCTCCTCCTCTTCACGGAGGGCATTCAACTGGGAGCATGACTCCACCCGATCCTGCCAGTCACTCTCGTCGGCGCTTCCGATGCCAGAGTCGTCCTCCATCTGTTCTTGGAGGGATTCGTCGGCGGACAGCTCACCGTAGTCCGAGTCTTCTTCCGATATCTGGACTGGGGTATTTCCCTCCTCAGCGTACTTAGTCTTTTCCGCTGGCACCTCTGTTTCCTCAGCGTACTCCTTCGCTTCCGCTGGATCCTTTTCTTCCTCAGCGTACTCCTGCGCTTCTGCTGGCATCTCTTGGTACCCAGGACACTCCTGTTCCGCACGTCCTGGTCGGGGACGGGTCCATCGTGGGGAGATTCCGGACGTCTCAGTCACTGGGTCTTCACGCTTTTCTTGACAGCGTGGCCTTTTCACCTCCCAGTCGTCCACCTCCGCCTCATGCGGGAAAGGATCCTGCCTTACTGGGGTCACTTTCTTGGGACAAAGTAGGTCCGCGGCATCTTCCCAAGGGCACTCACTGGCCGCATGTCCTGGTCGCCGACACTTCCAACAAGGGAGGGCCACTGCCACCTTCTCCAAGACGGGTTCCTGGTCCACCTCCTTCACTGGGGAATCTTCCCCCGTTGGTTCCGGCTCAGAGGAAATGGGCACCTGCGAATTAACTTCAAGCAAGGCCTTCCGCTCCATTTCCCTGGTTTCCTCCTCCCATCTCTGGGCGCGACCATCCGCAATCATCCGGTCTTCATTCCACGGACAATCGGGAAGCGCATGTCCTCTCGCCTCGCAGAGCGCACACACAGGCTCTGCAGCCACCCGGTCCCAAAGCTGCTGACGAGATTCCGTCAGCTGCTTCACCGTGGCCTCGTAGTCCGTCCTGTCTTCCGTCCATGGACATTCCAGGAGCCGATGTCGGGGATCTCCACAGCTTTCACACCGGGAATCAACCTCGTCTTCGCTCAACTCTTCGTCCCAAGGACAACTGTTGTGCTCATGCCCGTAGTTTCCGCAGAGCAAACACCAGGACTCGTTCTTCGCTTGGCCCTTCTGACGTCTTCGGTCCGCTTCCTGGACCACCTTCTTTGGGGACGTCTCTCGCCAAGTACACTCGTCGGCAAAGTGACCTGTTTGCCGACATTTCTTGCAGGGCGTCACAGCGGCCTTCTTGCGCCCCTTCTCCCGGCGCTCTTCTTTTTCCCGCTGGACCGACCGCTGCACCATCTTCAGGATGTCTGCCCCAGACACCGTCACCCAGTCGCTCTGGTCCGCACACGTCCGGGGGTGAGTCTTCTCCGGATCCGTCCGCAGGGAGGTCTTCTTGGTGGCGTTCCACATCGTGTCCGTGATCCGGTCTCTTTTATCCTGCCGACTACGCCAAGTGTGAGAGGTGCGGGGGCCTGCGGGTGCGTGTGGTGGTGCCTGCTGCCGTGCAGGTGTAGACTCGGTACTCACCAGGCGCCGCTCTCTCTCACCTTCAGGTACCGGAACCTTCAACGGACCTGGAATTCTTCAGTCGGATCCGGACACGGCGATTCCCTCTTGGAGCTGACCGTCGACCGAGCTGAGGAGAGAATGGTCTACATTAAAGGGGGTATCGACCCTGCTTCCGGTGGAACAGGGGATACCCCAGGGGTGGCTGCGACCTTCACCGGCTGGGTGAATGGTCATCACCGGCACAAAGCCTCAGCTACCCAGCTTTCACACACTCGCGCTTTCGCACGTAGTGTGATGAAAGGGATTCTCACGTCCGTGAGCAATCCTAACTCCGGCGCTCGGGGACAAACAAGGGACAGACGTACACGGATGCTACTCACCGTCACAAGTCTTGCACTCCGATCTTCTCCACTTACAGGTCCCTGTAAGGAGGCAAAGAGAAACAGCCGTGCAGGGCCTAACTCTGACCTAGTGTCACACCCTATACTATCTACAACAGCAG
Organism: Pseudophryne corroboree; assembly: GCF_028390025.1. NCBI lineage: Eukaryota > Metazoa > Chordata > Amphibia > Anura > Myobatrachidae > Pseudophryne > Pseudophryne corroboree. The sequence continues at coordinate 264,780,654 of NC_086445.1, forward strand.
AGCCCTCAAACTAGCTCTGTGGGTGTGGTGCAACACAACTATGCACAACTTACACAACACATACACTTTGCCCTGCACGGTAACAACATATATCACACTATCGGAGTTACAACATAAAACGGTGCTGTCCCTTTATCTACCCGACTCAGAACACCCAGCAGTGGGGACCGCACAGCTCACCCACCTACCGTACTCTCAGGGTGGCCTGAGCCTAACGCCCAGTGTCACCTTTACTCACCTCGGGGAAAACACTGCTTCGATGGGCCTAGCGCCCCCTAACTGTCCACAGGCCGGAGGCCTGACTTTGCCCACGGGCCTAGCGCCCGCCTACCTTGCTGCCCGTTGGGTGACCTGGGCCTTGTGCCCAAGGTCACCTTATCGTACCTATTTGGCCAAAATCCACTAGGGCCTAATGCCCTCTAATGCTCCCACAGGCCTAGTGCCTGACCGTGCCCCTCGGGCCTAATGCCCGCCTAACTGCGCCCACAGGCCGGTGGCCTGGCTATACTTATGGGCCTAGTGCCCAACCTGCGCCCAGGCCTAGTGCCTGCCTATGTGCCCCCACGGGCCGAGAGGCCCGACCAAATGCCCACGGGCCGCGAGGGCCCGACTACATGCCCACAGGCCGGGAGGGCCTGACTGTGCCCACGGGCCTATTGCCCGAACACCCGGTGGTCTAGGGAGGGGCGGGTACAGGGGCGCCTGATAAGGGCCTACCTGACCCGCTGGGAGAGGCACCAGGGGGGAGCTTCGGCAGCCCTTTGCTTCCCACCCCTGGTGACCCCTCCGGCGCTGTTCTTTAATCTTCGGCCGCTGGCCCGTCCTGGCCAGCGGCGCCGCCGTCGTCGCGCCGCGTCCAGCCGCCGCTGGACATCTTCTTCTCCGAGCCCGTCTTCTTTCTTCTTGCCGCCGAGATCTTCTTTCCTCTTCGCGCTCTTCTGCGCGCGCGCCCTCTTCGGCTCCCGCCCGGCGTCTCTCCTGCCTTCGCCGCTCTTCGGCGCGGCCTCCTGCTCCCCGTCACGCCCGGCGTCTGACGTCAGACGCCGGGGGCGGGGCCTATGACGCGGCGAGCGCCGATTGGCTCGCCGAGTCTCTCTACGATTGGCTGCCGCTCCGGGAGCCGCGATTGGCTCCCGGAGGGCGCCAAGATTCAAACGCTGCGGGCGGCGCTTCTGATTGGCGGCCCGAGCGGCGCCAAGTTCAAAGCGCCGCCGCGCCGCTCCCCGCCGCCGCACACTCCGCGCTGGGGACAGACAAGCTGCCCCAGCGCGGCCCCCAGTTAGGGACAGCAGCATGGATGTGCCCACAGGGCACATCCTTACATTTGTAGTGTGTAATAGTGTATTTTATGTTGTGTATTTTATGATAATTGAAGTAACTTTTTTGTGTATCTTATGCTTTTTGCGTACTAACAAAAAAACATGTACAGTTTATTACATGTAAAATGCACAGGCTCTGCATATTACAAAACTTGTGTATTTGTATAGACACTGGGGGTGATTCAGACCTGATCGCTGGGTTGCTAACTTTGTTGTCCTGCGTTCAGATAATCGCCGCCCAAGGGGTAGTGTAAATTCGCCGCGCAAGTGTGTAATCGTATGTGTACGCCGACCTGCAAAAATCCAGTGTGTGCTGTCTGTGCGCAGCCCAGGACTTACTCCCACAGTGCGATGAGAACAGGCTGATCGGGTCTGGAGCTGACATCAGACACCCTCCCTGAAAACGCTTGGGAACGCCCACGTTTTTCTAGACACTCCCAGTAAACAGTCAGTTACCACCCACAAAGGCCTCTTCCTGTCAATCAGCTTGCGAATGCCCGTGCAAATTCAATTTTCGCACCATCCTGTTGCTGACCTGCAAAGCCCGTTGTTGTTTACTGATGCACGTGCACATTGCGGTGCATACGCATGTGCAGTCTATTGCTGATCGTCCGCTATGCGAAAATGCACAGCAGCGATCAGGTCTGAATCACCCCCACATTTTAAGTCTACATGTTTGGTTCAAAGTTCCATCTGAATTAAAAATTATTTTATCAGCTGCCGAAAAACGTTCAGAGAATGTGGATAAGGCAGACCTCATGCAAAATTGCAAATAATTGATTAGTCAGTTAGGAATGGTTTCCAGACGCTAGAATGGATGCAGTTCAAGGTGGACGCTGGAGATTGTGTTGCTTTGTTTATTTTTGTTAAGCACTCTTCATTTGTGCTTTGTTTTTATTTTGCTTTGCTGTTCTTTCTTTTTTGATCAGAGATGAGGAGATGACTGGTGAATGTATCCATTTTAAACATATAATTCCCCCCTTAGATTACCCCCTTAAGACATCATCTACTACAGTGGTTCTCAAACTGTGTGCCGTGCCACCCTGGGGTGCCTCAGAACACATGCAGAGGTGCCTTGGATTGGTGTTCCAGGACCAATTCAAATTATTTATGGTCAATGTAATAGTCAAAACCAGGCTGTCAGTCATAAACTATAATGTCAAACAGAAGCAAATCTCATCCCTCACTACACAATTGAACTGAAGGATGATATATAAACACAATTTACTTAATTTAATGCATCTTTATACATTTCTCAATAAGGAACTTTTGTCCTAGGGGTGCCATGAAATAAAGTTTGATATTCTAGGGCTCCATGATTCAAAAAAGTTTGGGAACCACTGGTTTAGTGTGTACTCATGATAAGTGCGCTCCCGTGGGTCACTAGTGAAAGAGCCGGATTAAGGGGTGGGGGGGGGGGCCCCTGGGGGTAAGTTCCCCAGGCCCCTCTTTTTAAAAGAGCCACCCACCACCCGCCGTTCTGATCTGTGCTGCGTTCTCAGCTCCCGGGCCCCTACTGCACTGCCTGGCTGCTGTAGCGCTGGCGACGCATATTATTTGCTGCCCAATAGCATGTGAAGTAGGCAGCCTGCTCAGCAATTGGATGGGCACACAGGCTGTAGGAAGGAGGAGGAGGGATCCCTGGCGGTATGTGGAGTCAGCAGAGATCCGAGCGAGGTTGTGTCAGCAAAAAGTAAGGATGGCTGTGGCGTCCTGCTGCTATCAATTTAATTCGAATTTTAGTCCCTGGGTTATGTATGTGTGTGTGTGTGAATATATTTATATATATATATATATATATATATATATATATATATACAGACGGATGTGTGGCGGCACTCACGCAGGCTGACTCAAATAGAAAAGTTTCTCTTTATTGCCGACATGTTTCGGGGAATCTCGCCGTCCTCAGGGCTTGACAAACAAGGTGTGAGACAAACTAAACATTTATACAATACACAGACAAAAAGCATCAGTGTTCAAACTGTTCTCACCTGACCGCACGGCTCGACCGCCCGCCAGCCTCCGCAACTCACCTCCGTGTCGCTGGGCCATGACGTCACGACGCTCGGTGCGGCAGGGAGATTTCCATGGAAACCGGCAAACAATGCCTGCAGGCGCTGTAGTAACTACGGAGCCTGCACAGGTACAAGGTTAAAACAAAGTGAAACATTAAAACACATATATACCTTAGTGAACATCAAGATAGTAAATCTACCTTTTGCACCTACAAATGATATTATTCGTAAATCTACCTATAAAGGTTATACAATTTAACATCAATTAACTATTGAGATTTTATGGAAAACTGTATAGATAAAGGACCTATTACTTTCTATTTACATATGAACTCAATCCCCACCCATAAGGATATGACTTAATCAAATATTCATAAAAAGCATTGCAGTCCCAAATTTTCATTGAGACCGCCAGGGTATTGGGTGCCCAAATTGAATATCCACCGGGACTCCTTTTGAAGGAGCAACCGATCCCTATTTCCACCCCTCAGAGTCGGAGGGGTATGGTCAATAAGGATGGCCCTAATGCTAGCCACCCCATGTTTAGCCCCTAAGCAATGGCGGGCAAACGGTTGGTCACTAGACCCTTTCTCAAACGCTTTTTTTATGGCGCTTCTATGGAGTGCCATCCTCTCTCTAAATTGTCGTATGGTCTTGCCCACATAGGCAAGACCACACGGGCAAGTAAGCATGTAGACAACATAAGTTGACGTACACGTAAGACGATGCTTAATAGGTAGCTTCCTGCCAGTTTGCGGATGGTTGAATGTTGTGCCTGTCAATAAGGTGTTGCACGTGGCGCAACCCAAACATCTATAACATCCTGTTTTTGGTCTAAGGAAATGTGTGGAATTAGACCTAGTCATATTAGTAACATCAAGTTTTACTACATAATTACCTATATTATTACCTCGAGTGTGACTGGGTAATAAACTAGTATCAGATAAACATTTTAAAGCTGGCTCAGATTGGATAATCGGCCATAATTGTTTAGCTTTCTTAACTGCACGTCTAGAGCTAGTGGAGAACTTACTAACCCACGGAAGTTTGTTCACTATGGATGTTGTTTTATTGTCCATAGACAAAATCTCTTCTCTAGATTTATTCAAAACAGCCTCCTTAGATTGCTGCAACTCCCTAACAGGATACCCTCTTTGTGCAAATTTCTTAAGCATGTCATCCAAAGCCAAGCCAGCTTCAACAGGGTCCGAGGTAATACGCCTAACACGCATAAACTGGGAATACGGTAATCCCCTGCGTAATGCGAGTGGGTGGAAACTTTGATAGTTTAATAAAGTATTTCTGTCCGTAGATTTAACAAAGAGGGACGTACTCAACTGACAGTCCCTAATGCGAATACAGACATCCAAATAATTAATTTGGTTCTCATCAATAATAAAGGTAAACTTTACTGGGTGTGACGTAGCATTGTGTTTACTCCATACCAATGACAAATCTGCCCTGGAGCCTTTCCAAAACACAATGAGATCGTCAATAAAACATCTGTAGTACAACACTTGAGGACTAATAATAGGATCTAAATAGAACATATCCTTCTCTACTTGATACATGAATGCGTTAGCGTATGATGGGGCCACCGCAGACCCCATCGCACAGCCCGCTATTTGCAAATAAAAATTACCATTAAACATAAAATAATTTCTTTGTAACACCAGATCTAATAGGTGTAAGAAGAACAATATCTCGGGGCCCTGGTACGTCACATCATCCTCTATGAGTCTTCTCACTGCCTCCACACCTGCATCATGTGGGATGCAGGTGTAGAGGCTAGTGACATCAGCAGTACATAACAATGTATGTTCGGGCAATCTGCCCAGATGTTGTAATTGTAACAATAACGATGATGTATCTTTAAGAAAAGATGGCAAAGCCTGAATACAGGGATTAAGGAATGCGTCTAGAAAAACTGAGATTGGTTGATACAGGGAGCCCCTGGCCGACACAATTGGGCGACCAGGGGGTTTCTCCAACGTCTTATGCACCTTAGGCAAGGTATAAAACAGGGGTGCTAAAGGGAATTCAACCATAAGGGATGAGTAAATATCTTGTGTTATAATACCATGATTCTTAGAATCTAACAAAAAGGAATCTAATTCAAGTTTAAACTCCCTAGTCGGATCCTTGTGAAGACGTCTATATACTGTAAGATCATTCAGCTGTCGTTCACATTCGATGACATAGTCCCCAATGTCTTGAACCACTATGGATCCCCCCTTATCCGCCTTGCGGATTACTATATCTGTTCTATTAGACAATTCTTTAAGCGTTGATCTTTCTTCTTTGCTTAAATTAAAGTATACCGGATCTTTCATGGCTTGTTGACCCTCCCTTTCCAGCATGCGGACAAAAGTCCTGATGGAGGAGTTCTGACTTGGGGGGTCAAAGTTTGATCTCGGAGCTATCTTCCGTAGTTGTGGGGGTATCTCAACTGATGACGTCTCCAAAGGTGCTGGTGCAGGTGGTCGGTTGTTAAAATATTCCTTACGTTTTAGTGTCCTATTCAGACGATACACTTCGGTTTTCCATTCTAAAGGATCAGTAATTGTCGTGGGGACAAAAGAAAGTCCTTTGGCTAAAAGTCCATATTCGTGGTCAGTAAGCGGTGTAGACGAGAGGTTAAAGACCAATTCTTTTAGGGACGTTGTGGTCTCGGCACGTAGGATCCTTTGATTCTGCCGCGACCTCCGCGTCCTCTGCCTCTTCCGTTTATTGGAGTACGGTTGGAACGGGTACGTACTCCCGCTTGGTGTGGCCCTAAAGGGACAGCTCCTTCAGTTGATGTTGAGGGGGCCGAAGTAGTGTCAGAATCACTAGCTGAGGAGGTCATCCCTGGCTGCTCCCTACGACGCCACATCTGTTGTTGACGTCTGTACGCCTGTTGTGTTTGATTAGGCCTGGAGCTGCCCAACCAGGGATATACTTGTCTCTGTTCGTAGTCCCTTTTAACTTTATTTAATTTATCCTTTTTAAATCTTATTAAATCTTGCCGATATTGCTCGATTTGGACATTGAGCTTATTAATCCAATCATTTGGCGTATCAGCAATGAGGTTTGCCTTATGTTGTTGCTCAAAGGCCTGGATCTGCTCCTTCACAAGACCCAACTCTCTGGTAGACTCCTCCACCACCAGTAAGATTAAGTCCATGGAGCACTTATTTAAGATTGCTACCCACCGATGACAGAATTGGGCGTTATAGCGGCCAATCGTCGGCGAGTTAGCAATCCTAAAACCCCTCGGTATCAGATTACTACGATAGTAATCCGACAATGTGATTCCATGATATGTGTAATCACATTCCCTTTGTTTTAGTTTAGACCACATCCGAAATAATTCTTCATTAGTATTGATTACAGGTTCATCAATTAATCTTCTTTCCACCAAGATAGCTTTAGCCTCCACATCTGAAAAACGTAGCCGTTCACGAGCATCCTGATGCACCAATTCCAAGGTCATATCCATATCAGTATTGACTTCCATAATTGGTATAAAGCTTTAGTGCTTGGTAATATAATAGGTACTCCTGGTGCACTAATCAGATGAAAGAAATAATTTAAAAAGCAGCATGGAACATAGCTGCACTGAATGTCCCAGTCCTGAGTATTGTTTAGTAATCGGGTGCCATGATAAGGATAGTCACAGCATAGTGGCCACCTGATATAACAAAAAGAAATTTCCGGCACTCCAATGATAACAATAAACTGTGCTGCGGTGCCCTCCTAGTTAGCTTAGCATAATCCAACAATATACAGACGGATGTGTGGCGGCACTCACGCAGGCTGACTCAAATAGAAAAGTTTCTCTTTATTGCCGACATGTTTCGGGGAATCTCCCCGTCCTCAGGGCTTGACAAACAAGGTGTGAGACAAACTAAACATTTATACAATACACAGACAAAAAACATCAGTGTTCAAACTGTTCTCACCTGACCGCACGGCTCGACCGCCCGCCAGCCTCCGCAACTCACCTCCGTGTCGCTGGGCCATGACGTCACGACGCTTGGTGCGGCAGGGAGATTTCCATGGAAACCGGCAAACAATGCCTGCAGGCGCTGTAGTAACTACGAAGCCTGCACAGGTACAAGGTTAAAACAAAGTGAAACATTAAAACACATATATATACCTTAGTGAACATCAAGATAGTAAATCTACCTTTTGCACCTACAACTGATATTATTCGTAAATCTACCTATAAAGGTTATACAATTTAACATCAATTAACTATTGAGATTTTATGGAAAACTGTATAGATAAAGGACCTATTACTTTCTATTTACATATGAACTCAATCCCCACCCATAAGGATATGACTTAATCAAATATTCATAAAAAGCATTGCAGTCCCAAATTTTCATTGAGACCGCCAGGGTATTGGGTGCCCAAATACCCTGGCGGTCTCAATGAAAATTTGGGACTACGAATAATATCATTTGTAGGTGCAAAAGGTAGATTTACTATCTTGATGTTCACTAAGGTATATATGTGTTTTAATGTTTCACTTTGTTTTAACCTTGTACCTGTGCAGGCTCCGTAGTTACTACAGCGCCTGCAGGCATTGTTTGCCGGTTTCCATGGAAATCTCCCTGCCGCACCGAGCGTCGTGACGTCATGGCCCAGCGACACGGAGGTGAGTTGCGGAGGCTGGCGGGCGGTCGAGCCGTGCGGTCAGGTGAGAACAGTTTGAACACTAATGTTTTTTGTCTGTGTATTGTATAAATGTTTAGTTTGTCTCACACCTTGTTTGTCAAGCCCTGAGGACGGGGAGATTCCCCGAAACATGTCGGCAATAAAGAGAAACTTTTCTATTTGAGTCAGCCTGCGTGAGTGCCGCCACACATCCGTCTGTATATTGTTGGCTTATGCTAAGCTAACTAGGAGGGCACCGCAGCACAGTTTATTGTTATCATTGGAGTGCCGGAAATTTCTTTTTGTTATATCAGGTGGCCACTATGCTGTGACTATCCTTATCATGGCACCCGATTACTAAACAATACTCAGGACTGGGACATTCAGTGGAGCTATGTTCCATGCTGCTTTTTAAATTATTTCTTTCATCTGATTAGTGCACCAGGAGTACCTATTATATTACCAAGCACTAGAGCTTTATACCAATTATGGAAGTCAATACTGATATGGATATGACCTTGGAATTGGTGCATCAGGATGCTCGTGAACGGCTACGTTTTTCAGATGTGGAGGCTAAAGCTATCTTGGTGGAAAGAAGATTAATTGATGAACCTGTAATCAATACTAATGAAGAATTATTTCGGATGTGGTCTAAACTAAAACAAAGGGAATGTGATTACACATATCATGGAATCACATTGTCGGATTACTATCGTAGTAATCTGATACCGAGGGGTTTTAGGATTGCTAACTCGCCGACGATTGGCCGCTATAACGCCCAATTCTGTCGTCGGTGGGTAGCAATCTTAAATAAGTGCTCCATGGACTTAATCTTACTGGTGGTGGAGGAGTCTACCAGAGAGTTGGGTCTTGTGAAGGAGCAGATCCAGGCCTTTGAGCAACAACATAAGGCAAACCTCATTGCTGATACGCCAAATGATTGGATTAATAAGCTCAATGTCCAAATCGAGCAATATCGGCAAGATTTAATAAGATTTAAAAAGGATAAATTAAATAAAGTTAAAAGGGACTACGAACAGAGACAAGTATATCCGTGGTTGGGCAGCTCCAGGCCTAATCAAACACAACAGGCGTACAGACGTCAACAACAGATGTGGCGTCGTAGGGAGCAGCCAGGGATGACCTCCTCAGCTAGTGATTCTGACACTACTTCGGCCCCCTCAACATCAACTGAAGGAGCTGTCCCTTTAGGGCCACACCAAGCGGGAGTACGTACCCGTTCCAACCGTACTCCAATAAGCGGAAGAGGCAGAGGACGCGGAGGACGCGGCAGAATCAAAGGATCCTACGTGCCGAGACCACAACGTCCGTAAAAGAATTGGTCTTTAACCTCTCGTCTACACCGCTTACTGACCACGAATATGGACTTTTAGCCAAAGGACTTTCTTTCGTCCCCACGACAATTACTGATCCTTTAGAATGGAAAACCGAAGTGTATCGTCTGAATAGGACACTAAAACGTAAGGAATATTTTAACAACCGACCACCTGCACCAGCACCTTTGGAGACGTCATCAGTTGAGATACCCCCACAACTACGGAAGATAGCTCCGAGATCAAACTTTGACCCCCCAAGTCAGAACTCCTCCATCAGGACTTTTGTCCGCATGCTGGAAAGGGAGGGTCAACAAGCCATGAAAGATCCGGTATACTTTAATTTAAGCAAAGAAGAAAGATCAACGCTTAAAGAATTGTCTAATAGAACAGATATAGTAATCCGCAAGGCGGATAAGGGGGGATCCATAGTGGTTCAAGACATTGGGGACTATGTCATCGAATGTGAACGACAGCTGAATGATCTTACAGTATATAGACGTCTTCACAAGGATCCGACTAGGGAGTTTAAACTTGAATTAGATTCCTTTTTGTTAGATTCTAAGAATCATGGTATTATAACACAAGATATTTACTCATCCCATATGGTTGAATTCCCTTAAGCACCCCTGTTTTATACCTTGCCTAAGGTGCATAAGACGTTGGAGAAACCCCCTGGTCGCCCAATTGTGTCGGCCAGGGGCTCTCTGTATCAACCAATCTCAGTTTTTCTAGACGCATTCCTTAATCCCTGTATTCAGGCTTTGCCATCTTTTCTTAAAGATACATCATCGTTATTGTTACAATTACAACATCTGGGCAGATTGCCCGAACATACATTGTTATGTACTGCTGATGTCACTAGCCTCTACACCTGCATCCCACATGATGCAGGTGTGGAGGCAGTGAGAAGACTCATAGAGGATAATGTGACGTACCAGGGCCCCGAGATATCGTTCTTCTTACACCTATTAGATCTGGTGTTACAAAGAAACTATTTTATGTTTAATGGTAATTTTTATTTGCAAATAGCGAGCTGTGCGATGGGGTCTGCGGTGGCCCCATCGTACGCTAACGCATTCATGTATCAAGTAGAGAAGGATATGTTCTATTTAGATCCTATTATTAGTCCTCAAGTGTTGTACTACAGACGTTTTATTGACGATCTCATTGTGTTTTGGAAAGGCTCCAGGGCAGATTTGTCATTGGTATGGAGTAAACACAATGCTACGTCACACCCAGTAAAGTTTACCTTTATTATTGATGAGAACCAAATTAATTATTTGGATGTCTGTATTCGCGTTAGGGACTGTCAGTTGAGTACGTCCCTCTTTGTTAAATCTACGGACAGAAATACTTTATTAAACTATCAAAGTTTCCACCCACTCGCATTACGCAAGGGATTACCGTATTCCCAGTTTATGCGTGTTAGGCGTATTACCTCGGACCCTGTTGAAGCTGGCTTGGCTTTGGATGACATGCTTAAGAAATTTGCACAAAGAGGGTATCCTGTTAGGGAGCTGCAGCAATCTAAGGAGGCTGTTTTGAATAAATCTAGAGAAGAGATTTTGTCTATGGACAATAAAACAACATCCATAGCGAACAAACTTCCGTGGGTTAGTAAGTTCTCCACTAGCTCTAGACGTGCAGTTAAGAAAGCTAAACAATTATGGCCGATTATCCAATCTGAGCCAGCTTTAAAATGTTTATCTGATACTAGTTTATTACCCAGTCACACTCGAGGTAATAATATAGGTAATTATGTAGTAAAACTTGATGTTACTAATATGACTAGGTCTAATTCCACACATTTCCTTAGACCAAAAACAGGATGTTATAGATGTTTGGGTTGCGCCACGTGCAACACCTTATTGACAGGCACAACATTCAACCATCCGCAAACTGGCAGGAAGCTACCTATTAAGCATCGTCTTACGTGTACGTCAACTTATGTTGTCTACATGCTTACTTGCCCGTGTGGTCTTGCCTATGTGGGCAAGACCATACGACAATTTAGAGAGAGGATGGCACTCCATAGAAGCGCCATAAAAAAAGCGTTTGAGAAAGGGTCTAGTGACCAACCGTTTGCCCGCCATTGCTTAGGGGCTAAACATGGGGTGGCTAGCATTAGGGCCATCCTTATTGACCATACCCCTCCGACTCTGAGGGGTGGAAATAGGGATCGGTTGCTCCTTCAAAAGGAGTCCCGGTGGATATTCAATTTGGGCACCCAATACCCTGGCGGTCTCAATGAAAATTTGGGACTGCAATGCTTTTTATGAATATTTGATTAAGTCATATCCTTATGGGTGGGGATTGAGTTCATATGTAAATAGAAAGTAATAGGTCCTTTATCTATACAGTTTTCCATAAAATCTCAATAGTTAATTGATGTTAAATTGTATAACCTTTATAGGTAGATTTACGAATAATATCATTTGTAGGTGCAAAAGGTAGATTTACTATCTTGATGTTCACTAAGGTATATATGTGTTTTAATGTTTCACTTTGTTTTAACCTTGTACCTGTGCAGGCTCTGTAGTTACTACAGCGCCTGCAGGCATTGTTTGCCGGTTTCCATGGAAATCTCCCTGCCGCACCGAGCGTCGTGACGTCATGGCCCAGCGACACGGAGGTGAGTTGCGGAGGCTGGCGGGCGGTCGAGCCGTGCGGTCAGGTGAGAACAGTTTGAACACTGATGTTTTTTGTCTGTGTATTGTATAAATGTTTAGTTTGTCTCACACCTTGTTTGTCAAGCCCTGAGGACGGGGAGATTCCCCGAAACATGTCGGCAATAAAGAGAAACTTTTCTATTTGAGTCAGCCTGCGTGAGTGCCGCCACACATCCGTCTGTATATTGTTGGCTTATGCTAAGCTAACTAGGAGGGCACCGCAGCACAGTTTATTGTTATCATTGGAGTGCCGGAAATTTCTTTTTGTTATATATATATATATATATATATATATATATATATATAAAAACAATAGGCTAGAACTCACAGCACTCATACATCTGCGGTGCCAATGGTATTTGTGACCTCACCATTTAAATAATAATCCAAAGGAAGCCTGAGAGCAATGCTCAGAAATTTGGAAGTCAGTGTAGAGACTGACCAAATTGGAATGGCCGTGAAGTGGCTGGTCATCTTAACAAACTATTGCAATATTTTGGAACTAACATTCCCTGAATTCAGATGAATAACAGTTTGAAGTGTTACTATTAGGTGAGTGCTGAATTTGTATGATTTTATATATATATATATAGAGAGAGAGAGAGAGAGAGAGAGAAAGAGAGAGAGAAAAAACTTGAGGAATCCGCACACGTCCTTGAAGCAATTTGTGGGTGCCGGTAATGTAGTAGATAAAAGGTAAATGCTAACACCCGCAAGGATATTGCACAAGAACCAGCACTCCAATATCCATCCAGAAATATAGGGGGTACTTCCAAGTTGATCGCAGCAGGAAATTTTTTAGCAGTTGGGCAAAACCATGGTGGTCATTCCGAGTTGTTCGCTCGCAAGCTGCTTTTAGCAGCTTTGCACACGCTAAGCCGCCGGCTACTGGGAGTGAATCTTAGCTTCTCAAAATTGCGAACGAAAGATTAGCAGAATTGCGAATAGACACTTCTTAGCAGTTTCTGAGTAGCTCGAAACTTACTCTGCCAGTGCGATCAGTTCAGTGCTTGTCGTTCCTGGTTTGACGTCACAAACACACCCAGCGTTCGCCCAGACACTCCTCCATTTCTCCAGCCACTCCCGCGTTTTTCCCAGAAACGGTAGCGTTTTTTCACACACTCCCATAAAACGGCCAGTTTCCGCCCAGAAACACCCACTTCCTGTCAATCACATTACGATCACCAGAACGAAGAAAAAACCTCGTAATGCCGTGAGTAAAAAACCTAACGGCATAGTAAATTTACTTGGCGCAGTCGCACTGCGGACATTGCGCATGCGCATTAGCGACTAATCGCTCCGTTGCGAGAAAAAAATAACAAGCGAACAACTCGGAATGACCCCCCATGTGCACTGCAGGGGAGGCAGATATAACATGTGCAGAGAGAGTTAGATTTGGGTGGGGTGAGTTCAATCTGCAATCTAAATTGCAGTGTAAAAATAAAGCAGCCAGTATTTACCCTGCACAGAAACAAAATAACCCACCCAAATCTAACTCTCTCTGCACATGTTATATCTGCCCCCCCCCCCCCCCCCCCCCCCCCCCTGCAGTGCACATGGTTTTGCCCAACTGCTAAAAAATTTCCTGCTGCGATCAACTCAGAATTACCCCCATAGTCTCTTTAATCCAATATAAAGTGCATAGCAAAAAAGTTAGAGCATAGCATTGGCATATTTACATGTAGGAAAATAGTAAAAATTAGTGGGGCATCTCATAGTCACCCATACTAGAGATTGCAGTATTCAGCGTCATCATATCAATTGACGATATTGTTTCGGTGTAACAAACACCTTCATCCTGGACTGCCACTGTGCTATATATCTATATGTGTGTATATAGTGTATTTGTGTGTGTGTGTGTGTGTGTGTATATGTAATTATATACTATATAGATGTGTGTGCTTTTATATATAATGTACAGGTCCGGCACTCGATAAATTGTTAATACTCTGGTGTCCAAGTCCAATACGGTAAAATTGCAGCCACGTATCCAAAAATAGGGACAGCACTCAAAGAAAAATAGTATATATATTCAAAAATCACATAGTATCCACCAACGTTTCGTTGTGTCATACACCGTCTTCAGGATGACAGACAAATATTACAAATACATAATGACACCTAATCACAAAAATCCTATGAGTGCTGTCCCTATTTTTGGCTATATATATATATATATATATATATATATATACACGTATATATGATTTATCTGCCTGCCTCTTTATTAGGGGCCCCACTGTCAGAAGTGCCCCGGGCCCCCATACCCTTAATCCTGCTCTAGCTGGCGACATCCCCCATCAGCCCTGCTAGCGATTACATGCGGTAGAATGTGTGTTCAGCCTGTCTGACCAAGCATTGGCAAGTGTGTGTGCACTTGCCACATGCCTGGTCCTGTTGGCAGTGATGTCAGGCTGGGTGCACATCGTCTAGTGTCGTGTGTACCCAGCCTTACCGTGACGTACAGGGCTTTTACCTTTTTTTCTGTGCATACCTCTCTTGTTGTTATGCTTAAAAACGGTAACTGAGCTAAAGACATATGACCTGAGACATTTGACCTGAGTGGCTGTTCTGTTCCTCTGAACATACCGTTTGTAATATAAGTCATACGATAAATACTAGGCAGCTGTACATAGAAGTGCCCACGATACCTAGATCTGCCTATAGTGTGACCAGGAATGTACAATGTCAGCAGGCGGAAAGCAAGCTATCAAAAGAGATTTCAAAGCACCAAATGAGTTATGACTTCTGTGCGTACTTCCATGTTAATTGCTGTAATACAACCTGTCAGTCAAGTCTCCTGTTGCAATCTACAGATGTGTCCTCATACACTATTGTTGCAGTTGCGCTAAATAGCCTAGGTGCCGTGCAACTTGGCTTGCACCGAGCGTCTTTTTTGCTCAAATGTGCGTCTTAGTTACACAAATTAAACAATTGGATGCGACAAAACCTCTTAGCGAGACTGATTGATTTGATATGCAACACTTGTATATCTGTGTGCGAATGAGTCTGAATCTGTATATGAAGTGCTACAACAGCTGCAGCTTTTATTCACACCCAGTTCCATTGTGCTTCATCTTTGTACACATTTAAAACTAATTCTTGTGATGTTAAAGTTGCAGTCCGGCGTCTCTGGTACAGATTAAGTGGTGTTTTGCTGTGCAAATTTAAAGAAAAATCACTTCACTACACTGCATGGCACAGTTCAATCTCACTGCGATTTCTTACAGAGCATTTCATCCTTCATCCAGGTGACTTTTTGTTTGTACATTGGGGGTCATTCCGACCCGTTCGCACGCAGCGGTTCTTCGCTGCGGTGCGAACAGGTCAGAAATGTGCATGCGCGGCGGACGCATTGCACACGCACGTTGTTGCCTGGTGACGATAGTCACCGGGCAACAACGCCGCCAGCGAGAAATGTGATCGCAGCGACGATCGCAAGAAGACGGACAGGCGAGTGGCGTTACGGGGCGGATAATCACTGTTTTCCAGGCGCCCCCACACCCGCAGCAGCATCAGCGCCAACCGAGCCAGCGGAAGATGGCAGCAACAAGGGGGAGCATCTTCATTGTGGTAAGATGCCCTTTATTGTGTTAGTTGGTGACAGTGTGCCCTGGCTAGGATGGAGGAGAGGGATGCATACATTTATGGGAGACACTGTACGCATGTATATATGAGAAATGCAGTGTCTCTATGTATGAATGTATGATAGAAGCAGTGTATGTATGTGTATATATATATATATATATATTTTTTATATATATATATATATATATATATAAAAAATTATGTATGTATGAGAGAGGTAGTGTATAGCTGGGTACACACTGGGACAATGGCCATTCATTCCGACATTGGAACAAATGCCCGTCAGCCCAGATTGCCCGTACACACGACATCAATGTTAATGAAGGACGGAAAAACCATGGCCCTCATTCCGAGTTGTTCGCTCGTTAGCTGCTTTTAGCAGCATTACACACGCTAAGCCGCCGCCTACTGGGAGTGAATCTTAGCATAGCAGAATTGCGAACGCAAGATTAGCAGAATTGCGATTAGAAATTTCTTTGCAGTTTCTGAGTAGCTCGAGACTTACTCTGCCACTGCGATCAGTTCAGTCAGTTTCGTTCCTGGTTTGACGTCACAAACACACCCAGCGTTCGCCCAGACACTCCCCCGTTTCTCCAGACACTCCCGCGTTTTTCCCAGAAACGGCTGCGTTTTTTTGCACACACCCATAAAACGGCCAGTTTCCGCCCAGAAACACCCACTTCCTGTCAATCACACTCCGATCACCAGAACGAAAAAATTTCTTCGTTAAGCCGTGAGTAAAATACCAAACTTTTTAGCAAATTTACTTGGCGCAGGCGCACTGCGAACGTTGCGCATGTGCAGTTTGCGACTAATCGCACCGATGCGAAGAAAAATAACGAGCGAACAACTCGGAATGAGGGCCCATGTTCCGTCCATCATTAGCATAAGCAAGGACGCTAGCGATATCACTAGGTTTGATGTGTCATGAATATATAGTGGTATGGGGATCTCTATCATGTACAATAAGCTACTGTATGTATTAAGGCCACCAGAGCCGGTCTTAGGCATAGGCAAACTAGGCAACTGCCTAGGGCATTTGGTATCCTTAGGGGCACCAGCAGCTTCTGCTGATTAAAATGATATGCGGCATGCCTATATTCTATGTGTATTCCTGGTAATCACTGTAATGTAGCATTTCGTATGCAGATACAGCCACAGTCGCACACTGAATATAGGCATGCTGTATATCATTTTAATCAGCAGAAGCTGCTTGTGCATCCTAGCCACATAGTAATGTAAATAAGATGCATTTTCATAAACAAAAGGCGCCCAACGTTAGCAGAGCTGTCAGCTGACTCATGCCAGGCATCTCTTGCAGAACTAGCGGCGGTGCTAGGGGGCACCAGCCAAAATCTTGCCTAGGGCATCATATTGGTTAGGGCCGGCTCTGAGGGTCACTACAGATATATTTATTAAAAATATACAGGATCAACCAGTATTTTCAGTAGTAATGTCTCCAGAGGACTTTGGGCCTAATTCAAACCTGATCGCTCGCTAGGGGTTTTTTGCACTGCTGTGAGTCGCTGCCTATAGGGGAGTGTATTTTTGCTTTGCAAGTGTGCAGTTTCTGAGTAGCCCAGGACTTACTCACCTGCTGTGATCACCCTACCTCCCAACTGTCCCGATTTTGGCGGGACAGTCCCATTTTTCACGGTCTGTCCCACCCGCGGGTCGCAGTATCCCGCGGGTGGGGGGGCAGTTGGCGGATCCCCCCTGTCACTCGCTGCTCTGAACAGAGCAGCGGTGAATAGATGCTGTGCGCATGCACCAGCAGAGAGGGACAGGGAGCATGGACAGCAGCTCAGTGAGAACTGTCCATGCCCCCAAAGTGACAAAAACGGGGGTGTGGTTTGCGATTGCGGCATTTGCAGTGAGGCCACACCCCTTACAGTGAGGCCATGCCCCTTTAACACGCCCCCCAAATTCGGATGCGCACCTCTGGCGCACGTTGCTGTCCCTCCTGCCGTGGATCAAAAGTTGGGAGGTATGGCGATCACTTCAGCCTGTCCGGGGGCCGGAATTGACGTCAGACACCCGCCCTGCAAACGCTTGAACACGCCTGCGTTTTTCCAAACACTCCCAGAAAACGGTTAGTTGACACCCACAAACACCCTCTTCCTGTCAATCTCCTTGCGATCGGATGTGCGAATGGATTCTTCATACAATCCATCGCACAGCAACAATCAGCTTTGTACCCGTGCAACGCGCCTGCCCTTTGTCACTAAAACCCTTCCACTTGTATTTGGCTTTTTCACCCAAACCTTTTACCCTTCACAAACTGCCATTTTCCAGCTTTGTCCTACACATTAATCAGCTATAAATGCTGTTTATTTGCAATGCACAAATCATATTGCGCAGTGCTGTACAGGGAATATGTAATCATTCACACATAAGTCCATAACTGGAGCAATGCTAAACGGGTGTGGTTCATCAAATCGACAGTGTCTAGGTCGACAATGTCACTAGGTCGACATGGATGGAAGGTTGACAGGGTTTCTAGGTCGACATGTGCTAGGTCGACAGGTCTAAAGGTCGACATGAGGATTTTTTTTTTTGTGTCGTTTTCTTCGTAGAGTGACCGGGATCCCAAATTAGTGCACCGCGTCCCCTTGCATGGCTCGCCTCGCTCGCCATGCTTCGGGCATGGTGCCTTCGCTCCGCTACCGCTTCGCTCGGCACACTTTACCGTTCCAATCGTAGTCCACGTGGATCGTTAAGTATGAAAAAAATCAAAAAAAGAAAAAAAATGTGAAAAACTCATGTCGACATTTAGACCTGTCGACCTAGCACATGTCGACCTAGAAACCCTGTCGACCTTCCATCCATGTCGACCTAGTGACTGTCGACCTATAGTGGTCGACCTAAACATTGTCGACCTAGACACTGTCGATCTTCAGACCGGATCCCATGCTAAACATCCATACAAACACAGGGGATAAGAGGAAATACAATATCTGTGCTGAGAGATAGAAATGCTGACATCTTTGCCTCTGTGCTGGCCAATGCTAACCACTGTTCCACCATGCCTTAAATAACTGTTACATACAAATATGAATGGGAGCAAACAGTGCAGAACAAGTTGTTTTGATATGGAGAAGTTCCTCCATACAGAAGATTTGTGTGACTGTTTATAGAACTGCATGCTGGGGTGGGAATGCACGTGTCGCAAAAGTAGAAAGCAACTGTTAAGTGCAAAGCAAAGGATACATCAGCTGCTGGAGTGATCTGAATTTGATTAGGGGCAGCACAGACTGCTGTGAGTTCAAAATTTAATATAAATGCTTGATGAAGCAAAAGTAACACTATGGCAGTTGTAGTACCAGGGTGGGAAGTATTAGGTTGCCTAATGTCTCAGGTAGGACGTGACTTAAGGTTTGATAAAGTATAGTTGAGATTGACAGTTCATCAGACAGCTGCAGATGATGACAGACTTTTGGCAGCCCCTTTGGCAGTATTATACGGAGAAACAAGTCAGCTTATTTAGCATCCAGCTATCCGCATATAATGGGGTATTCAGATAATAGATCTATACTGTCTAGATCAGGGATGGGGAACCTTTGGCCCTCCAGCTGTTGCTAGTCTACACATACCAGCATGCCTTGCAACAGTTTTGCAATTTGGCCATGCTAAAACTGTTGCAGGGCATGCTGGGATGTTAGTTCAACAACAGCTGGAGGGCCAAAGGTTCCCCATCCCTGGTCTAGATAGTCAGTAGGTCAACATCATATGGTCAACATGCCGGTCGAAATGGTCAAAAGTTTAACAGGGTCAAAAGGTTGACAGGAAAAAGGTAGACAGTGTTTAAGGTCAAGAGTCACAAAAGGTCGGTATGATGATGGTCGACACACACATGTTCGACACAAGATTTTTGGGGGGTTTTGCATATTTTTAAACTTTTGTTTGATTTACCATCTGCATTGACTACAGTTGGGAATAAGTAACCTGTACCAAGCGCAGCAGTAGCGCAACGATGCATCTTGCCTGAAGCATGCCAAGCGAAGCAAGCCCGTAAGGGTCTACATTTGCTATAACTTAGGTCACTTATCATATAAGATAGAACATCACACAAAGATAGAACATTACAACAAAAATACTTAAAGTTGTGTTGACCATATCTTTGTCGACTATTTCAATGTCAGCCTTTTGACCCTGTTGTCCTTTTATGCCTGTTGACCTTTTATACTGTCTACCTTCTCCATGTCAACCTTTTGACACTGTGGACCTAATGCATGTGTCAAAGTCGAAAAATATTGCAGTACATACATCACGTACAAACTACACACAGATGGCCTCCACGCGTGTACTTGTTCTGCCGTGCGTGCGCATATCCGCAATTTGCGTATGGTCGCTCCCGCGGTCCTGCGCATTAGCGCGTGGTATGAGTATTTACGGTAGAGTTTGTGAACGCATGGAAAGCTATCAAAACACATTACATATTTAATCCAAATAGTGCACAATGTACACATAGTCTCCCTGCACCACATCAGAAAGTAACAGCAGTTTAAATGGTAACAGAACAAAGGGATTCACCTTTACAGGATAGGAGGGGACAGAACAAGGTTATAAGGTGGTGTTTGGTATCCAGCTGTAGGGTATTTTAAGGGTAACATTCCAGTGTTGGTTTGAGGAAGATCGCATGTTTCTGAGGATAGTTATGTGCAGGAGCAGAATATAGATATAAACTGTATTTACTGTACATTATGAATGCGGCGGGAATCCAAAGGAGACCATCCACAAGAGCAGTTGGAACAGACATCGCCCACCTATTCAAACTGACCTATGACCTCTCCTGTACTGTAAATGACCATCCCTGTGTCCAATGGACAAAGAGATTAAAGTATCCATTGTGTTATGTTTTGGACGAATTGTATAAAGAGAGCCTGCAGCAGGCCTGGTCAGACACAAGACTCACAAAGTTATCTATTAGATGACCGAGGACCGGACCGGGTAGCGCGGCGAATCCAATCACGTATGTACCATTGAATGTAGCCATTATTCTGTTGTATTGTATTGTTTATATTGTAACCCCCTTTCAGCAATAATACGCTGTGGTGTTGGAACCCAGTGGTTTAACTACAGACTGGTGTCGTGTCTTCCTTTCCCTGCTAAGGTTTAAAGTGTAATAGCATCGCACTGCATTGCTGCATAAGGTTTAAAGTGTATTCATTGGGTGTGTACGCGCTGTGTGTACTTTGTACCATCAGCGCGGCGTTTGTACGCAAAGTCCGTACACGGTACGGGACTCTGTACGCTAACAGCGTAAAAGGTGCGTAGAGTGTGTATTAAGTTTAGTGGCCGCAGTGGCTCCATGGTAAAGTGTATTTAAAGTGTGTATAAGGTATAGCTTTTCATTCCTGTATATAAATCAGCATTCTCAATTAGGGGCTCCGTCCGGTTTTCCAAATACTCACAGCCTAAATGGTCCCAGCAGACTTAATCTATCAGCAAAAGGGTGGACAGAAAGTATCCTACGTATCCTTTTCCTGGTCGATGGATACACTGAAAACCCTACTTATTTGCTGATGGGATGGCGTCTGCTCTATATGGTTTGTAGAGATGCTGGTAGAACCCGTAAGGTAAACAGGAAAAAAGCTGTTTAAAAATCTGTGACATTTTTTTTTTTGGCGCCAAAAGCGTACACAGCACCCATACTTTGCATACTATCTCACATAGTTGCCATAAGACTCATATTGTTAGATTCATTTAGATCTGTGTGAAACCGGTTACATTTTGTTGCTATATAGTTAAAACTAAAATAAATATTTAAGGAAGTAAGCGTAAAGCACAAACACAGTCTGGCCTAGTTGTAAAGGTTTATACAGAAAGAAACTGTGTTGTGTTTAGTGGGCAATAGTAGTTTTATTGCTCACATTTATAGAGTTGTATGATTTGTGCTATTGCGGACGTACTATTTTGTACACGTGTCTCGGACAAAGTACGGAACTGCACACGCGGCATAAGAGACATGCACGGTCGTGTGTTTACGCAAACTGCGTAAGAGTACGGGCGCTAAGTACAAATTACACAATAGTTCGTTTAGTTTAAAGGTGGGACAGTAGCCATGCTACAATAGCACAAAACTATCCGGTTACTAAAGCAGATTAGCATACAACTTTTTTTTTGTTTAAACTGTATTGCCTCTGGGGTAAAGCTGACTATCTGACTGAATTGACATTTTCTGTACAGAAAAACCAAAGTATATTTGAGTGAGTGAGTGAGTGAGCGAACGAACGTAGGAGTGAGTGGATTTGAACTCTGGAAATCGGGTCCCGTGGTACACCAAGTAGGAGGAGGCTTGGTAGCGTGAGGCGGCTGACTCACGTTAATATAGATTGGAATACGCAAATCGTGAGGAGATTTGCAGAGGAGCGTAATAGGGAATTGTGCATTGTGTAGTATTGAAGGAAAAAGGTTTATTGAAAATGTTTTTTGTTACGCTCCGGCTGAGGGTCACAGTTTGTACATTGACCCGTGGTCGTACGCAGATAGGTAACAAGTACCTATACGCTGTACGATTGGACCGCGCATTTGTGGGTGCGATATATATAGCGCAACTTGATACCCCTTTACGAGCTTTTGTGTAAAATCGCGGTATCAGTAGTGCTGTATAGAGCATACGCAAGTGTGATTTGTGTATAAGAATAGGGAGTTTTCGCTGGTCTCTCTCAGGAAAATCTCAGACGGCGGATATTTACTGGAAAGGGTAAGTCACTCCCAACACTTCCAGTAAATAGAAACTAGATAGGGCCTCACTGGGTACGCAGTGTTCATTATTGTAGTGAGTTGTGGTATTTAGCGGAGAAGGAGCGAGTGAAAGCGCTAGGTGTCTTTCACCGTCTATTGTATTGTGCATTTGGGGATTGCGTTTATTGGCAAAAAGTCCGCGATGGGATCCAATTGCACAAGCAGTGGGCGTTTGGTAGCTAGAGTTCAGGCTGAAGAGGTGCAACCAAAAGCGTCAGCAAGGTTTATTATGTGTGAAAAATATGGATCACACACGGAGGCTTTTTGTAATGAATGGGTATGTATGACTGATAAAGATAGGGTACCATTCCCTCGGGTGGGCAGTTTTGAACCAGAGGTACTGCAGAACTTAAGGATAAGGATATGTCTGATAAAATCCAGAAAACAAAGGATTAGACATACTGATTGTTTAAATTTATGGCAACAGTAGGGGGATATGCAAAGGGAATTAGCTCGCGCAGCAGGTTCCAAACCTAGCGGGAAAACAATGGCGACCGCACCACCACCACCATATATTGTGGGGGAGAAAGTGGCTACAGACAATGGTACATTGGTACAGGATAGGAGAGTAATTGATAAATGTACTAACGCTAACCCTTGCCAGTTGTATCCTGTTTTAAATTTTCCCCAGGACTGCGAGCAGGAAGATGAGCCCAGCACGATATCGGCACTCTCTCTAGCAGCCACCATACAAGACACTCAGGTGGGCACGGCCCAACCAACAAGAGCAGTAGTTAGGCCCCCTAGCGGAGGGATAAGTGAGGTCGTGTCCACAGGTAAGTACGGTACCGTACATTATGCAGAAACAATAGCACCACACATTGTAGAATCAAACCAGAATGATGTAATTGAATTAAATCCTGTCAGGGTGCTTGCAGTCCCCAATGGGAAGACTGACGCTCAGGGAGTCACTCCCATCAGGAACATTGGCATGCACTGTCCCTGGTCCCGAGCAGAGTTAAGGTCAATTATGTCAGAATTTCCCGATCCCAGAAAAGATCTAGTCGCATGCCAGAGGTTCATTAAAGAGTTAGGTAATGGCAACGAACCCACGAACAAAGATTGGCGAACAGTGGTACGGGTATGTTTACCCTCAAATATTGACCCCGCAAAATTCATAACTGATTGTAAGTTAGACGTACCACTCACTGATGAATACAATCACGAGAATGTTTGGCAAATCAATCTGCAATTAGGAGTATAATTCCCTACTGTTGTCAAATGGAATAAAATCTTTTCCATAAGACAAAAGAAAGGTGAAACGGCATCCGAATATTTCCATCGAGCACTGCAGGAAATGTCTAGATACACTGGGATCGAAAACATAAAAGATAATGTGTATCACAGGGAGGTAGCTGTTACTGTATTAATGGACGGGTTAAAAGAGGCATTAAGAACAAGGGTACAGACCTCTCTACCAAACTGGAGAGGTATCTCAGTGGCTGCATTGAGAGAGTCCGCTGTCGAGCAATATAGGAACATCATTAAGCACAGGGAGTTACAGGGGGAAAGGCTGATGACAGTAAGTATAGACGCACTTACAAAAAAGCCATATCAGCCGAAACCCCAGACCCCTGATGGTAAGTCACGTGTAGTAACATGCTATACTTGTCACAAGGTAGGACATTTTGCAAGGGACTGTAGGAATAAAGGTACACATAATGTATACCGACCCCCTAGACCAGGATATGAACCACACTACAATGCACATAATTGGGATCAGGGACCACCTAGGAGAAATTATGAGCCACATACAGGGGAAACAAGGAGGTACCCACCAAGGAGAGACTGGCAGGCCTCCGAAAATTCTCAGCTATCCCCCTCACATATTGTAGCTGCCAATGCGCTGCGGGAGGGTCTCACCACACAATAGGGGTTGGGCCACACCTGTAGTCTGCAGCCAGTGAAGTTGATTGCTAGCCTTGGTAGTGAACCTGAGGTCACGGTTGATGTAGCTGGTGTACCATTACCTTTTCTTGTAGATACAGGGGCGGCCAGGTCAGTGTTAAATATGACAGTAGGCATAAAAACCACGGGTAAAACAATTTTGGCAATAGGCAGTAACAGGAACTGTGCAACAATACCCTTTGAGTAGACCTGCAGAGATTACGATAGGGCCCTTGCAAACCAAACATTCTTTCCTGTTGGCTGCATCGGCTCCGACTAATCTACTCGGCAGAGATTTATTGTGTAAAATGCGGTGTGTCATATACTGTACTCCTGAGGGTGTCTTCTTGGATATACCTGGGAACCACGCTCTAGAAGTAAAAGATATATTAGACACCCCTCAAAGGCTAATGTTGCATTCTACTGTTATAGACAAGTGTCCATCAAAGGTAGAGGAAATGATCTCACAAATACCGGGTTCCCTTTGGACCAAAGATGGACAAGACACTGGATTGATGGCGAATGTAGCTCCAGTAGTAGTGCAAGTAAAAGATGGTAGGATAGTTCCAAAAATCCCTCAGTATCCTCTGAAGCCATAGGTAGAATTAGGAGTGTACCCCGTCATAGAGCGGTTGCTACAACAGGGCATCCTAGTCAGGACGTCCAGCCCTGCCAATAGTCCCATCTTCCCTGTGAAAAAGAGTGGGGGGAGGGGTTACAGGCTAGTGCAGGACCTAAGGGGATAAACAAGATAGTTGAGAGCCAATTCCCCGTAGTGCCCAATCCAGCAGTCATCCTCATGCAAATCCCCTCTACTGCAAAATTCTTCACTGTCATCGACCTCTGTTCTGAATTCTTTTCTGTCCCTCTGCACCCTGACAGCCAATACTTCTTCGCTTTTACATACAGGGGAGTAGAGTACACCTGGACTCGACTTCCCCAAGGTTTTATTGACAGCCCAAGTATTTTCTCCCAGGCCTTGCATGACTGTTTACAATCCTTTCAACCTGAGAGTGGATCAGTGCTAATACAGTATGTCGATGACTTATTGTTGTGTTCTGACTCACTCGAATCGTCCTTGAAAGACACAAAACAGCTTCTGTTTCATCTTTCCCAAACGGTACACATGGTTTCAAAGGATAAGTTGCAGTTGTGCCAGACCAGGGTAAAATATTTGGGACATTGCTTGACCCAAGGACTTAGACACCTCACCGCTGATAGAATACAGGCGATTTGCGACATGACTCTGCCACATACGCAGCAACAGATCCGCACTTTCCTTGGAATGTGTGGGTACTGTCGAAACTGGATTCCAGGGTTCTCTATACTGGCTTTACCTTTGCAAGTAATGGTCTCTTCGAACAAACCAGAACGGGTCTCACACACAGATGAGTCCGAACTGGCATTTGAGAGACTCAAACAGTGCCTATCACAGGCATCTGCATTAGGTGTGACAGATTATGAGAAGCCCTTTGAATTATACGGTACAGAAAGTGCAGGGTGCGCGGCAGGAGTTTTAACCCAGAGACATGGTGATGCCAGCAGGCCGGTAGCTTACTACAGTGCACAGTTGGACACCGTAGCAGGTCTCTCCCCACATGCTTGCGAAGTGTTGCAGCGATAGCTTTGCTAGTAAGTAAAAGCGAGGACGTAGTGTTAGGACACAACCTGACCATCCATACACCTCATGCAGTATCAGCCTTACTGAACTCCGCCCAAACCAGACATGGACATGTCCCATCTGCTTGGTTTACAAAGTGGGAATTATCACTGATGGCCCCTGTAAACATCACCATTAAGAGATGCAGCTCACTAAATCCTGCAACTTACTTGCCAAGTGTGCCTGGACAGGCACAAAGGATGGAAGATGAGAATGATGGTGAAGGAGGATTTAGTGCAGACACTGATATGCATGATTGTATGGAATACCTGAATCAGACTTTCACTGCGAGACCTGACATCAGTGACAACCCACTGGTAGGAGTAGACTTTACCTTCTACACTGACGGTAGTTGCCATAGACAGACGGAATCGGGAGACTTGTGTACTGGATATACAGTTTTAGACGACAGAGGTATCATAGTAGCTGAACCCCTGGGCCCACCACACTCAGCACAAGTTGCTGAGTTGGTTGCCCTAACCAGAGCGTGTGAATTGGCCAAGGGTAAGTCTGCTAATATATACACAGATTCTAGGTACGCCTTTGGAGTGGTGCATGATTTCGGGGCCCTATGGCGCCTCAGAAATTTCAGCCGAAACCCCAGACCCCTGATGGTAAGTCACGTGTAGTTACATGCTATACTTGTCACAAGGTAGGACATTTTGCAAGGGACTGTAGGAATAAAGGTACACATAATGTATACCGACCCCCTAGACCAGGATATGAACCACACTACAATGCACATAATTGGGATCAGGGACCACCTAGGAGAAATTATGAGCCACATACAGGGGAAACAAGGAGGTACCCACCAAGGAGAGACTGGCAGGCCTCCGA
Source organism: Pseudophryne corroboree (assembly GCF_028390025.1). Classification (NCBI taxonomy): domain Eukaryota; kingdom Metazoa; phylum Chordata; class Amphibia; order Anura; family Myobatrachidae; genus Pseudophryne; species Pseudophryne corroboree. The sequence continues at coordinate 264,807,360 of NC_086445.1, forward strand.
AAATTCTCAGCTATCCCCCTCACATATTGTAGCTGCCAATGCGCTGCGGGAGGGTCTCACCACACAATAGGGGTTGGGCCACACCTGTAGTCTGCAGCCAGTGAAGTTGATTGCTAGCCTTGTTAGTGAACCTGAGGTCACGGTTGATGTAGCTGGTGTACCATTACCTTTTCTTGTAGATACAGGGGCGGCCAGGTCAGTGTTAAATATGACAGTAGGCATAAAAACCCTGGGTAAAACAATTTCGGCAATGGGCAGTAACAGGAACTGTGCAACAATACCCTTTGAGTAGACCTGCAGAGATTACGATAGGGCCCTTGCAAACCAAACATTCTTTCCTGTTGGCTGCATCGGCTCCGACTAATCTACTCGGCAGAGATTTATTGTGTAAAATGCGGTGTGTCATATACTGTACTCCTGAGGGTGTCTTCTTGGATATACCTGGGAACCACGCTCTAGAAGTAAAAGATATATTAGACACCCCTCAAAGGCTAATGTTGCATTCTACTGTTATAGACAAGTGTCCATCAAAGGTAGAGGAAATGATCTCACAAATACCGGGTTCCCTTTGGACCAAAGATGGACAAGACACTGGATTGATGGCGAATGTAGCTCCAGTAGTAGTGCAAGTAAAAGATGGTAGGATAGTTCCAAAAATCCCTCAGTATCCTCTGAAGCCATAGGTAGAATTAGGAGTGTACCCCATCATAGAGCGGTTGCTACAACAGGGCATCCTAGTCAGGACGTCCAGCACTGCCAATAGTCCCATCTTTCCTGTAAAAAAGAGTGGGGGGAGGGGTTACAGGCTAGTGCAGGACCTAAGGGGATAAACAAGATAGTTGAGAGCCAATTCCCCGTAGTGCCCAATCCAGCAGTCATCCTCATGCAAATCCCCTCTACTGCAAAATTCTTCACTGTCATCGACCTCTGTTCTGCCTTCTTTTCTGTCCCTCTGCACCCTGACAGCCAATACTTCTTCGCTTTTACATACAGGGGAGTAGAGTACACCTGGACTCGACTTCCCCAAGGTTTCATTGACAGCCCGAGTATTTTTTCCCAGGCCTTGCATGACTGTTTACAATCCTTTCAACCTGAGAGTGGATCAGTGCTAATACAGTATGTCGATGACTTATTGTTGTGTTCTGACTCACTCGAATCGTCCTTGAAAGACACAAAACAGCTTCTGTTTCATCTTTCCCAAATGGTACACATGGTTTCAAAGGATAAGTTGCAGTTGTGCCAGACCAGGGTAAAATATTTGGGACATTGCTTGACCCAAGGACTTAGACACCTCACCGCTGATAGAATACAGGCGATTCGCGACATGACTCTGCCACATACGCAGCAACAGATCCGCACTTTCCTTGGAATGTGTGGGTACTGTCGAAACTGGATTCCAGGGTTCTCTATACTGGCTTTACCTTTGCAAGTAATGGTCTCTTCGAACAAACCAGAACGGGTCTCACACACAGATGAGTCCGAACTGGCATTTGAGAGACTCAAACAGTGCCTATCACAGGCATCTGCATTAGGTGTGACAGATTATGAGAAGCCCTTTGAATTATACGGTACAGAAAGTGCAGGGTGCGCGGCAGGAGTTTTAACCCAGAGACATGGTGATGCCAGCAGGCCAGTAGCTTACTACAGTGCACAGTTGGACACCGTAGCAGGTCTCTCCCCACATGCTTGCGAAGTGTTGCAGCGATAGCTTTACTAGTAAGTAAAAGCGAGGACGTAGTGTTAGGACACAACCTGACCATCCATACACTGTCACAACTGAGGGCCTGAGCTGACGGGAGGCAGACTCAGTTGTAGGGGCTGAGATGTATCGAAACCTGGGAGGTTGTATCAGACCCCTGGACATGTAAGTAACATGAAGAAGAACCGCCCGAAGGCGTGACCACGACAACTTGAATAAAAGTCAATGATGTTTATTTATGACAAACTCCATGCATCACAGTAGCAGTAAAAGAAACATAAAATCAGCAGAGAAATAATACAGTTCCTGGGTACTACAGGGTGGCAGGGGCCACAGAGCTCTGGTAGTATGAGACAGTTCTTATTATCTGCGAGTTGGAAAGTCCTTACCAGGCCTGACTGTAGCAATGAAGAAAGCCCAGGATCGTACCAGCTGGTGTTCCAGGGAAAGCTGGACTGCTGTAAATAAAATAGCTGCTGTGGGTTCTGGTTGGAACCAGACAGATGTTGGCACGGAGTGGATACTGGCTGGAACCAGTTAAATAATAAATGAAGCTTGAGAGCGATGCAATATGAATGAAATGTAGAGTTTGAGAGCGGAGAAATAATAATACCGGTGGAGAGTGGTAAACTGTAGAAAGGACACCGGCCCTTTAAGAGAAGCTGTACTCTGCTGGAAGCTGGGCTGGAAGCAGGTAATGTTGTAGCTGGAAACAGATGAATCCACAATGGATCGGAGAGTCAGGCTACACCGCAGGTGGAATGCTGGTGCGGATCTCTATGGTGGAAGTCTTGAGACAGGAGCTGGAACCTGGAAGACAATCACTGGAGAGAGACAAACAGGAACTAGGTTTGACAACCAAAGCACTGACGCCTTCCTTGCTCAAGCACAGTGTATTTATACCTGCAGCAAGGAAGGGATTGGCTAGGCAATTATGCAGATTATCAATACTGAGAACAGATTGGTGGAAATGATCAGCTGACAGAATCCAAGATGGCTGCGCCCATGCAGACACTTGGAGGGAAGTTTGGTTTGTAATCCATGTGGTAATGAAAACAGTAATGGCGGCGCCGGCCACCGGAGACAGGAGGCGCCAAGCTGACAAGTGCACATCCAACCACGCGGACACAGCGGAGGCCGCGGCTGGCGTAATCGCCACTCAGACACTCTGCATGCAGAAGCTCAGGGACGGCGGCGGAGGCCGCGGGAGACGCCATGCCAGGTGTAATATGGTGTTTACTGTGACAGCGTCTCAGAGTGACAGGAGAGGATACAGGAATGTAAACATCAGGATAACAGATGGGATCCGGTCCTGGAGCGCTGAGCCAGCCTTAGGAGGCATCTGATGGGTAAGAAATGGCGTCCAGATACCCGGATCGTGACAGCACCCTACCCTTTAGGAGTGGCCCCAGGACACTTCTTTGGCTTTTGAGGAAACTTGGAATGGAATCTCCGGACCAAGGCAGGAGCATGGACATCAGAAGCATTGGTCCATGAACGTTCCTCAGGGCCATAACCCTTCCAGTCAATAAGATATTGTAGTTGACCGTAACGGTGACGTGAGTCCAGGATGTCACGATCCGGGTATCTGGACGCCATTTCTTACCCATCAGATGCCTCCTAAGGCTGGCTCAGCGCTCCAGGACCGGATCCCATCTGTTATCCTGATGTGTACATTCCTGTATCCTCTCCTGTCACTCTGGGACGCTGTCACAGTAAACGCCATATTACACCTGGCATGGCGTCTCCCGCGGCCTCCGCCGCCGTCCCTGAACTTCTGCATGCAGAGTGTCTGAGTGGCGATTACGTCAGCCGCGGCCTCCGCTGTGTCCGCGTGGTTGGATGTGCATCTGTCAGCCTGGCGCCTCCTGTCTCCGGTGGCCGGCGCCGCCATTACTGTTTTCATTACCACATGGATTACAAACCAAACTTCCCTCCAAGTGTCTGCATGGGCGCAGCCATCTTGGATTCTGTCAGCTGATCATTTCCACCAATCTGTTCTCAGTATTGATAATCTGCATAATTGCCTAGCCAATCCCTTCCTTGCTGCAGGTATAAATACACTGTGCCTGAGCAAGGAAGGCGTCAGTGCTTTGATTGTCAAACCTAGTTCCTGTTTGTCTCTCTCCTGTGATTGTCTTCCAGGTTCCAGTTCCTGTCTCAAGACTTCCACCATAGAGACCCGCACCAGCATTCCACCTGCGGTGTAGCCTGACTCTCCAATCCATTGTGGATTCATCTGTTTCCAGCTACAACATTACCTGCTTCCAGCTCAGCTTCCAGCAGAGTACAGCTTCCCTTAAAGGGCCGGTGTCCTTTCTACACTTTACCACTCTCCACCGGTATTATTATTTCTCCGCTCTCAAGTTCTACATTTCAGTTCATATTTCATCGCTCCCAAGTTCATTTATTATTTAACTGGTTCCAGCCAGTATCCACTCCGTGCTAACAACAGTCTGGTTCCAGCCAGTATCCACAGCAGCTGTTTTATCTTCAGCAACCCAGCTTTTCCTGGAACACCAGCTGGCACAATCCTGGGTTATCTCCATTGCTACAGTCGGGCCTGGTAAGGACTTTCCATCTAGAAGATCATAAGAACTATCTCACACTACCAGTGCCCTGTGGCTCCTGCCATCCTGTAGTACCCAGGAACTGTATTTATTCTTTGCTGACTTTTACGTTTTCTTTTACTGCTGCTGTGTTGCGGAGTTGTCATAATAAACATCATTGACTTTTATCCAAGTTGTCGTGGTCACGCCTTCGGGCAGTTATTATTCATGTTACTTACATGTCCAGGGGTCTGATACAACCTCCCAGGTTCCGGTACATCTCAGCCCCTACAACTGAGGCTGCCTCCCGTCAGCTCAGGCCCTCAGTTGTGACAGTAAGCACTGACCTAATGAATCCAGCCGGAGACCAGGATCAAGCGGCCAGGCCGATGCAAGAACTGGCAGCCCGACTAGAACATCAGGAGGCTGCACAGGGCCACATCATCCGCTGTCTCCAGGATCTCTCTACTCGGCTGGATGGGATTCAGACAACTCTCCGTGGATCAGGCGCGTCTGGTGCGTCAACCACAGTGACTCCAGCTATAACCCCACCCACCTTACCCATTTCTGCTCCACGTCTTCATCTTCCAACGCCAGCAAATTTGACGGATCTCCAAGATTCTGCAGGGGATTTCCCAACCAGTGTGAGATTCAGTTTGAGCTACAACCTGGCAATTTTCCCAGTGACCGTACAAAAATTGCCTACATTATTTCTCTTCTCAGTGGCTCAGCCCTTGATTGGGCATCACCGTTATGGGAGAGGTCCGACACCCTGCTATCTTCCTACACTGCCTTCGTGTCAACATTCAGGCGCATCTTCGACGAGCCAGGCCGGGTAACCTCAGCTTCATCCGAGATTCTCCGTTTACGCCAGGGGTCACGTACTGTAGGACAATATCTGATACAGTTCCAGATCCTGGCATCCGAACTGGCATGGAACGACGAGGCCCTGTATGCTGCATTCTGGCATGGCTTATCTGAGCGTATTAAAGATGAGTTAGCTACCAGAGACTTACCTTCTAAGTTAGATGAGCTAATCTCACTCTGCACGAAAGTTGATTTACGTTTCAGAGAGAGAGCAACTGAGCGTGGAAGATCATCTGCTCCAAAATCTTCTGCTCCTCCTCCTCGTCAACTGTCACCATCTAAAGATGAGCCCATGCAACTTGGCCGTTCCCGTTTAACTCCTGCTGAGCGCCGAAGACGTCTCTCCGAGTTTCTCTGTCTCTATTGTGCAGCTCCGTCTCACACCATTAATGCCTGTCCCAAACGTCCGGGAAACTCCAAATCCTAGCTCGCCAAGGAGAGGGCCGGCTAGGAGTAATGATCTCCTCTCCATCTCCTCAAGATTGTAATCTCCCAGTCTCGCTTCAAGTTGCTCAACGTTATCGGAACGTCATTGCCCTCCTTGATTCCGGAGCAGCTGGGAACTTTATTACCGAAGCCTATGTTAAACGGTGGTCCCTACCCACCGAGAGACTTCCTTCGTCCATTTCTTTAACTGCCGTGGATGGCAGCAAAATTTTTGATGCAGTTATTTCTTTAAGGACTCTACCAGTTCGTCTGAGAGTGGGAGTTCTTCATTCCGAACTTATTTCTTTTTTAGTGATTCCAAGAGCCACACATCCTGTGGTCCTGGGCCTTCCATGGCTCCGTCTTCACAATCCTACAATTGATTGGACGACTACGCAAATCCTGGCATGGGGTTCCTCCTGTGCTGAGACATGTTTGTTTAAAGTATTGCCTGTCTGTTCTTCCTCCCCCAGGTCGTCTGATGTTCCACCTCCTCCATATCAAGATTTCACGGATGTGTTCAGTAAAGGTTCTGCTGATATCCTTCCTCCTCATAGAGAATGGGACTGTCCGATTGATCTCGTTCCAGGGAAGGTTCCACCTCGAGGCCGAACTTATCCGTTGTCTCTGCCTGAGACGCATTCTATGGAGGAATATATTAAAGAGAACCTAGCAAAGGGGTTCATTCGACCTTCTTCTTCTCCAGCCGGCGCAGGCTTCTTTTTTGTAAAAAAGAAAGATGGTGGTCTGCGGCCGTGCATCGACTACAGAGGTTTGAACGACATTACCATCAAGAACCGTTATCCTTTACCCCTGATTACTGAGCTCTTTGACAGAGTTAGCGGAGCTACCATCTTTACAAAGCTGGACTTGCGAGGTGCATACAATCTCATCCGGATCCGTGAGGGTGACGAGTGGAAGACCGCCTTTAACACCCGTGACGGACATTATGAGTACCTCGTCATGCCCTTCGGATTGAGCAATGCTCCAGCTGTCTTCCAGCATTTTGTCAATGAGATCTTCAGAGACATTCTATACCGTCATGTCGTGGTCTATCTAGACGATATCCTCATTTTTGCCAACGATTTAGAGGAACATCGTTTTTGGGTTAAAGAGGTTCTGTCCCGTCTCCGTGTCAATCATCTCTATTGCAAATTAGAAAAATGCGTCTTTGAAGTCAAGTCCATTCCGTTTCTAGGGTACATTGTGTCCGGTTCCGGACTAGAGATGGATCCTGAGAAACTACAAGCAATCCAAAATTGGCCGGTACCCTTAACCCTCAAAGGGGTCCAGAGGTTCTTAGGGTTCGCCAACTATTACCGAAAGTTTATACGAGACTTTTCCACCATTGTGGCGCCTATTACTGCTTTCACTAAGAAGGGTGCTAACCCGTCCAAGTGGTCTGAAGAAGCCATGCAAGCATTTCATCTTTTAAAACAAAGGTTCATCTCTGCGCCTGTTCTGAAACAGCCTGACATCGACTCTCCTTTCATCTTAGAGGTGGATGCCTCCTCCGTTGGAGTAGGAGCGGTGTTATCTCAGAGGGCTAAAGATGGCCATTTACACCCTTGCAGTTTCTTCTCCCGGAAGTTCTCCCCAGCTGAGCGCAACTATGCCATTGGCGACCAGGAGTTGCTAGCCATCAAGCTCGCTCTAGAAGAGTGGAGGTATCTGTTGGAGGGAGCTTCTCATTCAATCACCATACTTACAGACCACAAGAACCTTTTATACCTGAAGGGCGCACAATGTCTCAACCCTCGTCAGGCCAGATGGGCACTTTTCTTTTCCAGGTTCGACTTTAAACTCCAGTTCTGTCCGGGCTCTCAGAATCGCAAGGCCGATGCCCTTTCCCGCTCATGGGAGCAAGAAAATGAGTCAGAGTCTTCAGACAAGCATCCTATTATAAATCCGTTGGCATTCTCCACGGTAGGGATGGACTCTACGCCCCCATCAGGGAAAAGTTTTGTGAAGCCGATGCTAAGGAAGAAGCTCATGCATTGGGCCCATGCTTCCCGTTTTGCCGGACATACAGGTATCCAAAAAACCCTGGAGTTTATCTCTAGGTCCTATTGGTGGCCAACTCTGAAAAAGGACGTCTTGGAGTTTATTGCATCTTGCCCAAAGTGTGCCCAACATAAAGTATCCCGCCAGTCGCCTGCGGGGCAACTGGTTCCACTATCCGTTCCCCGTCGACCATGGACCCACTTGTCGATGGATTTCATTACAGACTTACCCATGTGCAACAAGTTCAATACCATCTGGGTGGTAGTTGACCGGTTCACCAAGATGGCACACTTCATTCCTCTCACCGGTCTTCCGTCAGCTTCCAAGTTGGCTCAAGTATTCATACAAGAGATCTTCCGACTCCACGGTCTTCCTGAAGAAATTATCTCAGATCGAGGAGTTCAATTCACAGCCAAATTCTGGCGAAGTTTATGTCAAGTCCTCCAAGTCAAGCTAAAGTTTTCCACGGCTTACCATCCTCAGACCAATGGTCAAACCGAGAGGGTGAATCAGGACTTGGAGGCCTTCCTCCGCATCTATGTGTCCTCCTCTCAAGATGACTGGGTTCAATTACTTCCCTGGGCCGAGTTCTGTCATAACAACCAGTATCATTCTTCATCTGCTTCAACACCATTCTTCACTAACTTTGGATTCCACCCTAAAGTCCCTGAGTTCCAACCGCTTCCAGCAACTTCTGTTCCCGCAGTGGATATCACCTTGCATCAGTTTGCCAATATCTGGAAGAGCGTACGATCAGCTCTGCTCAAGGCATCGTTCAGGTACAAGAAGTTTGCGGATAAGAAGCGTCGAGCAGTTCCTGCTCTCAAGGTGGGTGATCGGGTATGGTTATCCACGAAGAATTTGAGGTTAAGAGTTCCCAGTATGAAGTTTGCACCTCGCTATATCGGTCCTTTCAAGATTGAACAAGTCATCAATCCTGTTGCTTACAGACTCCAGTTGCCTCCCTTCTTAAAAATACCCAGGACATTCCATGTTTCCCTGTTGAAACCGCTGATCTTGAATCGGTTTCATTCCTCACTTCCTCCAACTCCGAAAGTCCAAACTCAACGAGGCGTTGAGTATGAAGTGGCCAAGATCCTGGACTCACGTCACCGTTACGGTCAACTACAATATCTTATTGACTGGAAGGGTTATGGTCCTGAGGAACGTTCATGGACCAATGCTTCTGATGTCCATGCTCCTGCCTTGGTCCGGAGATTCCATTCCAAGTTTCCTCAAAAGCCAAAGAAGTGTCCTGGGGCCACTCCTAAAGGGGGGGGTGCTGTCACGATCCGGGTATCTGGACGCCATTTCTTACCCATCAGATGCCTCCTAAGGCTGGCTCAGCGCTCCAGGACCGGATCCCATCTGTTATCCTGATGTGTACATTCCTGTATCCTCTCCTGTCACTCTGGGACGCTGTCACAGTAAACGCCATATTACACCTGGCATGGCGTCTCCCGCGGCCTCCGCCGCCGTCCCTGAACTTCTGCATGCAGAGTGTCTGAGTGGCGATTACGTCAGCCGCGGCCTCCGCTGTGTCCGCGTGGTTGGATGTGCATCTGTCAGCCTGGCGCCTCCTGTCTCCGGTGGCCGGCGCCGCCATTACTGTTTTCATTACCACATGGATTACAAACCAAACTTCCCTCCAAGTGTCTGCATGGGCGCAGCCATCTTGGATTCTGTCAGCTGATCATTTCCACCAATCTGTTCTCAGTATTGATAATCTGCATAATTGCCTAGCCAATCCCTTCCTTGCTGCAGGTATAAATACACTGTGCCTGAGCAAGGAAGGCGTCAGTGCTTTGATTGTCAAACCTAGTTCCTGTTTGTCTCTCTCCTGTGATTGTCTTCCAGGTTCCAGTTCCTGTCTCAAGACTTCCACCATAGAGACCCGCACCAGCATTCCACCTGCGGTGTAGCCTGACTCTCCAATCCATTGTGGATTCATCTGTTTCCAGCTACAACATTACCTGCTTCCAGCTCAGCTTCCAGCAGAGTACAGCTTCCCTTAAAGGGCCGGTGTCCTTTCTACACTTTACCACTCTCCACCGGTATTATTATTTCTCCGCTCTCAAGTTCTACATTTCAGTTCATATTTCATCGCTCCCAAGTTCATTTATTATTTAACTGGTTCCAGCCAGTATCCACTCCATGCTAACAACAGTCTGGTTCCAGCCAGTATCCACAGCAGCTGTTTTATCTTCAGCAACCCAGCTTTTCCTGGAACACCAGCTGGCACAATCCTGGGTTATCTCCATTGCTACAGTCGGGCCTGGTAAGGACTTTCCATCTAGAAGATCATAAGAACTATCTCACACTACCAGTGCCCTGTGGCTCCTGCCATCCTGTAGTACCCAGGAACTGTATTTATTCTTTGCTGACTTTTACGTTTTCTTTTACTGCTGCTGTGTTGCGGAGTTGTCATAATAAACATCATTGACTTTTATCCAAGTTGTCGTGGTCACGCCTTCGGGCAGTTATTATTCATGTTACTTACATGTCCAGGGGTCTGATACAACCTCCCAGGTTCCGGTACATCTCAGCCCCTACAACTGAGGCTGCCTCCCGTCAGCTCAGGCCCTCAGTTGTGACAGTAAGCACTGACCTAATGAATCCAGCCGGAGACCAGGATCAAGCGGCCAGGCCGATGCAAGAACTGGCAGCCCGACTAGAACATCAGGAGGCTGCACAGGGCCACATCATCCGCTGTCTCCAGGATCTCTCTACTCGGCTGGATGGGATTCAGACAACTCTCCGTGGATCAGGCGCGTCTGGTGCGTCAACCACAGTGACTCCAGCTATAACCCCACCCACCTTACCCATTTCTGCTCCACGTCTTCATCTTCCAACGCCAGCAAATTTGACGGATCTCCAAGATTCTGCAGGGGATTTCTCAACCAGTGTGAGATTCAGTTTGAGCTACAACCTGGCAATTTTCCCAGTGACCGTACAAAAATTGCCTAAATTATTTCTCTTCTCAGTGGCTCAGCCCTTGATTGGGCATCACCGTTATGGGAGAGGTCCGACACCCTGCTATCTTCCTACACTGCCTTCGTGTCAACATTCAGGCGCATCTTCGACGAGCCAGGCCGGGTAACCTCAGCTTCATCCGAGATTCTCCGTTTACGCCAGGGGTCACGTACTGTAGGACAATATCTGATACAGTTCCAGATCCTGGCATCCGAACTGGCATGGAACGACGAGGCCCTGTATGCTGCATTCTGGCATGGCTTATCTGAGCGTATTAAAGATGAGTTAGCTACCAGAGACTTACCTTCTAAGTTAGATGAGCTAATCTCACTCTGCACGAAAGTTGATTTACGTTTCAGAGAGAGAGCAACTGAGCGTGGAAGATCATCTGCTCCAAAATCTTCTGCTCCTCCTCCTCGTCAACTGTCACCATCTAAAGATGAGCCCATGCAACTTGGCCGTTCCCGTTTAACTCCTGCTGAGCGCCGAAGACGTCTCTCCGAGTTTCTCTGTCTCTATTGTGCAGCTCCTTCTCACACCATTAATGCCTGTCCCAAACGTCCGGGAAACTCCAAATCCTAGCTCGCCAAGGAGAGGGCCGGCTAGGAGTAATGATCTCCTCTCCATCTCCTCAAGATTGTAATCTCCCAGTCTCGCTTCAAGTTGCTCAACGTTATCGGAACGTCACTGCCCTCCTTGATTCCGGAGCAGCTGGGAACTTTATTACCGAAGCCTATGTTAAACGGTGGTCCCTACCCACCGAGAGACTTCCTTCGTCCATTTCTTTAACTGCCGTGGATGGCAGCAAAATTTTTGATGCAGTTATTTCTTTAAGGACTCTACCAGTTCGTCTGAGAGTGGGAGTTCTTCATTCCGAACTTATTTCTTTTTTAGTGATTCCAAGAGCCACACATCCTGTGGTCCTGGGCCTTCCATGGCTCCGTCTTCACAATCCTACAATTGATTGGACGACTACGCAAATCCTGGCATGGGGTTCCTCCTGTGCTGAGACATGTTTGTTTAAAGTATTGCCTGTCTGTTCTTCCTCCCCCAGGTCGTCTGATGTTCCACCTCCTCCATATCAAGATTTCACGGATGTGTTCAGTAAAGCTTCTGCTGATATCCTTCCTCCTCATAGAGAATGGGACTGTCCGATTGATCTCGTTCCAGGGAAGGTTCCACCTCGAGGCCGAACTTATCCGTTGTCTCTGCCTGAGACGCATTCTATGGAGGAATATATTAAAGAGAACCTAGCAAAGGGGTTCATTCGACCTTCTTCTTCTCCAGCCGGCGCAGGCTTCTTTTTTGTAAAAAAGAAAGATGGTGGTCTGCGGCCGTGCATCGACTACAGAGGTTTGAACGACATTACCATCAAGAACCGTTATCCTTTACCCCTGATTACTGAGCTCTTTGACAGAGTTAGCGGAGCTACCATCTTTACAAAGCTGGACTTGCGAGGTGCATACAATCTCATCCGGATCCGTGAGGGTGACGAGTGGAAGACCGCCTTTAACACCCGTGACGGACATTATGAGTACCTCGTCATGCCCTTCGGATTGAGCAATGCTCCAGCTGTCTTCCAGCATTTTGTCAATGAGATCTTCAGAGACATTCTATACCGTCATGTCGTGGTCTATCTAGACGATATCCTCATTTTTGCCAACGATTTAGAGGAACATCGTTTTTGGGTTAAAGAGGTTCTGTCCCGTCTCCGTGTCAATCATCTCTATTGCAAATTAGAAAAATGCGTCTTTGAAGTCAAGTCCGTTCCGTTTCTAGGGTACATTGTGTCCGGTTCCGGACTAGAGATGGATCCTGAGAAACTACAAGCAATCCAAAATTGGCCGGTACCCTTAACCCTCAAAGGGGTCCAGAGGTTCTTAGGGTTCGCCAACTATTACCGAAAGTTTATACGAGACTTTTCCACCATTGTGGCGCCTATTACTGCTTTCACTAAGAAGGGTGCTAACCCGTCCAAGTGGTCTGAAGAAGCCATGCAAGCATTTCATCTTTTAAAACAAAGGTTCATCTCTGCGCCTGTTCTGAAACAGCCTGACATCGACTCTCCTTTCATCTTAGAGGTGGATGCCTCCTCCGTTGGAGTAGGAGCGGTGTTATCTCAGAGGGCTAAAGATGGCCATTTACACCCTTGCAGTTTCTTCTCCCGGAAGTTCTCCCCAGCTGAGCGCAACTATGCCATTGGCGACCAGGAGTTGCTAGCCATCAAGCTCGCTCTAGAAGAGTGGAGGTATCTGTTGGAGGGAGCTTCTCATTCAATCACCATACTTACAGACCACAAGAACCTTTTATACCTGAAGGGCGCACAATGTCTCAACCCTCGTCAGGCCAGATGGGCACTTTTCTTTTCCAGGTTCGACTTTAAACTCCAGTTCTGTCCGGGCTCTCAGAATCGCAAGGCCGATGCCCTTTCCCGCTCATGGGAGCAAGAAAATGAGTCAGAGTCTTCAGACAAGCATCCTATTATAAATCCGTTGGCATTCTCCACGGTAGGGATGGACTCTACGCCCCCATCAGGGAAAAGTTTTGTGAAGCCGATGCTAAGGAAGAAGCTCATGCATTGGGCCCATGCTTCCCGTTTTGCCGGACATACAGGTATCCAAAAAACCCTGGAGTTTATCTCTAGGTCCTATTGGTGGCCAACTCTGAAAAAGGACGTCTTGGAGTTTATTGCATCTTGCCCAAAGTGTGCCCAACATAAAGTATCCTGCCAGTCGCCTGCGGGGCAACTGGTTCCACTATCCGTTCCCCGTCGACCATGGACCCACTTGTCGATGGATTTCATTACAGACTTACCCATGTGCAACAAGTTCAATACCATCTGGGTGGTAGTTGACCGGTTCACCAAGATGGCACACTTCATTCCTCTCACCGGTCTTCCGTCAGCTTCCAAGTTGGCTCAAGTATTCATACAAGAGATCTTCCGACTCCACGGTCTTCCTGAAGAAATTATCTCAGATCGAGGAGTTCAATTCACAGCCAAATTCTGGCGAAGTTTATGTCAAGTCCTCCAAGTCAAGCTAAAGTTTTCCACGGCTTACCATCCTCAGACCAATGGTCAAACCGAGAGGGTGAATCAGGACTTGGAGGCCTTCCTCCGCATCTATGTGTCCTCCTCTCAAGATGACTGGGTTCAATTACTTCCCTGGGCCGAGTTCTGTCATAACAACCAGTATCATTCTTCATCTGCTTCAACACCATTCTTCACTAACTTTGGATTCCACCCTAAAGTCCCTGAGTTCCAACCGCTTCCAGCAACTTCTGTTCCCGCAGTGGATATCACCTTGCATCAGTTTGCCAATATCTGGAAGAGCGTACGATCAGCTCTGCTCAAGGCATCGTTCAGGTACAAGAAGTTTGCGGATAAGAAGCGTCGAGCAGTTCCTGCTCTCAAGGTGGGTGATCGGGTATGGTTATCCACGAAGAATTTGAGGTTAAGAGTTCCCAGTATGAAGTTTGCACCTCGCTATATCGGTCCTTTCAAGATTGAACAAGTCATCAATCCTGTTGCTTACAGACTCCAGTTGCCTCCCTTCTTAAAAATACCCAGGACATTCCATGTTTCCCTGTTGAAACCGCTGATCTTGAATCGGTTTCATTCCTCACTTCCTCCAACTCCGAAAGTCCAAACTCAACGAGGCGTTGAGTATGAAGTGGCCAAGATCCTGGACTCACGTCACCGTTACGGTCAACTACAATATCTTATTGACTGGAAGGGTTATGGTCCTGAGGAACGTTCATGGACCAATGCTTCTGATGTCCATGCTCCTGCCTTGGTCCGGAGATTCCATTCCAAGTTTCCTCAAAAGCCAAAGAAGTGTCCTGGGGCCACTCCTAAAGGGGGGGGGTGCTGTCACGATCCGGGTATCTGGACGCCATTTCTTACCCATCAGATGCCTCCTAAGGCTGGCTCAGCGCTCCAGGACCGGATCCCATCTGTTATCCTGATGTGTACATTCCTGTATCCTCTCCTGTCACTCTGGGACGCTGTCACAGTAAACGCCATATTACACCTGGCATGGCGTCTCCCGCGGCCTCCGCCGCCGTCCCTGAACTTCTGCATGCAGAGTGTCTGAGTGGCGATTACGTCAGCCGCGGCCTCCGCTGTGTCCGCGTGGTTGGATGTGCATCTGTCAGCCTGGCGCCTCCTGTCTCCGGTGGCCGGCGCCGCCATTACTGTTTTCATTACCACATGGATTACAAACCAAACTTCCCTCCAAGTGTCTGCATGGGCGCAGCCATCTTGGATTCTGTCAGCTGATCATTTCCACCAATCTGTTCTCAGTATTGATAATCTGCATAATTGCCTAGCCAATCCCTTCCTTGCTGCAGGTATAAATACACTGTGCCTGAGCAAGGAAGGCGTCAGTGCTTTGATTGTCAAACCTAGTTCCTGTTTGTCTCTCTCCTGTGATTGTCTTCCAGGTTCCAGTTCCTGTCTCAAGACTTCCACCATAGAGACCCGCACCAGCATTCCACCTGCGGTGTAGCCTGACTCTCCAATCCATTGTGGATTCATCTGTTTCCAGCTACAACATTACCTGCTTCCAGCTCAGCTTCCAGCAGAGTACAGCTTCCCTTAAAGGGCCGGTGTCCTTTCTACACTTTACCACTCTCCACCGGTATTATTATTTCTCCGCTCTCAAGTTCTACATTTCAGTTCATATTTCATCGCTCCCAAGTTCATTTATTATTTAACTGGTTCCAGCCAGTATCCACTCCATGCTAACAACAGTCTGGTTCCAGCCAGTATCCACAGCAGCTGTTTTATCTTCAGCAACCCAGCTTTTCCTGGAACACCAGCTGGCACAATCCTGGGTTATCTCCATTGCTACAGTCGGGCCTGGTAAGGACTTTCCATCTAGAAGATCATAAGAACTATCTCACACTACCAGTGCCCTGTGGCTCCTGCCATCCTGTAGTACCCAGGAACTGTATTTATTCTTTGCTGACTTTTACGTTTTCTTTTACTGCTGCTGTGTTGCGGAGTTGTCATAATAAACATCATTGACTTTTATCCAAGTTGTCGTGGTCACGCCTTCGGGCAGTTATTATTCATGTTACTTACATGTCCAGGGGTCTGATACAACCTCCCAGGTTCCGGTACATCTCAGCCCCTACAACTGAGGCTGCCTCCCGTCAGCTCAGGCCCTCAGTTGTGACACAGGATCTTCGCTACTTCATACTCAACGCCTCGTTGAGTTTGGACTTTCGGAGTTGGAGGAAGTGAGGAATGAAACCGATTTAAGATCAGCGGTTTCAACAGGGAAACATGGAATGTCCTGGGTATCTTTAAGAAGGGAGGCAACTGAAGTCTGTAAGCAACAGGATTGATGACTTGTTCAATCTTGAAAGGACCGATATAGCGAGGTGCAAACTTCATACTGGGAACTCTTAATCTCAAATTCTTCGTGGATAACCATACCCGATCACCCACCTTGAGAGCAGGAACTGCTCGACGCTTCTTATCCGCAAACTTCTTGTACCTGAACGATGCCTTGAGCAGAGCTGATCGTACGCTCTTCCAGATATTGGCAAACTGACGCAAGGTGATATCCACTGCGGGAACAGAAGTTGCTGGAAGCGGTTGGAACTCAGGGACTTTAGGGTGGAATCCAAAGTTAGTGAAGAATGGTGTTGAAGCAGATGAAGAATGATACTGGTTGTTATGACAAAACTCGGCCCAGGGAAGTAATTGAACCCAGTCATCTTGAGAGGAGGACACATAGATGCGGAGGAAGGCCTCCAAGTCCTGATTCACCCTCTCGGTTTGACCATTGGTCTGAGGATGGTAAGCCGTGGAAAACTTTAGCTTGACTTGGAGGACTTGACATAAACTTCGCCAGAATTTGGCTGTGAATTGAACTCCTCGATCTGAGATAATTTCTTCAGGAAGACCGTGGAGTCGGAAGATCTCTTGTATGAATACTTGAGCCAACTTGGAAGCTGACGGAAGACCGGTGAGAGGAATGAAGTGTGCCATCTTGGTGAACCGGTCAACTACCACCCAGATGGTATTGAACTTGTTGCACATGGGTAAATCTGTAATAAAATCCATCGACAAATGGGTCCAAGGTTGACGGGGAACAGATAGTGGAACCAGTTGCCCCGCAGGCGACTGGCGGGATACCTTATGTTGAGCACACTTTGGACAAGATGCAATAAACTCCAAGACGTCCTTTTTCAGAGTTGGCCACCAATAGGACCTAGAGATAAACTCCAGGGTTTTTTGGATACCTGTATGTCCGGCAAAACGGGAAGCATGGGCCCAATGCATGAGCTTCTTCCTTAGCATCGGTTTCACAAAACTTTTCCCTGATGGGGGCGTAGAGTCCATCCCTACCGTGGAGAATGCCAACGGATTTATAATAGGATGCTTGTCTGAAGACTCTGACTCATTTTCTTGCTCCCATGAGCGGGAAAGGGCATCGGCCTTGCGATTCTGAGAGCCCGGACAGAACTGGAGTTTAAAGTCGAACCTGGAAAAGAAAAGTGCCCATCTGGCCTGACGAGGGTTGAGACATTGTGCGCCTTTCAGATATAACAGGTTCTTGTGGTCTGTAAGTATGGTGATTGAATGAGAAGCTCCCTCCAACAGATACCTCCACTCTTCTAGAGCGAGCTTGATGGCTAGCAACTCCTGGTCGCCAATGGCATAGTTGCGCTCAGCTGGGGAGAACTTCCGGGAGAAGAAACTGCAAGGGTGTAAATGGCCATCTTTAGCCCTCTGAGATAACACCGCTCCTACTCCAACGGAGGAGGCATCCACCTCTAAGATGAAAGGAGAGTCGATGTCAGGCTGTTTCAGAACAGGCGCAGAGATGAACCTTTGTTTTAAAAGATGAAATGCTTGCATGGCTTCTTCAGACCACTTGGACGGGTTAGCACCCTTCTTAGTGAAAGCAGTAATAGGCGCCACAATGGTGGAAAAGTCTCGTATAAACTTTCGGTAATAGTTGGCGAACCCTAAGAACCTCTGGACCCCTTTGAGGGTTAAGGGTACCGGCCAATTTTGGATTGCTTGTAGTTTCTCAGGATCCATCTCTAGTCCGGAACCGGACACAATGTACCCTAGAAACGGAATGGACTTGACTTCAAAGACGCATTTCTCTAATTTGCAATAGAGATGATTGACACGGAGACGGGACAGAACCTCTTTAACCCAAAAACGATGTTCCTCTAAATCGTTGGCAAAAATGAGGATATCGTCTAGATAGACCACGACATGACGGTATAGAATGTCTCTGAAGATCTCATTGACAAAATGCTGGAAGACAGCTGGAGCATTGCTCAATCCGAAGGGCATGACGAGGTACTCCTAATGTCCGTCACGGGTGTTAAAGGCGGTCTTCCACTCGTCACCCTCACGGATCCGGATGAGATTGTATGCACCTCTCAAGTCCAGCTTTGTAAAGATGGTAGCTCCGCTAACTCTGTCAAAGAGCTCAGTAATCAGGGGTAAAGGATAACGGTTCTTGATGGTAATGTCGTTCAAACCTCTGTAGTCGATGCACGGCCGCAGACCACCATCTTTCTTTTTTACAAAAAAGAAGCCTGCGCCGGCTGGGGAAGAAGAAGGTCGAATGAACCCCTTTGCTAGGTTCTCTTTAATGTATTCCTCCATAGAATGCGTCTCAGGCAGAGACAACGGATAAGTTCGGCCTCGAGGTGGAACCTTCCCTGGAACGAGATCAATCGGGCAGTCCCATTCTCTATGAGGAGGAAGGATATCAGCAGAAGCTTTACTGAACACATCCGTGAAATCTTGATATGGAGGAGGTGGAACATCAGACGACCTGGGGGAGGAAGAACAGACAGGCAATACTTTAAACAAACATGTCTCAGCACAGGAGGAACCCCATGCCAGGATTTGCGTAGTCATCCAATCAATTGTAGGATTGTGAAGACGGAGCCATGGAAGGCCCAGGACCACAGGATGTGTGGCTCTTGGAATCACTAAAAAAGAAATAAGTTCGGAATGAAGAACTCCCACTCTCAGACGAACTGGTAGAGTCCTTAAAGAAATAACTGCATCAAAAATTTTGCTGCCATCCACGGCAGTTAAAGAAATGGACGAAGGAAGTCTCTCGGTGGGTAGGGACCACCGTTTAACATAGGCTTCGGTAATAAAGTTCCCAGCTGCTCCGGAATCAAGGAGGGCAATGACGTTCCGATAACGTTGAGCAACTTGAAGCGAGACTGGGAGATTACAATCTTGAGGAGATGGAGAGGAGATCATTACTCCTAGCCGGCCCTCTCCTTGGCGAGCTAGGATTTGGAGTTTCCCGGACGTTTGGGACAGGCATTAATGGTGTGAGACAGAGCTGCACAATAAAGACAGAGAGACTCGGAGAGACGTCTTCGGCGCTCAGCAGGAGTTAAACGGGAACGGCCAATTTGCATGGGCTTATCTTTAGTTGGTGACAGTTGGCGAGGAGGAGGAGCAGAAGATTTTGGAGCAGATGATCTTCCACGCTCAGTTGCTCTCTCTCTGAAACGTAAATCAACTTTCGTGCAGAGTGAGATTAGCACGTCTAACTTAGAGGGTAAGTCTCTGGTAGCTAACTCATCTTTAATACGCTCAGATAAGCCATGCCAGAATGCAGCATACAGGGCCTCGTCGTTCCATGCCAGTTCGGATGCCAGGATCTGGAACTGTATCAGATATTGTCCTACAGTACATGACCCCTGGCATAAACGGAGAATCTCGGATGAAGCTGAGGTTACCCGGCCTGGCTCGTCGAAGATGCGACTGAATGTTGACACGAATGTAGTGTAAGAAGATAGCAGGGTGTCGGACCTCTCCCATAACGGTGATGCCCAATCAAGGGCTGAGCCACTGAGAAGAGAAATAATGTAGGCAATTTTTGTACGGTCACTGGGAAAATTGCCAGGTTGTAGCTCAAACTGAATCTCACACTGGTTGAGAAATCCCCTGCAGAATCTTGGAGATCCGTCAAATTTTGCTGGCGTTGGAAGATGAAGACGTGGAGCAGAAATGGGTAAGGTGGGTGGGGTTATAGCTGGAGTCACTGTGGTTGACGCACCAGACGCGCCTGATCCACGGAGAGTTGTCTGAATCCCATCCAGCCGAGTAGAGAGATCCTGGAGACAGCGGATGATGTGGCCCTGTGCAGCCTCCTGATGTTCTAGTCGGGCTGCCAGTTCTTGCATCGGCCTGGCCGCTTGATCCTGGTCTCCGGCTGGATTCATTAGGTCAGTGCTTACTGTCACAACTGAGGGCCTGAGCTGACGGGAGGCAGCCTCAGTTGTAGGGGCTGAGATGTACCGAAACCTGGGAGGTTGTATCAGACCCCTGGACATGTAAGTAACATGAAGAAGAACCGCCCGAAGGCGTGACCACGACAACTTGAATAAAAGTCAATGATGTTTATTTATGACAAACTCCATGCATCACAGTAGCAGTAAAAGAAACATAAAATCAGCAGAGAAATAATACAGTTCCTGGGTACTACAGGGTGGCAGGGGCCACAGAGCTCTGGTAGTATGAGACAGTTCTTATTATCTGCGAGTTGGAAAGTCCTTACCAGGCCTGACTGTAGCAATGAAGAAAGCCCAGGATCGTACCAGCTGGTGTTCCAGGGAAAGCTGGACTGCTGTAAATAAAATAGCTGCTGTGGGTTCTGGTTGGAACCAGACAGATGTTGGCACGGAGTGGATACTGGCTGGAACCAGTTAAATAATAAATGAAGCTTGAGAGCGATGCAATATGAATGAAATGTAGAGTTTGAGAGCGGAGAAATAATAATACCGGTGGAGAGTGGTAAACTGTAGAAAGGACACCGGCCCTTTAAGAGAAGCTGTACTCTGCTGGAAGCTGGGCTGGAAGCAGGTAATGTTGTAGCTGGAAACAGATGAATCCACAATGGATCAGAGAGTCAGGCTACACCGCAGGTGGAATGCTGGTGCGGATCTCTATGGTGGAAGTCTTGAGACAGGAGCTGGAACCTGGAAGACAATCACTGGAGAGAGACAAACAGGAACTAGGTTTGACAACCAAAGCACTGACGCCTTCCTTGCTCAAGCACAGTGTATTTATACCTGCAGCAAGGAAGGGATTGGCTAGGCAATTATGCAGATTATCAATACTGAGAACAGATTGGTGGAAATGATCAGCTGACAGAATCCAAGATGGCTGCGCCCATGCAGACACTTGGAGGGAAGTTTGGTTTGTAATCCATGTGGTAATGAAAACAGTAATGGCGGCGCCGGCCACCGGAGACAGGAGGCGCCAAGCTGACAAGTGCACATCCAACCACGCGGACACAGCGGAGGCCGCGGCTGGCGTAATCGCCACTCAGACACTCTGCATGCAGAAGCTCAGGGACGGCGGCGGAGGCCGCGGGAGACGCCATGCCAGGTGTAATATGGTGTTTACTGTGACAGCGTCTCAGAGTGACAGGAGAGGATACAGGAATGTAAACATCAGGATAACAGATGGGATCCGGTCCTGGAGCGCTGAGCCAGCCTTAGGAGGCATCTGATGGGTAAGAAATGGCGTCCAGATACCCGGATCGTGACATACACCTCATGCAGTATCAGCCTTACTGAACTCTGCCCAAACCAGACATGGACATGTCCCATCTGCTTGGTTTACAAAGTGGGAATTATCACTGATGGCCCCTGTAAACATCACCATTAAGAGATGCAGCTCACTAAATCCTGCAACTTACTTGCCAAGTGTGCCTGGACAGGCACAAAGGGTGGAAGATGAGAATGATGGTGAAGGAGGATTTAGTGCAGACACTGATATGCATGATTGTATGGAATACCTGATTCAGACTTTCACTGCGAGACCTGACATCAGTGACAACCCACTGGTAGGAGTAGACTTTACCTTCTACACTGACGGTAGTTGCCATAGACAGACGGAATCGGGGGACTTGTGTACTGGATATACAGTTTTAGACGACAGAGGTATCATAGTAGCTGAACCCCTGGGCCCACCACACTCAGCACAAGTTGCTGAGTTGGTTGCCCTAACCAGAGCGTGTGAATTGGCCAAGGGTAAGTCTGTTAATATATACACAGATTCTAGGTACGCCTTTGGAGCGGTGCATGATTTCGGGGCCCTATGGCGCCTCAGAAATTTCATGACGGCAGCTGGCACACCTGTAGCGCATGCATCCCACATAAAAAGGCTTCTAACAGCGATACAGGAACCAGACAGAGTGGCTGTAATCAAGTGCAAAGCACATACAACCAAGGCCCAATTTCACTTGGTAACAGCCGGGCAGACGAAGCTGCTAAATCAGCAGCCAGCACCCCCATACAAATGAACATCACATCACTGATGACATTTAACACGATCAACACACAACAATTAATTGAAATGCAAGATTTGTGTTCTTTACAGGAAAAGGCAGTCTGGAGGTCAAAGATATATGGCCAGGAATCCTCAGGACTATGGACAGGTGGACATGGTAAGCCAGTAGCCCCCAGAGCATATCTTCCAAGCTTAGCTGAGGCGGCACATGGTCTGACTCATCTGGGTAAAGAGGGTATGTGTAAGCTGATGAGAGCCTACTGGTGTGCGCCAGGATTCTCTTCTCATGCAGGTAAGAGAGAAATGACATGTTTTACTTGCTTGAGGAAGAATATTGTAAAGTCAATACCAACAGAGCCATCCCATCTCCCTCCGACAGACGGACTTTTTCAGGTAATACAAATCGATTTCATACAGTTACCACCCTGTAGGAATTTAAAATATGTGTTAGGTTGTATTGACGTATTTTCCAACTGGGTAGAAGCGTTCCCTGCTGCCACAAATACTGCTACGTTCACTGCAAAGAAAATTGTGCAGGAATTTGTGTGTAGATATGGTATCCCTAGAATAATTGAAAGTGATAGGGGTACCCATTTTACAGGTGAAGTCTTTCAGGTCATGTGCAAGCTGATGGGAATTAATAGCAAGCTGCATACTCCGTACCGTCCACAGGCAAGTGCAAAGGTGGAGAGAGTGAATAGCACTATTAAGAACAAGCTGAGCAAATTAATGGCTGAAACTGGATTGTCGTGGCCAGAAGCTTTGCCACTAGTGTTGTACAGCATCAGAACCACTCCCAAGTCTCCCCTTAACCTATCACCCTTTGAAATTCTTTTTGGTCGACAACCTTATGTAATGATAGACCCCCAGGATGATTTGAAATGTAATAATGAAGTGACTGTGAAATTTTTGGTTGGGATGAGCCAGCAGCTGAGAAATCAACAAAGAAATTTAAAGCTGGTGATTCCTGACCTACCGAACAGTAATTGTCATGACATTGAACCTGGGGATTATGTGATGATTCGAAATTTCTTATGCTCAGGTTGCCTCATAGACAGGTGGGAAGGACCATATCAAGTCTTGTTAACCAGCACAACAGCATTGAAGGTCGCCGAAAGAGAGACTTGGATCCACTCGTCCCACTGCAAGAAGGTCGCTGACCTGGAGAGAACTCGTGCAGTTTCATCAAGGTTTTGTGGTTTGGTAACTGTGTGTTCAAAGAGCAAAGTGAACTGTGTGTCCAAAGAGCAAAGCAAAGAGACACTAGAGTGTCTGTTCCGGGAAAGTTGAGAGGCAGGACTGTTGAAAGGCATCTGAGCACAGAACGGTTGTCGTACCACTTTCTTTTTTCACCTCCCCCTGCATTTTTCCTTTCTTTTCTCCTTCTTATTTTCCTCCTTTCCCCTAACGAAATGGATCGATCACAAGAGACTGCATTTCGGGTTCTGTTAGTAATTATGGTTTTGATAAGAACAGTTTGTTTTGGTGAGGGTCCCAGAGAGGTCGAGCAGGGATCTGGAATGGGTTCTGATGGCAAGTATGAATTTGTAGGATCTCAGGATCAGCACATCATTTTGGTAAAGGCTGGCATCAGTAAGCGCTCTGGTAGTCAAGGAGCTCGGAGGCACTGTGAGGGGTTATTGTCTGATGAATATTGTATTTGTAAGAATTGTGAGAATATAGTTGAGGATGGGTGCATCCAGAGATGTCAGTCCAACCTTAATATCGACATGGACCGGCATCCGTTGAGTGATTACCACTCACTAGTGGGTAAGGTCTTAAACCAGACAGAATGTTGGGTGTGCTCACAGGTACCTCAAGGTCAGAGCAAGTCAGGATTAGTACCATACCCTTTAGCAATAGATGAGGTACTCGAATTACGGGGTGGGAGACCGGTGGACAAGAAATTCAATATTTCTAGGCCCCCTAGTTTGAAGCTCCACCAGTATCATGTAGACAGATCCTTATTATGTTTTAATATTTCCAATTACCGAAAACCGGGAAATTGGGAAGTGACATGGAATAACCAGACAATGACCTTTTCACACAGAGCTGATAGGATACCCATAGACTCTGAACTTGTACGCCAAATAGCCAACAGTGGGAGGTATTTCCGGTATAGGTATACTCGTGGAAGCAAGACCATGTGGGTTGGAAAAGTATCGCCAGGGTATTGTGCTCATATCATCCAGCCCGATACTTGTACTGAGCAGATGGGAGAACTAGGGATGGGTTTCTTTACTTGGAAAGTTTGTAATATGGTGATGTTATATTTTGTCCCCTATGTTCTCCCAGATGATGCCTATTTCATATGTGGAAGGAAGGCGTACAAGTGGCTTGCCCCGAGCTCAGAGGGATTGTGTTATATTGGGAGAGTACTGCCAGAGGTCATGACCATAACCCATGATAAGATGAAAGACGTTCACCGCAGTGCTCAGGCTCCTTATACTCATACTCACTATGAACACATTATCAAGAGACACCTCATAGATAGGACAGAGCACGCACCCTCTGATTTGATCCACGAATCCACCGGGATTCAATTCCTTCTCGCATTAGACATCACCCGTACTGCCAGAGGAATTATAAATTATAGGTATATCCATGCGCTAGTGAACTTGATAGATAATATCACTGAGATGTATGACGACACCTTCAGGTATATGGGAAGGGAGTTACAAGCTTACAAGAAGGAACTGATTCAGCACAGGATGGTCCTAAATTATGTCACAGCCGTGACAGGTGGGTACTGTGTTACTCTGGCAACTCAATATGGGGTGAAGTGCTGTACGTATAATACAAACAGCACTGATGACCCAACGGAGATTATCGATCAAAAGATGGATGATATCTTGCAGTTGAAGTGGGAGTTCAGGAGGAAACACAACCTTACCTTGGCGACTGTGAGTAATGCACTGACCGGCTGGGTCTCATGGTTGAACCCACGAAACTGGTTCTCAGGTTTAGGAGAGTGGACTCAAAATGTTATTATGAGTGTAGGGAAGTTTCTCCTTTGTATCCTGGTAGTCGTCATAATTATTGGTTTGATATTTAGGTGTGTTCGAATTCTGACGCGGCGCAAGCACGGCACAAAGTTGATGAGTCTAAGGAGCGAGGGCGCTGTTATAGCAGCAGATTTAATTTATGACCCATCCATAGGGACAGTGTTATGATAAGGATTGCAAATTAATTTCATGACCTGTTTCTTTCACCCGTTTTTCTTTTGTTTCCCCCTCTGCCCAGATACATCCAACCGGAAAAAGGCATCTGCCCTACCCAAAATGTTTATGTGAATGTATTTTAGATATGTGTCTTATCTTAATCTCTGCAACCTCCAGTTAATAGCACACATAGTCGACAGGTGATATCCACATATACTAGCACTCACTTATGTTTCCCCCTCCATGTATCATCAACTAAATGTGCACCCCATTTGTTTTAACAAGAAGCCGAAAAGAGCTCGGTAGTGTTTGTTGGCCCAATTACAGACCCTTAATACGGGATGAGAAGGATTTAATGTGTACTTCGCAATACCTCAAAGCTTATTTAGAACATATACGGCACGATGATACATGCCCCTCAGACATGGATTCATACATACATGCTTTTTACTATCCCACTAGGTCATACATTTCCCACCTACCACTCTCCCCCGACCATCCAAAACTTCTGTAGATATTGTGTAGATATTTTTCTGTTTAGTGATTAGATAGTGGCAGTTATTGGTGACTGCCAAAGGGTGGACTGTCAAAGTCGAAAAATATTGCAGTACACATATCACGTACAAACTACACACAGATGGCCTCCGCGCGTGTACTTGTTCTGCTGTGCGTGCACATATTTGCAATTTGCGTATGGTCGCTCCCGCGGTCGTGCGCATCAGCGCATGGTATGGGTATTTACGGTAGTTTGTGGACGCATGGAGAGCTATCAAAACACATTACATATTTAATCCAAATAGTGCACAATGTACACATAGTCCCCCTGCACCACATCAGGAAGTAACAGCAGTTTAAAGGTTTCAGAACAAAGGGATTCACCTTTTCAGAATAGGAGGGGACAGAACAAGGTTATAAGGGGGTGTTTGGTATCCAGCTGAAGGGTATTTTAAGGGTAACATTCCGGTGTTGGTTTGAGGAAGATCGCATGTTCCTGCGGATAGTTATGTGCAGGAGCAGAATATAGATATAAACTGTATTTACTGTACATTATGTATGCGGCGGGAATCCAGAGGAGACCACCCACATGAGCAGTTGGATCAGACATCGCCCACCTATTCAAACCGACCTATGACCTCTCCTGTACTGTAAATGTGCATCACTGTGTCCAATGGACAAAGAGATTACAGTATCTATTGTATTGCTTTTTGGAAGAAGTGTATACAGAGAGCCTGTTGCTGGCCTGGTCAGACACAAGACTCACAACGTTATCTATCAGATAACGGAGGACCGGACCGGGAAGCGCAAGCGAATTCACTCACGTATGTACCATTGAATGTAGCCATTTACTCTGTTATATTGTATTGTATTATTTGTATTGTAACCCCCTTTCAGCAATAATATGCTGTGGTTTCGGAACCCAGCGGTTTAATTACAATCTGGTGTCGTGTCTTCATTGCCCTGCTAAGGTTTAAAGTGTATTATCATTGCATTGCATTGCTGTATAAGGTTTAAAGTGTATCTCTGGGTGTGTACGCAAAGTCCGTACACAGTATGAGACTTTGTACGCTATTAGCGGACAAAGTACGTAGAGTGTGTATTAAGTACAGCGGCCGCAGCGGCTCCATGGTAAAGTGTATTTAAGGGGTGTTTAAGGTATAGCTTTCATTCCTAAGGATAAATCAGTATTATCAATCGGTAGATATATTGGCCGTTGGCTGTGCTGCGGGGCCGACGCAAAATGTCTGTGAACGATTGAGTTCAGACATATCGGCCGTACACACTGGCCGACGGATCCGCGATATACCGGCCGTTCTATAGAACGGCTGATATATCGGCCAGTGTGTACCCACCTTTACACACATAGGGGGTGATCCGAGTTGTGCGCTATTTTTTTCGTTCGCACAACATATTCGCAATATTGCGAACACGTTGCACAATAGCGAATAACCGCCTCCAAAGTATTTTTGCTATTTCGTACGCAGTAGTACACAAAGCAGACGTATGCCAAATGACATTGCACTAATGCGAACCCATCGCATTCCCACAAACCTCATCATAAAAATCCTAACTTCTCGTAGATTTACACATTCCTCTAAAATCCGCACAGCAATGTTTTTTTTTTAAGTTAAATTACAGCTTTCAGTTCAAACTACACAAGCCATCCTCAATTACGATTACAATTAGTGTAATGAATGATAATGGTCATGACCAATTAAGTCTTCAAATAATACCTGAAGAACACTTTGTAGGCATAATTGGCCCTCAACATTTAAATGTTTTAAATAAAAATATAGATGTGGTAAATGTGCCTGGTCTAATGCATTTGTTTTGATTTTTTTTGTGTAGAGGTGTAGTTTGTGAATAAAGGTGTTTACATGTTTTTGGAAACAACCTCTTAACTCATTTTTTTTTTGTTTTTTTTTGTTTTAATTTTAAAATAACATTCTTAAATTAGATGTGTGAAATGTTTAAGGTAACCAATTTCTGCTAGCCAATCTGCTGTTCCTTTATTGCATTAATAAAGACAACACCCGCTTAACTTGAAAAATGAAGTTTTATTTTTTGTGTAATTTTTTTCTTCAATAAACTTTTTATAATTTTTAAAAAATAAAATAAAAGATTAACCAAATTTTTGCAACTGTGCAACATTATTTAGCAATGCTTCTAGGTGCTGGCGCATGCTGGCCAGAATGCCCGCAAAACTTGTGGGATCTCCAACCGCAACATCTGAAATTAAGAGGCAAAATAAACATTACTAACTTCCTCACATTACCTATTATACAAACAAGGTACAAAGCACACTTTAATGCAGGCCTGTCCAAACTGCGGCCCTCCAGCTGTTGTGAAACTACATATACCAGCATGCCTTGACCCAGTTTTGCTGTCAGAGAATGCTAAAGCTGTGTCAGGGCATGCTGGGATGTGTAGTTTCTCAACAGCTGGAGGGCCGCAGTTTGGACAGGCCTGCTTTAATGGCAAAGTGACTACATCATGGATGTTTTAATGAGAAAACAGTAGCAGAACAACACAAGCCTGCTCAGCAATTTTTTTTTTTTTTTAACAAAGTGTACAACACCATGGGGTACATTTACTAATATGAGAGTTATATTTTAGATGGGATGTTGCCCATAGCAACCAATCAAATTCCACATATTATCTTATAGAAGGTGCTAAATAAATGAAAAGTATAATCTGATTGGTTGCTATGGGCAACATCCCAACTTAAATATAAATACCATCTTAGTAAATGTAACCTCATGCAGGGATTCATTCACATCTGGAGTGAAGCAGATTTTTTTTTTTTTTTGGTTGGCCCTGCATCATCACACTGCATATCAACATCTTCAGAAGGACCACATATCCTAGCAGGCCCACACTCCCTGAAAGCCTGCCTTACTACATAAGGTCAAACAGGTTTTTAAAACTGTATTTCAAATTTTTTGGAGTGTAACTTTCACAACACTAATCACTGTGTCCTTAGCCTGGCTAACAAAGTGAAGCATGCGAGTTCAATGTGCAAATATTGGAATACCCAGGCACAAGAGAAAAAGTCAAACAACATACTAAACTCTACTCAGGTCTAACTGTTTTGCTGATAATGTTGCACATATAAACCCTGTTGTCCAGGCAACCCTGTCGACATAATGAATGTGGACCTAGAGTGGTCATCCTAAACATTACAGACGTAGACACTGTACATCTAATGATCCTCACACAAATGTAAATCCAACATCCATACCATGATGAAGAAGACAAAAATTGGACCTTGGGAAAAGATTGGCCCCACTACAACACTGCATTTATTAGAATGTGAAGTTAAATTAGGTAACAAATGAAATGTAAATGTGTGTGAACTTACTCTCCTCTGCCACTTGTTCACCTCCCTCAAGTTGCTCCGGGGCCTCTGCTGCCCATTCTGATTGTGGGAAAGGAGGCTGGATGGGGGAAGGAGTCTGGATGGGGGAAGGAGTCTGGATTGTGGAAAGAGGATGGAAGGGGGATCTGGTTACAGAGGGTGGGTCAGATTGAGAGGGGGAGGGTGGCATAGAGGTGGTTTGGGCCACAGAGGGGTGCGGAGAGGTGGGTTGGGCCACAGAGGGGGAGGGGGACAGAGAGGGGGATTGGGAAAGAGAGGGGGAGTGGGGCAGAGAAGGGGATTGGGAAAGAGAGGGGGAGGGTGGCGGAGAGGGGGATTGGGCCACAGAAGGGGAGGGGGGCAGAGAGGGGGATTGGGCCACAGAAGGGGAGGGGGCTGAGAAGGGGATTGTGAAAGAGAGGGGGAGTGGGGTGGAGAAGGGGATTGGGAAAGAGAGGGGGAGAGTGGCGGAGAGGGGGATTGGGCCACAGAAGGGGAGGGGGGCGGAGAGGGGGATTGGGCCACAGAAGGGGAGGGGGGCTGAGAAGGGGATTGGGAAAGAGAGGGGGAGTGGGGCGGAGAAGGGGATTGGGAAAGAGAGGTGGAGGGTGGCGGAGAGAGGGATTGGGCCACAGAAGGGGAGGGGGGTGGAGAAGGGGATTGGTCTGGTCTTGACCTTTGCGGCCTTCCATCCGCTGCTTGCCGTTGTGCTTGCCCTAGAATGACATATGTAATATTTAGGTTGTGGCTTAAAAAAAAAAATCCATCAGCTCTTAAAAATTACATTGTTCTGTCCCATGTTAAAGACACAGAGCAAGTTATTGTGTTCAGCCGACAGCCTGTGTAGCAACTCAGTACAACAACATTAACTTTTTCACAAGCACTTTGCTACACAGTCAGTACTGCTTGCCATAACCACACACACTGTGTAAACTTGTCATGTTTGTTCTACAATAGTGTAATTACAGTCTGCTAATTTTCTCACTATATAACTTCTTAGTGAAAATGTGCAGTCTTTACATTTAAAGTTTCTGCTAATAATCTCAGTGTAATACACATATTTAATGTAATATGTTAAACTTACTGCGTCTACGTCTATAGCGGATTTGTTGGTGCAATTCCGCCAACAGGTCCGGCGTGCGACGGCGGAGGTCGCTCCAGCGCCTTTCCAGCTGGATTATTGTTCTTCTGGTACGGGTGCGTGTCCGCAGTATGCGGCGGACCTCCGCGTAGGCCTCGCACTTTACCCTATTGGGTATAAAGGGCCCTGCGCGGCCTACGCTTCGGTCCATAAACGCGACCAACACGTGCAGCTCCCGTCGTGTGAATGCAGCTGCTCGCATGGTGCCAATGGCGTTTTCCATACATGGGCATATATTTATAGTGTGTGATGGCATTTGATTGGTTGTAATTTTATGGTGTCATCTGTATTAAACTTTATTGATATGTGTGCATTAATGTGCAGGACAGTGGGTACAGTTCGCATTAGCGGAAATTCGCACCCGCGGAAAACAAAAAAAACACACACACACACACACACTCACAATCACACTCACACACACACTCACACACACACACACACACACACACTCACATACACACACACACACACACACACACACACACACACACACACACTCACAATCACACTCACTCTCACATACACTCACATACACACACACACACACACACACACACACACACACACACTTATTGTTGCAAATTTGTCTTCCAAATACATGCTTAGAAATGAGTAGCATTGTAGGTTTGTAGGATAAAAAAACAAACAAAAACAAATGACAATGTTTTGATATATGTCTCTAGATAGTTATAGAGATACATACACACACATATACCAGTAATATTTTTCCAGAATACCTAAACATATCCGTCTCTCTCTCTCTCTCTCTATATATATATATATATATATATATATATAGATATATATATTTTTTTATTTAAAAAATATATATATAGATATTTTTATATATGTATTATAAAAAAAAAATATATATATATATATATATATATAGAGAGAGAGAGTGAGAGAGAGAGCACAAAAAGCATTTTTTTTAAAAAAACACAAGTAATTGTTACAATCTGTGTACTCACCACAATTTGCAGGAACAATCAGCTACACAAAGTCACAAAGTTTAAGAATTTTTGGATCAGATGTTGTGTCATTTTTATTGTAAACAGAGGCACAAGCCAAACATAAAAAAAACAACAAAAAAAAAAGTTAATAACACAATTCACCCAAATTTCATTATTGTTTTAAAATCCAAAAAAAAACAACTATTCTGTACAACAATCTTACACAACAAACATGATAAGGAGAACATTACAGATTAATTATGTACTGAAACAATAATAAAGACTCACAAAACAAAAGCAACACACTCTGAACTTTACCAAGCTACCTAAATGCCATCAGTCCAAAAATAATGAACAAATACAGACAGTTTTTGGAGACAAAACTAAATAATAAAAAAAAACCAATACCTGAAATAATCCCGGACAATTCTAGCCCTTACTGCATTCCCCCGGCGGTACACACTCCCCCCATGCAATGTCTGGCCAACCCCTGGCTCCTCATCTGGCAATTCCTCCGTGTGTGGAAGCTCTACGCGACTCCTTACAGCGATGTAGGATAGCGCACAGGACCACAATTTTACTTACCATCTCCGGCGAATACATGATGTCGCCACCAGTGCGGTGGAGCACACGAAAATGCCCTTTAAGAACACCAAACGTGCGCTCCACCAGCTGTCTAGTGGCAGTAAGCGCGGAGATAAATGCCGTCTGTGGTCCTGGCCTGGGTTTACTGTAAGGAGTCATGAGCCAGGGGGTGCAAGCGTATCCACGGTCTCCTGTTTGATAAGATTAGAAGAGAAAAAGTTTTAAAAAAACATAACAGAATGTAATTCCAAAAATATGACTGCTCAAATAATGAAAATTACAAAACTCACCCAATAGCCACATGTCTTGGCCTTCCATCGTTCTTAATCTTTGCCATATCCCTGATTGTCTAATGACATGGGCATCATGGGAGTTCCCAGGGAACTTAGCATTCAGTGACAGGATCTGGAGGGATGGGCCACAAACAACCATTACATTCAGAGAATGAAACAGTTTCCTGTTTCTAAATATTTCTTCATTATGTCTGGGCGCAACAATCGCAACATGTGTCCCATCCACAACCCCAATAACATGTGGGAAGCGACTACCCCCTTCCTGAAATTGCTGCTTCACCACAGCCAGGGCACCAACATCCAAAGGCATTGAGATAAATTGCTTCACTCGTGTTAGGAAAGCTTGGCTGACACGGCGCAGGACCTTACTGAACTGGCCCTGCGACATGCCAACCAGATCTCCTACGACATGCTGGTGCGAACCAGTGGCCAAAAAATGTAACACAGCAAGGAATTGTGTCAATGCTGGTATTGCTGTAGGATACCTAATGGATTGTTCTAGATCACTCTCTTTTATGGAGAGAGTGTCTAGGATTAGATGAGGTGGCGGTCTGTATCTGCGCAACACTACATCATCAGGCATCCCAAAAATTAGGACACGGGTACGGAAAATTGGTGGCCTTGCACGCCTCTGTTGCCTTGGAGGATGAGGAGCCGGTTGGGGTTGGAGGGCTTGCGCCAGTTGGGGTGGGAGTGGTTCCGTGGGTTGTGGTGGGAGGGCTTCCACTGCCACATGAGCGTACTCCATATCTTCATGATGAAAATACGGAACAAAAAAACAAAAAAAAAACAAAACATTAATCCACAGTTAGCTAAGTACCTACAACATAGGTTACCATCACAAATAAC
Source organism: Pseudophryne corroboree (assembly GCF_028390025.1). Taxonomy (NCBI): domain Eukaryota; kingdom Metazoa; phylum Chordata; class Amphibia; order Anura; family Myobatrachidae; genus Pseudophryne; species Pseudophryne corroboree. The sequence continues at coordinate 264,840,021 of NC_086445.1, forward strand.
AAAGTTTTTGAGTTTAAAAACATACCCATATAATTACTGCAACAATATATGAAAAAACTACTAAGTATGTTTTGTTTCTAACACAAAAAAAAAAAGGCACCTTACCTGCTCAGAAAATAACAGACGACTTGTTTGGAACAAGAAACTGAAAATTGGCCTACTTTTGGCACTCCAAATATATAGGAAAAAATAACAATAGAGACACCTACAAGAGAGAGAAATGGCCAATCAGAAACAAGATAGACACTCTCACCAAACTGTCAAAGTCAAAAATATTACATAGAGAGACCATATAAACTGCACACATATAAGTCGCTATACTTGCAAATATGCGCAGCGAGCACAGCAATATATGGAAACACACGCATTTGCTCGGACATGGCACAGAGATGGATTCGGCACTTGTTTCATACAGTACATGGTTATAATAATGAACAGCACCAGACATCATGGAGATTTAGAATTGGCTAATGAATTAATGTCATGGATGTGTATCATTCGAACCGAACCAGATAAACACATCATGTTTGGTATTGAAGCAAGCAGAATGAGGTGTGGGTTAGTTTGAGGCCTGTTGTGTTGTTGTGGGACATTGCAGCGGATAGATATGATTATATGTATAAAAGCTAAGATCATATTGTTAGAACAATGGATGCTCAAGACAACCTTTTACTAAGTTTTCAGGGCTGAACCTGATTAGCATATACAAAGGAGAAAGAAAGACCCCTCCCCCAGGTACTGGTCAAACAGGAAGGTAGTGGTCGGCTGTGGCCTCAGAGAACAGATGTAATGTAGCTACACTCACAGACACACACACAGCTACCTGGCACCAAGCAGCATGGCAGCTAAATCCCCAGGACATCTTCCAAACTAAAGGCTAAGTATTGAACTTCACATGGCTAGATAAGGAAACAGACAGATTGCTTTCTGGTTTAAATAGGATATTGTAACTTGGTTGTGTGATTGTTGGGTGTTTGTGGATACTCTGTGAAGTCTGTGATAAATTGGAACAGTATACAATCTGTAGCATAGTATTTGTGGTATTTGTTTGCCTATGGAGATTTAAAATAGATTGTGCTGGTTAGTTATAATATATATCCTGTTAATCATAAATACCACCATGCAGTTACGTTTGTGTTAATTACATTGTGATCTGGTCTTGTGATGAATATGCTCTGGTTATTGAGATACTGAAGTTGTTTGGGATGTGAAATTATGAGATGGTTCTAGGAAGTTGGATTACATTGTGAAAGGTGATTTAGATGGTTTGGAATTGTAAAATCAGAACATATGCATTGTTTTGAGGCTTGGACATTTTGGAATAAAGTGCCATGTGTTTGGACCTGCAAATCTAAAATGGCTGCTGCTGGATGTCTTCCCCTCCCCCTTTCAGCCATGTGGTGTGGTCTTTGGAATCAAGTGGAGTTTTCTCAAAATGGAGTCTAGCTTCCATCCCATGCTGTATTCAGCATTGACTAACTGCGCAGCGATTGTCTCTCACATGTGTAGTTTTATCTGCAACCATGTTGTCTCTTATTTAATGTTATCATGAGCCATTTCTCTCTATCTCTCTCTTCTTCTCTTCCCCTTCCATTTTCCCATAAATAGTAATTGTATTGTATTGTATTTCTTGTGTAGTTATCTGGTTAGGTAGTCTCTGTTATATTGTAGTGTATCATTTGTACTGTGATTCTCTTTTACAAGTATATTAGATATAATACAGTTAATAGGCTTTGGACCCTAAACCAGTATCTGTGTATTTCCTATAGTGTTAAGTGTTCACTTGAGCGTCGGTGACGCACAAGCAGCTTTGTAGTTAGTCAGGTTACACAAGGTTGCACTTACACCCTGTATTCACATTAAGGTATTCTGTGTATTTCACTGTTAAAAGGTTTAGACATAAAGGTATAGCGTTGTGAGCGTCTGCGCCGCTGGTGATCTCCTCGTGGTCTCGAGCGTCTGCTACGCCATAGCGAATCATTACGTTAGTCAAAAGCCATTTAACGTGCTGTCCTGTGATAGCTGGGCCGTGAGCGAACGTGACGCTTGAGCGTCTCGCCTACGGCTGAGCGATCGTTACGCAACCAGCGTACCCGTACGGTACTTCTTAAGTAAACAGCGTACAGTGTTCTTAGACTTCATAAAGGGTTGTTTATACGACAAGGGAATTTAGCATTGTCAATTGGGGGCCGTCCAGTCCTTCACATATCTCTGCTAGGTAATATCAGCAGACATTATCCATCAGCAAAGGGCGGGATCATATTCCTTGCAGTGCTGATTGGATAAGCGTCTGTTTCGCTTAGTAAAGGGTGCTGAGGGAATCCGGGACCGGAGGTAAGAACAGTACGCTATTGTCTTTGAAAATCTGGTTTTTATTTCAATTTGGTGCCAACTACACACTCAGGCCTAGAATAACTTTAGGAGTTTTGAATGATGACTTTCTTTGTGACAAGAGGCCGCATGGTCTGTCCACCATTTTGTGTGACCCTCATGGAGGTGGAAGGGGGAGGAGCAGCGGCCATTTTGGGAAGGTCAAATTTTTTTTTTTTCTGAGCGGCTGGTTTTCAGTTGACTCAGGAAACAATCAGCCATCCACTGTCAAAAAGAAATCATCATTTAATGAGTTTTTTTTATGCATTTATTTAATCTATATCATAGTCAATCATAAGTAATAGTGATTGGTACTTATATGTAATATCTATATGCGTGTGCTTACATCAATGTATGTTATTAGATTAAATTTAGAATTGCATTTTCATCTGTGTAAGTTTCACATCTCACCTTCCTGTTTGCCATTTGCATTGATAACGTGCTGAGAAAAAAAACAAGCACACAGCATAGAAGATACTGTGTGGTGTTTGGTAAGCGTTTATATAGTGAAATATCGCTTATAGTAAGGCGATACAGAAGCCACAAGACAATAGCACACATTTGTTCAGTTTCCAAAATTTAGTTTAAATACCTTACTTTACTGTAACGCCTCTGGGGAGAGCTATCAGACTACGGGAAATGATTTTTCTGATCAGAAAACTATAAGAATGATAGTGGGTTGAAAACGGTATGGGTGTATTGAATCCCGCTTTGTGGACTTTGTGATCTATGTGATAAAACGGTATTGAATTCCGCTTTGTGGACTTTGTGATCTGTGTGATCTATGTGGAACGTGATGAGCACGATCTGAGTGAAAACGTGCAACAGAGTGTGATAAAGTTTTCGTTGTATTACGCTCTGGCTGTTTTGGAGCACAGTAGGGAGACTCCAATGATCCTACCATTTATGGGCAACAAGTGTCTATAAGTGGTACGATTGGACCGCACGGTTGTATGTGTGACCAATAACGCAACGTGATATGAGGTCGTATATCCATGCGTAAATCTTGCCCTCATACGTGTTGTAGGGAGCACATGCAAGCGTGATTTGTGTAAAGAAAAAGGAAGGGAATTTTCTCAGGAAAATCTCTAGAGATAGGGCCTGCAACGGCTACACGTGTCTGCTAGAAGGCGGAACGGGGATACCCGGAGCAGAAGAAGTTCAGTGGAAGAGCTTTAAGGATTTCCAACGAAGTTCTGTGTTTGGTGCATTTTAGGAAGTTTTTCTGTGTTAAAAAGGTCCACAATGGCAGCCAAGTGCACAACACAGAGACGGTCGGAGGTCAGGATTCAGACTCCAGAGGCTTGCAGACCCCGAGGGTCTGCTCGGTTAGTAATGTGGGGGAAATATGGTCCCCACTCTGAGACCTTTTGTGATGAATGGACACGAATGACTGCGGGGGATAAGGCACCATTTCCCGGGATAGGTAGTTTTGACTTAGAGGTGTTGCATAATTTAAGGCAAAGGATCAGTCTCATAAAATCCTGGAAACAACGAGTTAAACATGATGATTGTTTGCAGTTATGGCAACAGGAAAGTGAAATGCAAAGAAATGTAACTTACATATCTAACTTTCATCTTGAGAGGAGAGACATGGCATTGAAGAGGATTATGGTTGCAGAGAAATGGCACAATGTTGTACGATAAAAATGCACTTAGTAACTGTATTAAGAATGAAAGTGTTAAATGTAATAATGTTTATGAAAATGAAAGTGTAAAAATTACAAATGTTAACCTGTGCAAGTCGCACCCCATGTTAAACTTCCCTCAGGATTACCAACAAGAAAGTGAGCCCAGAACGATGTCGGCACCTCTTCCAGAAGCCATCCTACAAGACATCCAGGTGGACGCGACCAAATTGGTAAAGGCAATAATCAAACCCCCTAACGGAGGGTCAGGTGAGGTCGTGTCCACAGGTACGTACAATGTTTTATATCACGCACAAACAAATGTACCCCATATTATAAGACCAAAACAAGGTGATGTGATTGAGTTTAGTCCTGTCAGGGTGATCACAGTCCCCAATGGGAAGACTGATGATCAGGGAACCATTCCCGTCAAGGACAGTGCAATGCGCCATCCCTGGTCCCGGACAGAATTGAGATCAATCATGTCTGATTACCCAGATCCTAGGAAAGATCTAACTGTATGATCAAAGATTCACAGAAGGTATATCAACTCCCTAGACAACGACATAATCATGGTATCCAAGGAATCAGGTAGGTACAGGGAAAGCGGTTGATGGTGATGAGCATCCAAGCGTTTGAGGAGGCATCAAATCAACCAAAACCCCAGGCCATTGGCACATGGAGGAACTTAAGGATTTGTGATCTGTGCAAAAGAGAAGGGCATTATGCCAGTAACTGCAACAGCCCACATAAAATCAGACCCCCTAGACATGAAAATGAGCAAAAGTTATGACACACCAAATTACAAGCAGGGATCACATAGGAAGAATTTTGAGCCACACCCATGATAGGTAGTCAAGAAAGGTGATCATACGACTGATGGTAAGCCTGAGGTAACGGTTAATAAATTGGGAGGTCATTCACTGAAAGACACAGGAATGACCAGGTGAAACGTTGTAAATGTATCAGTGAAATGTTTTTTTTTCTCTCTCTCTCTCTATCCCCATCTCTGACGAGTATTGGTAAGAATTCACACATTGCATACCCACTTGGTCCTTGCAGAAGTCTACCAAACCCCAGCATGACCTCCGCCACAATGTATTTCTGGCCAGATACAGACAGTGGAGTAATGCAGGTGCTGGTGGGGAGGGACTGCTCAAGGAGACCATTAGACACGTAGATATGACAGCCTGATAATCTGACAATGTTTTTCTAATGCTAACAATGTTTTCTTAATGTTGACAATGTTTTAAAAATGCTTTGTTTCTCTTTTCCTATTGATGGTTAATGTCGAGTTATGTAATATATATATGCATATGAATTGTTCTCTATCTCTTGTTTTTTTTTTTTTTTTCTCTCTCTCTTCTCACTCATGTTTTCATGGTTTAAAGATGGTATGTCACCCCTCAGTTGGACCAATGGTAATGCCAGATTGTTTCTCCTTACAGAAAGATCGCCGGTTAGGAAGGAATATTGCATCACCAGAATGTTCGTTTGGAAGACTGAGAGATAGCACCTTTGAGAGGACAGCAGAACAAGAAGAACAACAAGACGAGAGAACTTATTATCGTAACAAGTTCTCTCCCCCTCAAACTGATTTCTTATACCCCCTTTACAAATTTCTTCTTTTCTCCTCCTGTAAGATGGACTTGCCCCAAGAGACTGTGATATGGATTTTCCCGTTAACCATGATGTTGACCAGAGCAGTCTGTTTCGGTGAGAGTACCAGTGAGGTCGAGAAAGGATCCAGAAAGGTCCTGATGACTGAGACGGAGGTGTAAATTTCCAATAGCAACCCAATCACCAAGCAAAGGCGAGTACCGGGCACGATCTAACAACCATGTTATTTGTAAACAATTGTGAAGGATTGTTAGTTCAAAAAGAAAACTGTATCTGTAGGCTCTGTGACAATGGTTGAGGATGGATGCATAAAGAAATGCCAATCCAGTTTTAATATCCATATGGACCGGCATCCATTGAGTGACTATCACTCCTTAGTGGGTAGTGTGTTAAATAAAACAGATTGTTGGGTATGCTCTCAAGTACCTCAGGGTCATAGTAAATCAGGGCTAGTACCATTTCCTTTAACGGTAGGGGAGGTACTTGAGCTAAAGGGTGGGAGACCGGTGGACAGGAGGTTTAATATCTCCAGCCCTCCTAGTTTGAAGCTCCACCAATACCATGTGGATAGGTCCCTATTATGTTTTAACATCTCCAATCCCCGAAAGCCGGGAAATTGGGAAGTGTCATGGAGCAACCTAACCATGACCTTTTCGCATAGAGCAGATAGGATGCCTACAGATACAGAGCTTGTACGCCACATAGCCAGTAGAGGAAAATCTTTCCGGTATAGGTATACCTTAGGAAATAGGATTACGAGAGTTGGAGAAGTATCACCAGGATACTGTGCACATATCGTACAAACTGATACGTGTACTAAACAGATGGGAGAATTAGGGTTAGGAGAGTTCACATGGAAAATGTGTAACATGGTAATGACATATTCCGTCCCATATGTTCTCCCCGATGATGCATATTTCATATGCGGGAGAAAGGCGTATGAGCGGCTCGCCCCAAACTCTGAAGGATTGTGTTGTATTGGAAAAGTACTACCTGAGGTAATGAGTCTAAGGAGTGAGGAAACTGTAATTAACCTGGATTTGGTATATGACCCAATGATAGAAACCATGATGTGATGAAAATGCGATTATACGGTCCGTTTCTTTCACCTGTTTTTCTGCTTTTCTCCAAGATACAAAGACCCCTTGGACGAGGAAGTTAACGAGACGCTATACAGACAACAGACAAGAACCAAAGATGAAGTTTTGACGACCTATGATATGGACACTTGATGAACTTTGCCATGGATCCCCAGTTTCCCTAGTATTTTAAACTCACGCTAGCCCAACATTTTTTGTAAATCTGATGGCACTGACAAAGCTATTTGCTCATGCCCAAAGAGCAATACAGCGCAAAGAAGACGACTCTCAACAGATACCGAACAAAACTTCAACAACAGATGTACATTTCCCTGACATAGAATATCATTGCATTTTCCATAAGTGTTCTTTATCTTCATCTCTACAACCCTCAGGTAATGACACACATAGTCGATAGGGAATACAGGCACAGATATCAGCAACCACATACCTCCCCCATTCATGTATCATCAACTAAAATGTGCTCCCCCATTTTGTTACAACCACAGCCGAAATGAGCTCGGTAAAGTTTGACAGCCCATCCACAGACCCTTAGTACGGGATAAGAAGGAATTCAAATGTATACTTCGCAATACCTCGAAGCTTGATGTACAACACGTACGGCACGATGATACATGACCCCCCAAACATGGATTCATACACACATGCTTCTGCTATCTCACTAGGTCATACCCTCTTCACACCTTCTCCTCTCTCCTCCCTTACCCAACCATGGAAATGTATTAACCCCTGACATATATTTTTCTCTTTTTGAAATGTTTTAGGAAGTGGCAGTTATTGGTGACTGCCAAAGGGTGGACTGTCAAAGTCAAAAATATTACATAGAGAGACCATATAAACTGCACACATATAAGTCGCTATACTTGCAAATATGCGCAGCGAGCACAGCAATATATGGAAACACACGCATTTGCTCGGACATGGCACAGAGATGGATTCGGCACTTGTTTCATACAGTACATGGTTATAATAATGAACAGCACCAGACATCATGGAGATTTAGAATTGGCTAATGAATTAATGTCATGGATGTGTATCATTCGAACCGAACCAGATAAACACATCATGTTTGGTATTGAAGCAAGCAGAATGAGGTGTGGGTTAGTTTGAGGCCTGTTGTGTTGTTGTGGGACATTGCAGCGGATAGATATGATTATATGTATAAAAGCTAAGATCATATTGTTAGAACAATGGATGCTCAAGACAACCTTTTACTAAGTTTTCAGGGCTGAACCTGATTAGCATATACAAAGGAGAAAGAAAGACCCCTCCCCCAGGTACTGGTCAAACAGGAAGGTAGTGGTCGGCTGTGGCCTCAGAGAACAGATGTAATGTAGCTACACTCACAGACACACACACAGCTACCTGGCACCAAGCAGCATGGCAGCTAAATCCCCAGGACATCTTCCAAACTAAAGGCTAAGTATTGAACTTCACATGGCTAGATAAGGAAACAGACAGATTGCTTTCTGGTTTAAATAGGATATTGTAACTTGGTTGTGTGATTGTTGGGTGTTTGTGGATACTCTGTGAAGTCTGTGATAAATTGGAACAGTATACAATCTGTAGCATAGTATTTGTGGTATTTGTTTGCCTATGGAGATTTAAAATAGATTGTGCTGGTTAGTTATAATATATATCCTGTTAATCATAAATACCACCATGCAGTTACGTTTGTGTTAATTACATTGTGATCTGGTCTTGTGATGAATATGCTCTGGTTATTGAGATACTGAAGTTGTTTGGGATGTGAAATTATGAGATGGTTCTAGGAAGTTGGATTACATTGTGAAAGGTGATTTAGATGGTTTGGAATTGTAAAATCAGAACATATGCATTGTTTTGAGGCTTGGACATTTTGGAATAAAGTGCCATGTGTTTGGACCTGCAAATCTAAAATGGCTGCTGCTGGATGTCTTCCCCTCCCCCTTTCAGCCATGTGGTGTGGTCTTTGGAATCAAGTGGAGTTTTCTCAAAATGGAGTCTAGCTTCCATCCCATGCTGTATTCAGCATTGACTAACTGCGCAGCGATTGTCTCTCACATGTGTAGTTTTATCTGCAACCATGTTGTCTCTTATTTAATGTTATCATGAGCCATTTCTCTCTATCTCTCTCTTCTTCTCTTCCCCTTCCATTTTCCCATAAATAGTAATTGTATTGTATTGTATTTCTTGTGTAGTTATCTGGTTAGGTAGTCTCTGTTATATTGTAGTGTATCATTTGTACTGTGATTCTCTTTTACAAGTATATTAGATATAATACAGTTAATAGGCTTTGGACCCTAAACCAGTATCTGTGTATTTCCTATAGTGTTAAGTGTTCACTTGAGCGTCGGTGACGCACAAGCAGCTTTGTAGTTAGTCAGGTTACACAAGGTTGCACTTACACCCTGTATTCACATTAAGGTATTCTGTGTATTTCACTGTTAAAAGGTTTAGACATAAAGGTATAGCGTTGTGAGCGTCTGCGCCGCTGGTGATCTCCTCGTGGTCTCGAGCGTCTGCTACGCCATAGCGAATCATTACGTTAGTCAAAAGCCATTTAACGTGCTGTCCTGTGATCGCTGGGCCGTGAGCGAACGTGACGCTTGAGCGTCTCGCCTACGGCTGAGCGATCGTTACGCAACCAGCGTACCCGTACGGTACTTCTTAAGTAAACAGCGTACAGTGTTCTTAGACTTCATAAAGGGTTGTTTATACGACAAGGGAATTTAGCATTGTCAAAACACACACCAGGCCACCCAGGGACAGGCAACTTACCTGCTCAGAAAATAAAGGACGACTTGTTTGGAACAAGAAACTGAAAATTGGCCTACTTTGGCACTCCAAATATAATAGGAAAAAATAACAATAGAGACACCTACAAGAGAGAGAAATGGCCAATCAGAAATAAGATAGACACTCTCACCAAACACACATCAGGCCACCCAGGGACAGGCAACTTACCTGCTCAGAAAATAAAGGATGACTTGTTTGGAACAAGAAACTGAAAATTGGCCTACTTTGGCACTCCAAATATAATAGGAAAAAATAACAATAGAGACACCTACAAGAGAGAGAAATGGCCAATCAGAAATAAGATAGACACTCTCACCAAACACACACCAGGCCACCCAGGGACAGGCAACTTACCTGCTCAGAAAATAAAGGACGACTTGTTTGGAACAAGAAACTGAAAATTGGCCTACTTTGGCACTCCAAATATAATAGGAAAAAATAACAATAGAGACACCTACAAGAGAGAGAAATGGCCAATCAGAAATAAGATAGACACTCTCAACAAACACACACCAGGCCACCCAGGGACAGGCAACTTACCTGCTCAGAAAATAAAGGACGACTTGTTTGGAACAAGAAACTGAAAATTGGCCTACTTTGGCACTCCAAATATAATAGGAAAAAATAACAATAGAGACACCTACAAGAGAGAGAAATGGCCAATCAGACATAAGATAGACACTCTCATCAAACACACACCAGGCCACCCAGGGATAGGCACCTACAAGAGAGAGAAATGGCCAATAAGAACCAAAAAAAAACAACCTCAGCACTAGAACGGCAACACTGCAAATTACATGTAATATAACTATTAGATACTACATGTTAACAAAGATAAGAAAAAAACCCTGAAACAACATACAAAATGACTTAATTAAAAAACACTACAAAGGACCCTTGCACACACATACATACTTGGTTTGGTAATATACTAACTCATTTTTTTTTTTTATAAAACTTTGTGCTAAATACGCCATCCGCAACACAACAGTAAGAAATGTGCAAGCTAACAAGCGCAAATTTTTATGCTATATACTGCAATAAAAACTCACTCTGAAATGAGCTTGGCACCATCCACCTTGCTTGTCTTGCTTCAAGAATTCTCATCATACACCCACTCACACAGGCTGCAGTCAAGGCGTTTAAATAGCCAAGACAATTACTGGAAGTATTTGCATAATTTTTACACCAGTGCGTATTCCTGCACTAGAAATCACACGCAGCTATAAATCGCAAGTCAGCTGTGCAAACACACATGCCACCAGCAACATGGCTCCACGTAAGCAGATGGCAGCAGAGATGGACATGGTGCAACAGCAGATGAGCGCTTTGACAGCTAGGCGCTTAGCACTGCGGAGGCAGATGCTACAGGCTGCCAGTGAGGATGTTGAAAGAGCAGGACCCAGTACTGTTCAAACACCATCTTCTGAGACCCAGGAGTTAGTTGTGAATCCCCTGCCAGACATAGATACTGGGGAAACTGAGGACAATTCTGGACTCCCATATCAAACCCAAAGTACACAAGCAGCTAGTGAAGAGGAAGATGGTGAGGAGGGTCAGGATGATAGCTCACAGGCTACATCCAAAAAACGTAAAAGACAGCCCGCCTTCACTAAGAGGGAGTTACGTGTTTTGGTCACACAGGCCATGGAAAAAATTCATAGAGGCAGAAAAAACATGGGTGCTGCAACCAAAGATCGAATCTGGAGGGACATCACTGATTCTGTTAATGAAGTCGGCTCAATAGTCCGCACCTCACAGGAAGTTTGAAGACGGTAAGTGTATATTGACACACCATTTCTGCTCTAATTATTGTTACCAACTTAGGTAGATGTGATGTTGCCTATAGCAACCAAATACATAACATGTGTACTATCAATATAAACAGGTATTCTTAACTTTTCTCTGACGTCCTAGTGGATGCTGGGTACTCCGTAAGGACCATGGGGTATAGACGGGCTCCGCAGGAGACTGGGCACTCTTAAAAGAAAGATTAGGTACTATATCTGGTGTGCACTGGCTCCTCCCTCTATGCCCCTCCTCCAGACCTCAGTTAGTATCTGTGCCCGGCCAGAGCTGGATGCACCCTAGGGGCTCTCCTGAGCTTCCTAGAAAAGAAAGTATTTGTTAGGTTTTTTATTTTCAGTGAGATCTGCTGGCAACAGACTCACTGCTACGTGGGACTGAGGGGAGAGAAGCGAACCTACCTGCTTGCAGCTAGCTTGGGCTTCTAAGGCTACTGGACACCATTAGCTCCAGAGGGATTGAACACAGGCCCAGTCCTCGGTCGTCCGGTCCCGGAGCCGCGCCGCCGTCCCCCTTGCAGAGCCAGAAGAACGAAGAGAAGTTGAAAATCGGCGGCTGAAGACTCCGGTCTTCATTAAGGTAGCGCACAGCACTGCAGCTGTGCGCCATTGCTCCCTTAGCACACCACACACTCCGGTCACTGATGGGTGCAGGGCGCTGGGGGGGGGGGGGGCGCCCTGGGCAGCAATTAGATTACCTTACTTGGCGAAAAGCACATAATACAGTCTGATAAACTGTATATGTGCATTAACCCCCGCCATTAAAGTACATAAAAGGACAGATGCCCGCCGCTGAGGGGGCCGGGCCTTCTTCCTCAGCACACCGGCGCCATTTTCTCTTCACAGCTCAGCTGGAAGGAAGCTCCCCAGGCTCTCCCCTGCAGTATCCTGGTACACAAACGGTAAAAAAGAGAGGGGGGGCACATAAATTTAGGCGCAAAACTGTGTATATAAGCTGCTATAGGGGAAAAATCACTCAGTATAGTGTACATCCCTGTATTATATAGCGCTGTGGTGTGTGCTGGCATACTCTCTCTCTGTCTCTCCAAAGGGCCTGGTGGGGGAACTGTCTTCAAATAGAGCATCCCCTGTGTGTGTGGTGTGTCGGTACGCGTGTGTCGACATGTCTGAGGTAAAAGGCTCCTCTAAGGAGGTGATAGAGCGGATATGTGTGTGGGAGGGTGTCCCCGTCGACAACGCCGACACCTGTTTGGATATGTGTAAGTGCTGAGGTAAAATTATTGCACAAAAGGTTAGGGAACAGAAAGGAAATCTACCCTGCTCTGTCCCTATGTCACAGAGTCCTTCAGAGTCTCTCTATGTTCACTATCCAAAATAACAAAGTATTGACACGGAGTTTAACTCCACTGTCGACTACGATAATGCAAAGTTACAGCCAAGAGGGCTAAAAGATATTCAATATATGATTATTGGAATAAAAGATGATTTGCATATCACTGATGACTCATCTGTCCCTGACACGAGAGTACACATGTTAAGGGGAAGAATGCTGAGGTAAATTTCCCTCCTCTCATGAGGAAAAAGAGCGGGAATCTCCAAACAAGAGACTGCAGCTTCCCACAAAGAATTCTCAGGCTGTATCCTTTCCCCACTAGGCCCAGGATGTGTTGAGAATCTTCCCCTTGGGTGTCCTGTTTGCACTAGCTATTCTCAGGGATCCTGCAGATAGTGTGCACATTCTAGTATACTACCCAGACCGGCGATTGTGTCGGCATGGGTTTATAGCGCTGTGGCAGCGTGGACAGGTACCTTATCAGCAGAGATTGAGACCCTAGTATGCATATAAATATTTTAAGATGCTGTCTTACAGTAAGTGATAGATATATAATTATAAAGCATGCCCAAAGGGACATGAGTATACTGGGTCCTAGAGACAAAAGCTATGTCGATTTCTGCTTGATGTGTCCTGTAAAATATACATTGGACAGATGATGCCGACTTAAGAGGCATATGGAAGGCTGAGGATTGTGTGGAGAAAGGTTCTCGGGCCTGGTCTCCACAGCTATAGCTGGTAATTCTGATATTTTGCCTTATATTCCTGCACAGCCTAGGAAAGCACGACATTATTAAATGCAGCTTTTCGAATAAAGAAACAAGAAAGTCTGAGGTGCGTCCTTTCTTGTCAGAGCCGGGGGCAGAGGAAAGAAGCTGTACAACACAGCTAGTCCCCAGGAACAGAAGTCCTCCCCGGCCTCTACAAAAATCCACCGCATGTCGCTGGGGCTCCACAGACGGAGCTAGGCCCGGTGGGGACACGCCTTCGTAAGTTCTTCCACAAGTGGGTTCACTCCCTGTTAGATCCCTGGGCAATAGAAATTGTATCGCAGGGATACAGGCTGGACTGTGAGAAGATGCCCCCTCACCGAGGACCCGGCGGGCTTCCCCCCAAGAGAGTGAGCCAGTGTTAACTGCAATTCGTAAATTGTATCTTCAACAGGTGGTGGTCAAGGGACCCCTCCTTCAACAAGAGGGTGTTATTATTCGACCATGTTATAATCCCGAAACCAGACGGTTCGGTTAGACCCATATTGTATTAAAATCCCTGAACATATACCTGAAAAGGTTCAGGTTTAAGATGGAATCGCTAAGAGCGGTCATTGCAAGCCTGAAATTAATCGGGACATAAGGGATGCATACCTTCGTGTCCCCATTTATCCACCTCATCAGGCGTACCTCAGAATTGCGGTACGGGATTGTCATTACCAATTTCACCAAGGTAATGGCGGATATGATGGTGCTCCTGCGGAAGCAAGGTGTCACTATTATCACATACTTGGATGATCTCCTCATAAAAGCGAGATCAAGAGAGCAGTTGCTGGACAGCGTATCACCTTCTCTGGAAGTGAAACGGCAACACGACTGGATTCTATATATTCCGAAGTCGCAGGTGGTTCCTACAGCTCGTCTGCCTCGCCTAGGCATGATCCTAGACATAGACCAGAAGAGGGTTTATCTCCCGATAGAGAGAGCTCAGGAGCTCATGACACTGGTCAGGAATTCATTGAAAACCAAAACAGGTGTCAGTGCATTACTGCACTCGAGTCCTGGGAAGGATGATGGCATCATACAAGGCCATCCCCTTCGGCTGGTTCCATGCAAGGACAATGGAACTTACTGGACAAGTGGTCCGGATCACATCTTCAGATGCATCGGCTAATCACCCTATCCCCCAGGGCCAGGGTGTCTCTCCTGTGGTGGCTGCGGAGTGCTCACCTTCTCGAGGGCCGCAGATTCGGCATTCAGGACTGGGTCCTGGTGACCACGGATGCAAGCCTCCGAGGGTGGGGGGCAGTTACACAGGGAAGAAAATTCCAAGGTTTGTGGTCAAGCCAACAGACTTGCCTTCACATCAATATCCTGGAACTAAGGGCCATATACAACGCCCTAAGTCAAGCGGAGTTCCTGCTTCGCGACCAACCGGTTCTGATCCAGTCAGACTGCAGAGGCTCATGTAAACCGCCAGGGCGGCACAAGGAGCAGGGTGGCGAGGGTAGAAGCCACCTGAATTCTTCGCTGGGCGGAGAATCAAGTAAGCGCACTGTCAGCAGTGTTCATTCCGGGAGTGGACACGACCTCCACCCGGGAAAGTGGTGACTTCATCAGGAAGTCTTCACGCAGTTTTGCAAATTGATGGAAACTGCCTCAGGTGGACTACATGGCGTCCCACCTCAATAAAAAGATAAAAAAGGTTTTACGCTGGGTCAAGGGACTCTCAGGCGATAGCTGTGATCGCACTAGTAACACCGTGGGTGTTCCAGTCGGTCTATATATTCCCTCCTCTTCCTCTCAGACCCAAGGGCTGAGAATTGTAATAAACGGAGGAGTGTGAACAATATTCTTTGCTCCGGATTGGCCAAGAAGGACTCGGTACCCAGAACTGCAAGAAATGCTCTCAGAGGACCCATGGCCTCTGCCTCTCAGTCAGGACATGTTGCAACAGGGACCCTGTCTGATCCAAGACTTACCGCGGCTGCGTTGGACGGCATGGCGGTTGAACGCCGGATCCTAGCGGAAAAGGGCATTCCGGATGCAGTTATTCCTACGCTGATAAAGGCTAGGAAAGACGTGACAGCAAGACTTTTTCACTGTATATGGCGAAAATAGGTTGCTTGGTGTGTGGCCGGGAAGGCCCTACAGAGTAATTCCAGGGGGGTCGATTCCTGCACTTCCTACAGTCAGGAGTGACTATGGGCCTAAAATTAGGATCCATAAAGGCCAAGATTTCGGCCCTATCCCTTTTTCTCTCAAAAAGAACTGGCTTCACTGCCTGAAGTTCGGACGTTGTTACAGGGGTGCTGCATATTCAGCCCCTTTTGTGCCTCCAGTGGCACCTTGGGATCTTAACGTGTGTTGGATTCCTAAAATCCCACTGGTTTGAGCCACTTAAGACCGTGGAGCTAAAATATCTCACGTGGAAAGTGGTCATGCTTTTGGCCTTAGCTTGGACTAGGCGTGTGTCAGAATTGGCGGCTTTGTCATGTAAAAGCCCATATCTGATCTTCCATATGGAAAGGGCAGAATGGAGGACTCGTCCCCAATTTCTCCCTAAGGTGGTATCATCGTTTCATTTGAACCAACCTATTGTGGTGCCTGCGGCTACTAGGGACTTGGAGGATTCCAAGTTGCTGGACGTAGTCCGGGCCCTGAAACTTTATGTTTCCAGGACGGCTAGAGTCAGAAAAACTGACTCGCTATTTATCCTGCATGCACCCAACAAGCTGGGTGCTCCTGCTTCAAAGCAGACTATTGCTCGCTGGATCTGTAGCACGATTCAGCTTGCACATTCTGCGGCTGGACTGCCGCATCCTAAATTAGTAAAAGCCCATTCCACGAGGAAGGTGGGCTCTTCTTGGGCGGCTGCCCGAGGGGTCTCGGCTTTACAACTTTGCCGAGCTGCTACTTGGTCGGGTTCAAACACTTTTGCAAAATTCTACAAGTTTGATACCCTGGCTGAGGAGGACCTTGAGTTTGCTCATTTGGTGCTGCAGAGTCATCCGCACTCTCCCGCCCGTTTGGGAGCTTTGGTATAATCCCCATGGTCCTTACGGAGTACCCAGCATCCACTAGGACGTCAGAGAAAATAAGAATTTACTCACCGGTAATTCTATTTCTCGTAGTCCGTAGTGGATGCTGGGAGCCCGTCCCAAGTGCGGACTCTCTGCAATACATGTATATAGTTATTGCTTAACTAAAGGGTTATTGTATGAGCCATCTGTTGAGAGAGGCTCAGTTATTGTTCATACTGTTAACTGGGTATAGTTATCACGAGTTGTACGGTGTGATTGGTGTGGCTGGTATGAGTCTTACCCTGGATTCCAAATCCTTTCCTAGTAATGTCAGCTCTTCCGGGCACAGTTTCCCTAACTGAGGTCTGGAGGAGGGGCATAGAGGGAGGAGCCAGTGCACACCAGATATAGTACCTAATCTTTCTTTTAAGAGTGCCCAGTCTCCTGCGGAGCCCGTCTATACCCCATGGTCCTTACGGAGTACCCAGCATACACTACGGACTACGAGAAATAGAATTACCGGTGAATAAATTCTTATTATATGTCCTTTACCCCTAATTCTACTCACATATGTAGTTGGGCCGACTTCAAATCCCGCCTGAAGGGCAAGAGGTCTGCGGAGTGGAATGCCTCGAGGGCAACAGGGGGAGGTCCAGCTGCCACTGTGGAATACACAGATCTTGAGGAGCTGGCGATGGACTGTGTGAGCTACGAGGAGGCGGGTGGGGTGTCTCATATGGACACGGACCTGCCTGAAATACTGTAGTTCACCTACATGACTTGCCAGGTAATTTACACACATATTCCTAAAAATCTAATTTAGTGGTTCAAAAAGTCTAATGTTGTTTTTTTTTACATTTTTCCACTCATTCTTCTATTTGCTTTTAACATAACACAGCACAGGTGGGTGAGCAGGTAGAGTCAGAGGAGGGTTATGTGGCTGAGGCTGAGGTGGGGGGACCCAGTGTCTCTGGCAGTGCTGGACCACATATTCCATCTATCCAGATTCCAACTGGCCCCCCCACCCAACCCTCTGCTATCCCGGACATCCTGTCTCAAATAGCAAGGTATGGTGAAAGCCTAAATGCTTTTCAGGACAGGATGATCCAGGAGGTAAGCCAGATACCTGTCCGGCTCACTGAGCACAGAACCAGTGTGGAGCAAGGTGTAGCTCAACTCTGCCAAGGTCTGCCAAGAGCAACTCGCCTCCTCGTTCAAAGAAATAGCCAATTCCATTCTGCAAGGGCTCCAGGACATCGCCAGCTGCCTTGCCCACAGTGGCAGAGAGCCAGCCACATCTGCTCCCTCCCCTCCCTCTGCCCAGGAAGAACATCCCACTGGGCAGGGCCCTCGAAGGTCACTTCGCAGACCGAGCCGTGAAGAACATCAGGCGGGAAAAAAGAAGAGAAAGTGATGTCTCTCCAGATGGGCAGCACCCATGTTTGACATGTTGCCTCTATGTTTTTTTTTTTGGCTTGTGTGGCCAGAATGTACAACTCCCTCAAGGTGAAAGGGGGTTGTGTTCTTTTTTGATTTGTAGCCTGTGAGTTATTTTCCTGGACACTTGAGCCATCTTCCTCTTCCTAGCATGCTGTGTATGTTAGGGTTGGTGTTTTGGGGCCAGAATCGACCTCAGTTCCCCTAAAAGTATCGTCTGGCTGGGGGTTCACAACATATACTTTGGAAATAGTATACTTAATATTTTGCCAGTAGATGGGGTTACCATAGTACTGGGTTATGCTATGTCAAATTTCCCACTGGCAGCTGCTTGTTGCCATGTCCATCTTTGTATGTGATGCTCATTTGTAGCCATGTTGTGTTGCTGCTTTAATGTATTTATTGGAGTAAAAAAAAATAAGCAAACACTTGTTTGTGTGTTTTATTAAAGGTTATGCACTCTTGAAAACTGTGCCCTGTAAAATGTAACATGGCATATTTACATTTGTGGAACAATGAAACAAACAGAATATTCTTACAAACACTGAATATTATAATGTTAAAAATGTATGCCTTGCACAACACTTAACTGGGCATATTAATTTTCCAAAAACTTGGATTTGAACTTGGGTTACTAGGGGCAACATGGCATAGTATTAGATATGGACACATTCTCCAAAATAAAAAAATAAAAAATGTTAGTAAGTAACATTAAGTGTAGGCTGCATTATGTTGCTCATGTTATTTGGTATGTACAAAGGAATATGTCTATGGCGAGAACATTTAGCTGATGTAGTTTATTAGTTGGTTTAGTCACACTTGATTAAATTGCAAAGTATTCAGCAAATAATTTAAACATGCAGTTAACATCAAAGTATTTTACCACATAATTAATAAACTTTATTTGTGAGTATGTCAGATTTAGACTTGGTAAATGTACATTTATTATGTGGGCATACAATTGCTGTTTGCAGTCATTTGTAACTGCAGTGTTTGGCAAGTAATTGCTGAACAGGTGAATTCATTTGCTAATTAATTGCAAAATAGGGCAGACACACTTGTAACAATACTTCGCAAGTACTGAGTAGCTGCAGACTTACTCCTCGGCTGCGTGTAGATAGCGAACATTTGTTATGTACTTTTTACCATCGGCTACGCATTTCTGCTACTAACACACCTACTGCCGGTTGCATACTCCCACACTAGCCGCCCACTTTCATGCCCATTTCGTAAGATAGCGAAGCCGTGCCTCTGCCACGCCTCCGTCACTCCCTGATTTCGGTGATGTAGTACGAGCTGAATTTCAGTTAGTAATTTTGCACAAGCGTCGTATCGCTCCCTTTGCGCACGCGCATTACTGCATTCGCGCATGTGCTGTGTGCGATTTTTCGCCGTTTGCGATGCGATGAACTGCTGCGATCAACTCGGAATGAGGGCCATAAGGCGCAGTCATACATACACACACACCACATACACACACATACATACTGTACATACATTACACACATACACAGTCACACATACATATACAGTACACAGGGCCGAAACTAGGGTTTCTGTCACCCAGGGCAAGACAGTCATTTGGCGCCCCCCCTCCCCCGTCTCCCAATATACAGAAATACATCCTCCCATACATGTATACACCATCAATAATACACAGTACGTTACATATCTACACAGCCCCTGAATATACACATACTACCAAAATAAAAATATATACGTGCCCCTGTATATACACATACCCAGAGCCGGCCACAGGCATAGGCAAACTAGGCAATTGCCTAGGGCATTTGATATGCCTAGGGGCATCAGCAGCTTCTGCTGATTAAAATGATATGCGGCATGCCTATATTCTGTGTGTAGCATTTCATATGCAGAAACAGCCACATTCTCACACAGTGGGGTTTATTTACTAAGATTCGTATATTTCAGAATCATGTTCAAGTTCAATCGCGACTGACATCGACAGTGTAAACTTGCAACTTTTTGAATTGATTACGACTCATTTACTAAGCGTTCGTATTCGTATTTTTTCAATCTTCCGATGTCGATGTCATTCGTGCTTTTCTGCTGTTGATTGCGGCCGCGTTTGCTATTTCGCGGCCGCGTTGGGGGTGTTTTTTTACGACTGCGTCACAAGTCTGTTACGGCAGTGATTTGGAATTTGCTGCCGCGTTTTGACTTCTAAGTTTCGTTTACGTCACGCGGCCGTGATTGGTTGTATTCGTAAAGGAGGAGTGTCTGTGCATGTTACTATAAAAACGCCCCAAACACTCCGCACCTCGTGGGTTTAGCTAGTGGAGAGGAGAGAGGAAGGTGTATTTGGAGTTGGTGAGTTTGGTGGAGTTTTTGGTGGATTTGGAGAGGAGTTTGGTGATTGTTGAGTGCTGTACTGTGTGTGTTAGGAGTCTTGTGAACTTTGTAGTATTGTTTTTTCCCAGTTTGTAAACTTTTTTGTCCTTGTTTTATTATTTCAGTCTTTTGTCATTGTTTGTGAGTGAGTGAGTGAGCGTGTGTTGGCTGTGTGGTGTGTAGTAGGAGTAGTGGAGGAGTGTGTTTTGTGTTTTCATTTTTCAGTGTTTTATGTTGTTTGTCATGTCCGACTCAGAGGTCAGTGTGGTGGCGGAGGTTAGTGAGGTGGAGGCTGGTAGTGAGGTGGAGGCTGGTAGTGAGGTGGAGGCTGGTAGTGAGGTGGAGGCTGGTAGTGAGGTGGAGGGGGGTAGTGAGAGGGAGGAGGTTAGTGAGGAGGAGGAGGAGGGGGTGCCTGTTGCTGGATTTTCCAGTGATAGTGATGGTGTTGTGGCTCCGCAGCCACGCACCACTACCAAGACTGGCAGGAATATAAAGTTCAGCTATGCTGAAAACATGGCGTTGGTACGTGAGCTGATGAAGCACCATCGCCAATTGTTTGGTCAGGATGCTGCCAGGGTGTCCTCCCGCAGGAAGTCTGCCCTGTGGGGGCAAGTTATACTTGCTGTAAATAGTGAGGGTGTGGTGAGGCGGACAGAGGACACGTGCCGCAAGCGATTTTACGATATTAAGCGGCGTGTCAAGGCCAAGATGGCCAAAGAGTCCAAATCTGCACGTAGAACCGGAGGTGGGCCACCTTTACGTGTAAGCTATCGGGACTGGGAGGAGCCTGTGCGGGCATTGATTCCTGGCGAGGTGGTGTCTGCTACTCATGTCCGGGATTCGGACCGACCCACGCAGGATGGTAAGTTTGTTTTGTATTATTGTTCTTAAAATGTGTGTTCAATTTCTTTAATGTAATTTTTAAAGTTTTAAGGATGTTTTTTTTGGCAAAAAACAGATTGCATGCCTATGCTCTTAAGGTGTGTTTGTTTTTTGAATGTGTTTTTTTGCTCCTTTTTTTTTTTTTTTTTTTTTGGTGCAATTTTTTGCGATAATGCTTGAACATGTGTGTTTGTTTTAAATCCTCAAAATGTATTTGTTTTAAGTAAAAACTTAAAAGCGGGGCAATTTTTAAAACATTAAATTTTTTTAAAATTGACAAGTACTGAATCTCTGCAATATCTGAGTCCAAAATCTTTTAGGTATAAACTTTATTGTGTGCCACATCAAGTACATTTTGATATTCAACTAAAAATCATGAATATAGAAGCTCTTAAGCTTATTTTTTTTTTGGAAACCAAACCAAATAGATGCTTACAGTACATTAATGGTTTTCACTGGTTCATTTGACAAAAAACATGGTAATAATGTTGGGGTCACTTTTTCCACAGTCACACAGACCAGCCGCCCAGACAGGCCTCAGACCAGTCAGGATGATGGTGGTATTGCAGGTAAGTCTTCACTGTAGTCACATATTCTGAAAACACATAGAAGTACAAAATATTAATGCTAATTTTTGCACCTAGGTTCTGCTTCTGGAAGCCGACCTCCTGTAAGGCGCCCATCACAGGGCTTGGGCCACTTACCCAGGAGGCCAACTAAGACACGGCGTCTTGGCTCTGATTCTGCACCTCCATCATCCCCACCCAGGCGAAGACTATCGGCAGTGTCACCCCAGCCACCACTGGCACTATTGGCGAGTTCGCAGAGTGATGAGCCCAGATCACCTCAGTTATCTGGTGAGTAAAAACATAAATTAAACACATAAGCAATAATATACACAGTACACTTAAGATGTTGTTAGTTGGTTTGGAGTTTACATGTTTTCCTCAACAAGCAATGTGATGTAACGTCTTCAATTGCTCAAGGTGCTTTATTAAAAATAGATAAGGTCTTAGTGGATGGTCTAGACAACCTATTTGTATGAAAAGAACAGATTTGAGTATACATTAAGCACACACACGTTCACATTTTTAAAAAATATGAAGACAAATAAATTTTGGCCAAAAAAAAAAAACCTATTACAGTGTTCACACATCGCCCCTGTCCAGTATGTAGATGGCTTACTTGCTCAGCTCCTCTGGACTATACAGGTAAGTAGTCTATATCGTGGTGAGGGGAGGGAATCTAACAGTGTAATGTTGTGGAGGGAAGTTAGTTAGGTGAGGAATATGCTAATTTGCCAATGTTTGCGCCTGTGTTGTTTTTTTTACCAAAAAATGTTATCAATTTTTTAAGTTGCAAAAAACAAGAGCTACTAATGCAAAAATGTAGTTTTAGGAATGTAATAATGTGTTGCATTAGCCTTGACAAATTCTAAAAATTACAACATTGCATGTTGCCTACCCCATACAGAGCACAACTTGATGTCCGCCGAGGACCAGCAGGGACCAGAACAACAGCCATCCTTCACACTGCAATTAACAGCTGTGGATCCAAGCATGCCAATCCAGTTGCAGGATATACCCCAACCATCCAGCAGTCCACAACTGGCACAAGCTCCGCCCCCAAGCCAAATTCCGGACGATTTTTGGGCAAGTTGGACAAGCCAACAGGCCCAAAGCAATGCCACCCTGACCCAACATACACAACACCTTGCCAGACTGCCCCATCATCTACCGCGTCTTAGTCGCAACTCGGGCAGACTAATAGTACAAGTAGGGAGAATGGCTACCTCTATGGAGCAAATTAGGGCAGAAAACAGCCAAATGAATGCTAATTTATCCCGCATTATAGATGAACAACAGCGACATCAGCAGGCACTAGTTCAGATAATTCAACACAATCAAGTGGTGAATGAGGCCTTATCCAGGATTGTAGCCAGCCACACTGCTACAAACACTCAGCTGATTGCCAGTTTAAATAATCTGAGCAGCAATATTGCTATGATGGGTGCTCAGCAAGTTACCTCCAGCTCGGGAACCACGACCCCTGTTCAAACGCCAGTAACCTCCCCTGTCCGGCGTTCATCAAGAGCACGTGCCAGTGAGCCAGCACCCAGCACACACAAAAGAAAAAAATAACATAAAACTTTTTGTGCAAATAAATTAAAGAATTTGTTAAAAAAACACATTCCTGTGTCCGTCTCCAAAATTTAAGAAGCTGGTCTGTATGTATGTAGTTATGTTTTTCAAGGGTAATGACTGTAAATGTTTTGTTAGCATCAACTAAGCACAATGGACACACCACTATAAACAACAAACAGTAAGTAACAGAACACACAATAGAAAGTAGAGCAAAGTGTTTAGTGAAGGATAATTACAGCATAATAAAACTTACCTGTAAAATATCGCAGGATCACTTCTTGACGTACCTGCCTCCCTACAATTGTACTCACACTGTCACCAGATGTATCTAACTCCTCTGCTTGCTGACTGCTTTCTCCCTCACCATGTGCCAGATGTTGCCTTAAACACAGATTATGGAGAAAACAGCAGCAGAACACAATTCGAGTCACCTTTGAGGGACTATACAACAAAAGGCCACCAGATTTATCAAGACACCGAAAACGTGACTTCAGCACCCCAAAACATCTTTCTATCACATTCCGCGTAGCCTTATGTGCATGATTATAACTGTGTTCAGCAGGAGAATCAGGTACGGACAATGGAGTAAGGAGCCAAGAGTAGCAGCCGTAACCCCCATCACCTGAAAAACATATATAGTCAACATTAGGACATATGTTAGATTATTCTCTCACCTCCTCCAAAATCTAGGCTGTGGTTAAAAGACATACACACATAACATTTTCAACATACCCAACAGCCAGCCATCAGGCATTTGTCCCTCCTCAAATTTATCGAAGAGCGATGACTGACTGAGGATGAAGGAGTCATGGCAGGCACCAGGGTAACCTGCAACAACACTCATAATTTTTAAGTTTGCATCACAGACCACCTGGACATTAGTTGATTGATCCATATGCCTATTAGTATATATATACTGGCGGCCCTTAGGTGATCTCAGCTGAACGTGTGTGCAATCTATGGCCCCCAGCACATTGGGCATGCCAGCAAGCTCATAGAAAGCTACCCTGACAGCACTCCACTCCGACTCCTCAGTAGGGAAGCAGATTGAGGCTTTAATGTGTGGCTCCAACACATCCAAAACCTGAGTGGACATTAAATAAGCTAAGGTGAGTGTCATGTTAGGTATTCTCTACAATACTGTGGTGTTTCAACTTACACAAGCAACACTTAGCCATAACCGCATATGTATTTTTAGACTCACCTGCATCAAAGATTTTGAAAAGGTGGGCTGTGAGATCCCAATGACGTCGCCTGCCACAGCCTGGAAGCTCCCAGTAGCCATAAAGTGTAACACAGCCAGGAGTTTGTGTAGGCCTGAGACAGAGCGAGAGCGTGCTGTCTCAGGGTCTATGCCCAGTTTGACAAGGTCATACAGGTGAAAAATGTTGTTTCTATTTAGGCGGAACATCTGTATGACCCTATCATCGGACAATGCATTTAGGTTTAAACGACCTCTAAAAAAACGAGGCTGGCGCAGCCTCCGCGGTACCTGGACAACCTGTTGGCCATGTTCACTTACCTGGTCCTGATTCCTGGAATTCTCATGGAGCAGTCTAACGTATCCCACAGCCAACAAAAATCCATTGCCACACACCACAGCCGCCATTTCAGAGTGAGAGAAGTTCAGAATGTGCCTGAAACACTTTTATAGGGCCAAAAAAACAGGTGTGAGTAATGGATAATTCAGTTCACATGTAAACGCGGTTTTCAAAGGCTGGCGCGTTTTTTTTTAGGAAAAAAATGCGATTCGTAATTTTTCGCGGCCGCGAAACCATTTTCGCGGCAGCAAATACAATTACGAATGGTTAGTAAATGACCGAGATTCACATCTAAACAGGCGTAATTTGACCGATGGTGTATTCATTCGTAATTTTTCACTTGGACAAGAAAAAAAATACGAATGGCCTCATCACTGCCGTGATTACTGTTTAGTAAATGACCGAGATGCCACTTAGAACAAAAAACGCCATCACGGTCAAAATCGGGAGCTTAGTAAATATACCCCAGTATATCATTTTAATTAGTAGAAGCTGCTTGTGCATCCTAGCCACATAACAATGCAAATAAGATGCATTTTCATTAAAAAAAGGTGCCAGATGTTAGCATTGAGGCAATATTTATGAGGATACATCTGTATCCAAGCAGAGGCAGAGGTCACAGTGTTAGTGGCAGTGTGAGTGCTGTGTGTGGGTGAATTGGTTGTGCAGTAGTGTTCGGAATATGTGTAAGGAGCATTATGTGTGTCATGTTAAAATGCATTAATAATGTGCAACATATGTGTAAGGGGCACTATGCGTGTCATTATGTATATAAGGGCATTAATAATGTGCAGCATATGTGTATAAGGTTACTACTGTATGTGTGTCATTATGTGTATAGGGGCACTAATAATGTGCAGCAAATGTGTAGGGGGCACTATGTGTGTCATTATGTGTATAAGGGCATTAATAATGTGCGGCTTATTTGTAAGGGACATGTAAAAGGGCATTAATAAAGGTTGTCATAATGTGTAAGATGCATTATGTTTATAAGGACATTAATGTGTCTCATATGTGTAAGGGGCATTACTGTGTGGAATTATGTGTATAAATGCATTACTAATGTGTGGCATTATGTGTATAAGGTGCTTTACTATGTGGCATTGCGTATAGAAAGGGCACTACTGTGTCGTCTAATGTGAATAAAGAGCAATAGAGTGTGGTGTAATGTGAATAAGGGGCTCTACTGTGAGTAGTAACGTTTCTAAGGTAAAGTGATACTACTGTGGGATGTAACATGAATTAGGGACACTATCGCATGATCAAATGTGAATGAAGTTGCAGTATTGTGTGGCGTAATTGGAATTGGGGTTACTATTGTGTGGCCATGCCCCTTGCCAGCAAAAACACACTCCTTTTTGGGCTGTGCGCCAAATGTGCAAACTGTTCCCTTTTAAAATATAGGGGGTACAAACACCAAAATAAGGACTGCTATGGGTGAGGGGTGATGATTCTGGGAAAGAGGTGCAAGGTCAGAGGCGGAACCAGCGGTGGTGCTAGGGGGCACCAGCCAAAATCTTGCCTAGGGCATCATATTGGTTAGGGTCGGCTCTGCACATACCCCAGTATACTGTGATTAAATACACCCCTCCTATAAATACAAATGAAGTACCCACCCTGGGTACTCCAGCATACACACACAACACCAGGTTACGCTGCACTGCTCCAGTACACACACACAGGGTTACACTGCACTGCTCCAGTACACACACAGGGTTTCACTGTATTGCTCCAGCAGACACACACTCGGTAACACTGAATTGCTGCTGGGGAGACGGGCACTAGAGGTCAAATGTGACCTCTAGCGTCTGTCTCTTCATTGACGGCGGCCATTTTTGGTGGGGTTTTTCACACTGCACTGTACGGAAGCGCTTCCGCAGCCCCCAGCGCGTCTCAATGCACTGCGGGGGCTGTGACAGCTAGCGGTAACTACTGGGGCAGCAGTTTGTTCCGTGGGTGCTTCCCGTTGTCCATTGGTGCTCGGGCCTGAGAGCACCACGAAATCAGGGCCTATGCACCATATTACATTTGAATTTTCAAAGGAATACATATTTGAAAATACGTTTTATTTGTCACATTATCCTCTTGCAAACGTTTGCCATCTAGTATGTTCACTGAGCTGTTTCTTAACATTCTCCATCCCACCTCTCACCAAGGAGATACTAATGTTCCCATAGCAAGGCAGGTCTTTTCCCGGTATGCAGTCAATTTACGGAAAATGAAAATCCCGACGATCGAAATCCTGACAGCAATTGACTGACGGTCAAAATACCGACATGTAAAATGTCGACAGGTCAAAATGCCAACATGAGTTTTTCAGGATTTTTTCATTGAAACCGACTTGTTCATACTTCACCATCCCAGTGGACCTGGAGGGGGAATATAATAGCCTGCCGAGTGCAGCGAGGCACTGTGCTCGAAGCATGGGGAGTGCAGCGAGTACACTTATATGGTGTCCATGTCGACCTATGTCGACATACACACAAAACTCAATGAAAAAGCTTGTCAGCATTTTGACCTGTCGACATTTTACATGTCTGCATTTTGACCTTGTCTGTATTTTAAATGTCGGTATTTTGTCCATGTCGGGATTTTGACCTTGTCGGGATTTTGACCGTCGGTCAATTGCTATCGGGTTTTCGACCGTCGGGATTTTGATTGTAGGTATTTCATACCGATCCCCTTTTCCCTTGTCTATGGGAGTGTCCTATAAATAGACACTTTTGGTTATTGCTAAACCTCACCTGGTGAATTATGTTCCTTTTACTCCAGACTGGGCCGTCTTGGGGCTTTTATCCAATAATCAAAGGTTTACTAGAGGAAGCAAGAAACATTATCAGTGCAGCTGGCAGAAAATAGGATTTTAATTACCTACCAGTAAATCCTTTTCTCGTAGTCCGTAGAGGATGCTGGGGTCCACATTAGTATCATGATGTATAGACGGGTCCGCTAGGAGCCATTGGCAGTTTAAGAGTTTGAGAGTGTGGACTGGCTCCTCCCTCTATGCCCCTCCTACCAGACTCAGTCTAGAAACTGTGCCCAAGGAGACGGACAACTTTGAGAGAAGGATTTTACACAGATAGTAGTGAGATTTACACCAGCTCACACACAAGGCAAACCAAGCTAAATAGCTTGTAACAACAGCAACGGCTGAACAAATTTACTTACCAATTAACAGAACAGTACGTAACTAAGAACTAAGCAGTACTGAACTAGGTAACCACTGCAGGATAACGAAGCACTGGGCGGGCGCCCAGCATCCTCTACGGACTATGAGAAAAGTATTTACCGGTAGATAATTAAAATCCTATTTACTCTTACATCCTAGAGGATGCCAGGGGTCCACATTAGTACCATGGGGATGTACCAAGCTCCCAGAACGAGAGGGAGAGCGCGGAGGCTCCTGCAGGACTGATTGACCAAACTTTAGGTCCTCAGAGGCCAAAGTATCGAACTTGTAGAACTTTGCAAACGTGTTCAACCCAGACCAAGTAGCCGCTCGGCAAAGCTGTAAAGCCGAGACACCCCGGGCAGCTGTCCAGGAAGAATCCACCTTACGAGTAGAGTGGGCCTTAACAGACGTAGGACATGGCAATCCTGCCATAGAATACACATGCTGGATAGTGAACTTGATCCAGCGAGAGATAGTCTGCTTAGAAGCAGGACACCCAAGTTTCTTGGGATCATACAGTACAGAGTCCGATTTTCTGTGACGAGCAGTCCTCTACACATAGATTTTCAGAGCCCTTACAACATCCAAGGACTTTGATGACATTGAGGAGTCAGTTGCAACTGGCACCACAATAGGTTGGTTGATATGATATGCCGACACAACCTTCGGAAGGAATTGCTGAAGTGTCCGGAGCTCATTTCTATCTTCATGGAAGATCAAATAGGGGCTTTTACAAGACAAAGCCCCCAACTCCGACACACGTCTAGCAGAAGCTAAGGCCAACAAAGTGACAGCCTTCCACGTGAGAAACTTGACCTCAACCTCCTGTAGAGGCTCAAACCAATCCGATTGGAGAAACTGCAACACCACGTTAAGTTCCCAGGGTGCCGTAGGTGGCACAAAGGGTGGCTGGATGTGCAGAACCCCTTTTAGAAAAGTCCGAACCTCAGGAAGGGAAGCCAACTGTTTCTGGAAGAAAATGGATAGGGCCGAAATCTGGACTTTTACGGACCCCAACCACAGGCCCATATCCACACCTGCTTGCAGGAAGAGCAGAAACCATCCCAGTTGAAACTCCACCGTAGGAAACTTCTTGGACTCACACCAAGATACATATTTTTTCCAAATACGATGGTAATGTTTAGACGTTACTCCTTCCTAGCCTTTATTAGGGTAGGAATAACCTTGTTCAGAATGCCCTTCCGAGCTAATATCTGGTGTTCAACCTCTATGCCGTCAAGCGTAGCTGCAGTAAGTCTTGATAGGCGAATGGCCCCTGCTGTAGCAGGTCCTCCCGAAAAGGAAGAGGCCTCGGCTCTTCTGGCAGTAGATCCAAGCACGTCTTGGCCAGTCCGGAGCAATGAGGATTGCCAGAACTCTTGTTTTCCTTATAAGTTTGAGAACTCTTGGAATGAGTGGAAGTAGAGGAAACACGTACACCGACTGGAACACCCATGGAGTCACTAGGGCATCCACCGCCACAGCTTGCGGGTCCCTTGACCTGTATCAATACTGCCGAAGCTTCTTTTTGAGAGGCCATCATGTCTATTTGAGGTACACCCCAAAGATCTGTTACCTACCTGAACACCTCCAGATTGAGTCCCCACTCTCCTGGATGGAGATCGTGTCTGCTGAGGAAGTCCGCTTCCCAGTTGTCCACTCCCAGAATAAAGATTGCTGATAGTGCCAACGCGTGTTTTTCTGCCCAGAGGAAGATTATTGTTACCTCTGACATTGCAGCTCTGCTCTTCGTTACACCCTATCGGTTTATGTAAGCTACTGTCGTTATATTGTCCGACTGCACTTGAATGGCCCGATCTCGCAGAAGATGGGCCACTTGGAGAAGTCCGTTATAGACAGCTTTTACTTCCAGAATGTTTATTGGTAGTCCGGCTTACAGACTTGACCACCTTCCTTGGAAGGACTCCCCTTTAGTGAATGCGCCCCAGCCCCAGAGACTTGCATCCGTGGTTAGAAGGATCCAGTTCTGAATCCCGAACCTGCGGCCCTCCAGAAGGTGAGGTAATTGTAGCCACCAGAGGTGGGAAATCCTGGCCTTTGGCGACAGACGTACTCTCTGGTGCATGTTTAGATGAGATCCGGACCACTTGCCCAGGAGATCCAGTTGGAAGGGTCGAGCATGAAACCTCCCATACTACAGAGCCTCGTAAGAGGCCACCATCTTCCCCAGAAGGCGAATGCACTGATGAACCGACACCGGGCTGGCTTCAGAACATCCTGGACCATTGTTTGTATCACCAACGCTTTCTCCTCTTGGAGAAACACCCTCTGCACTTCCTTGTCGAGGATCATTCCCAGAAAGGACAACCTCCAGGTCAGCTCCAAATGTGATTTTGGAAGGTTCAAGATCCAACCGTGTCCTCTGAGCAGATGGGTCGTGAGAACAATGGACGGTAACAGCTTCTCCTTGGACAATGCCTTTATCAGCAGATCGTCCAGATATGGAATTATTTTCACCCCCTGTCTGCGGAGGAGAACCATCATTTCCGCCATCACCTTGGTGAATATCCTCGGCGCTATGGAGAGGCCAAAAGGCAGGGCCTGGAATTGAAAATGACTGTCCAACAGTGCGAATCGGAGATAAGCTTGATGCGGCGGCCAAATTGGAATCTGGAGGTATGCAGGGATACCAGGAATTCCCCCTCTTCCAGTCCTGATATCACCACCCTCAGAGACTCCATTTTGAACTTCAGAAAGGGATTTAGCGATTTTAAGTTCAAAATGGGCCTGACCGAACCATCCGGTTTCAGTACCACGAAAAGGTTTGAATAGTAACCTTTGTTTTGCAAATGGGGTGGAACTGGTACAATGACCTGTGCCTCCACCAACTTCTGGATGGCTTCCTGTAGGATATCCCTGTCTGCCAGCAAAACTGGCAAGCCTGACTTGAAGAACTGGTGGGGAGGGTGATTTTGTAACTCCAGCCTGTACCACTGGAACACAATATCCAGCACCCAGGGTTCCAGGCCAGACGACACCCAGACAAGACTGAAATGCCTGAGTCTCACCCCCACCGGTCCCACCTCCAGGCAGCGCGGTCCACCGTCATGCTGAGGACTTTGGCGTACCTGAAGCAGGCTTCTGTTCCTGGGAACCTGCAGCAGCAGGTTTCTTGGATTTTGGCCGACCTCCTCTAAAGAAGGTGTTGGACGGCTTGGCCTTTCTTGTTTTAGCAACCCGAAAGGACTGTGATGCAGCTGAAGAAAAAGGCTTCTTTATAGCAGGTGTAGCTGAGGGAAGAAAAGGAGACTTACCCACTGTAGCCGTGGAAATCCACACATCCAACCTTCCCCAAAAAGAGCCTGACCTGTGTAGGGTAGGGTCTCCACAAATCTCCTGGATTCTGCGTCGGCAGACCACTGTCGCAGCCAAAGTCCCTTGCGT
Organism: Pseudophryne corroboree; assembly: GCF_028390025.1. Lineage (NCBI taxonomy): Eukaryota > Metazoa > Chordata > Amphibia > Anura > Myobatrachidae > Pseudophryne > Pseudophryne corroboree. Next base: position 264,871,282 of record NC_086445.1, read on the forward strand.
GCTGAGACAGACATGGAAGATATCTCTGTAGCCATGGAACCCAGGTCTTTCATGGATACCACCATAAATCCTGCAGAATCCTGAATGTTACGTAAAAACAATTCAACATCACTCTTATCCATTGTATCCAAATCCTCAAGTAACGTGCCTGACCACTTTACTATATACTTTGGAAATCCATGCACAGGCAATAGTAGTATGCAGTATCGCTCCTTAAGCCATGTATATGGATTTGAGCGTAGTGTCAATTTTGCGATCAACTGGTTCTTTTAACGCAGTAGATCCTGGAACAGGTAAAACCACCTTTTTGGAGAGTCTGGAGACAGACGCGTCCACTATGGGTGGGTTTTCCCATTTTTTCCTATCATCCTCAGGGAAGGGAAATGCAACCAGGACCATTCTTGGGATCTGGAATTTTTTCTCTGGGTTTTCCCAGGCTTTCTCAAATATATATGTAAAAAATGGAGAATATAACTTAACCAGCGCTTGTGTTTAGACGTCCAAAATCTGACGTATTCCTTATCTATTCGTCCATAAATCATATGGAAGAAAAAAGATGTATATAGCATAACACCATTTATTATCACACAAAAGTAAAACAAATAAAATAGCAGCACAAATCCTGGAGTGTTAACAGGTGCAGTGGGTAATTACCAGATGTTCCAGAACTGTGGTTAAACAGTTCTAAATAGGCATGAAGATATAGCTGCAGGGATTCCGGATTTCCCCCAGTAGTCAATCACCTAAAGTTCCGTGGTCCTCTGCTGGACCCGTGCGTCACTTCCCCCGTTGCCCTGGCAACCCGTCCCTCTCTGTAATCCCTGCCAGGGCAACGGGGGAAGTGACGCACGGGTCCAGCAGAGGACCACGGAACTTTAGGTGATTGATGTATAGGGTCCAGCTGGACCTGTTGAACTATGATTGGTGCCCTGTTTAGTTAAATATCGGGATTTGTAAAGAGAGCTACATTGCACATTTTGCACCTTGAAAAAGACCCCAGCCCGGGGTGGAAACGCGTTGGTGAGATCCAGGGAGGTGACAACGGGTTTGCAGTGGAGTGGAGATACGGTTATAACAACATTTGACCGACTACTGGGGGAAATCCAGAATCCCTGCAGCTATATCTTCATGCCTATTTAGAACTGTTTAACCACAGTTCTGGAACATCTGGTAATTACCCACTGCACCTGTTAACACTCCAGGATTTGTGCTGCTATTTTATTTGTTTTACTTTTGTGTGATAATAAATGGTGTTATGCTATATACATCTTTTTTCTTCCATATGATTTACTACGAGGACGAATAGATAAGGAATACGTCAGATTTTGGACGTCTAAACACAAGCGCTGGTTAAGTTTTATTCTCCATTTTTTATATATATTCTGTGCACTTGTGGTGAGGGGTTGGAAGAAACCTCACAGGAGTTTAAGCATTACTAGCTGCTGTTGCGCACGGAACACTTCCTCATTGTTTGCCGTTTCTCAAATATAGCATTTAATTCTTTAGACGCAGGGAAGGCGAGGCTTTCTTTTTTTTCCAAATATATTTTATTGAGGTACAAAAATAAACCAAGATGAACAGTACAAGTAATAAGTACAGAGCCTAACATACAGTATTGAGAGTATATGAAAAAAAAACAAAAAAAAAAAACAGGGAGCGGCACCTGTATATTCTCAGGTATACCTCACATTTTCCATTTTCAAGTAGATAACATATGGACTAGAGAGGGGTGACCATAACACAATGCAATAGGATGAAACGGATAGAAATGGAAGTGAAAACACACCTCCATAAAATCACAACAGGTCTAATGTATGACTAAACAGTAATTGCATCCAGGTGTCCTTCAATATAGAGGACACGTATCCAAAAAAAAAAAAAAAAAAAAAGAAAAGAGGCAAAGAAAACTAGAAACAAAAACATATAACCAAAATAAACTCAACTAAAGCACTGTCCGCCAAAGCCAGGGGGCCCGCAACCCATCCATGGAGAGAATATCAGGGCAGGGAAGAAAGAAAAGGATAGGGGTACTGGAGGTCGAAGAGAGGTTGAGAAGAGGGTGGGGGTGAGGTTGGGGGGGGGGGGGTGAAAGTAAGGAGGAAGAAGAAAGAGTTGTCGCAGAGAGCAAAGGGAGGATTTCTATCATACCGAGTCATGGAAGAGAAATAGGAGGTCTAAGGTCTATAAGTTGGTGACAGTACCAAGTGGTATGGTGAAAGCTTTGCTGGATGGCTCTTTTGGTGGATGTAGGCAATGTATGAATGTATTTACCCCAGCAGAGGAATAATGCAGGGGTGAGAGCCTCCTTATCGAGAGACGTCTCCAACCAGTCCATGGTAAAGAGAAAAAGCAATCTGGAGGTGGCCATGTGAAGGGAGGGGGGAGTAGTGTGTATCCACTGTTGGAGAATAGCTTTCCTCCCCACTGCTGATAGAAGAGTCACTAATTTCTTATCTGTAGAGGGAATGGTCGGCTGGTGAAGGAGGTGGCCAAAAAGAGCCCAGGAGGCCATACATCGAAAGGTAATACCTAAGGAGGAGGAGCTGTATGCTTGCAGTTCGTTCCAAAATGTTTATATGTGGGGGCAGTACCAAAAGCAGTGCATAATGTCGGCTACCGGTGCGGAGCATTTAACACACGCTGCAGACTCAGAGAGGCCCATCAAGTGACCCCGCTTTGGAGAAATGTAAGCCCTATGCAGGATTTTATATGACATTTCCTGATAGACACTCGCTGGAATAAGCTTCAAAGACGTGTTAAAGCAGTCTAAGACTGCTTCCGGGGATAAAGAAGGGATTTGGGACGACCATTTTGTGAGTTGCAGCAGTTCGGAAGAAGGGATAATGTCCGTACGTATTCGAGCGTATATAGTCGATATGGAGTATGTACCGGAGTGAAGGAGCGTGTCAAGGGGGTTAAGGAAATCCCTAATATCAAGCCGCGTCAGGATTGAACGTATATAGTGGGAGTATGGGGTGAACTGACAGCGCCAGAAAAATTTGTAGAAAAAGTTTTTCACAGTATGTCTATTATATTCCCTTGTAAAATATTAGTTCTCTACGATACCACTCCCCTTTCTTTATGGGGCGTCTGCTCAATCTTAAATAAAACCTACACTTGTACGTGTGTAGGATAAAAGGAATTTAGAAAAAGCGGATAAGATCAGAGCGACCGCCGGTGGTAAAAAAGTATAAAACTAAAGATATATATTTAAAAGCAAAGGCGGGATTTATTTAAAACGAACGTAATCAGTTAAAAAAATTTTAGACACACATGTCAGCAATAAAAAAAGGGGTAATTTTCTAAAAAAGTTTTCTGTATAAAAGTAAACAATAAAAATATATATATTCAGAAAAAAGGCATACAAAAAGACACAAATGTGTACTAAAAGCAGGTCCTCATGGTCATAATATAGGTACCATGCAAGGTATCTAAAATTAGTTAAGAAAGAGAAGTGATGAATAGAATAAACAGCTTATCTTTGGATTTTCAGTAATGGCAGGAATCACCCAACGCGTTTCGTCTTGTTTGACTTCATCAAGGGGTAGTGAGCACAGTGGGACATGTCATCTATTTATACCCCTATGGGTCTGGAAGTAATTAGTGACATCACTTCCTGTGACAGGATGTGCAGAATATAAAATACGTTATTATGTTCAGAAATACAATATAGATATTGTCTGCATAGAGGGATATTGGCATCATATAAAGCGCCTTAATTGCGCTAAGAAAATGTGTCCAGAATCAATGTATATACAGAAGTACTTTTCGTTTGTTGATGTCCGGTTTTTGACGCGAATCGCGTCATTTCCGCCCCACTTCCGGTGTCAGTGAATCCTTTCCGCGCATGCGCCGGTTGCTGTGAGAGGAAATGCGGCGGCCATTTTCTTGGAGTCTGTGTGAGAAGACCGCTATCCAGGCTGGAAGCAGATGCCGGCGGCCATGTTTTCATAGTTTGTATGTATAAACTTCTGCAGTTTAGATGCGCTGACTCCGTCTCCACACAGGAATTCAAACATAAAAGTGGGAGAAACGAGAGTCAGTGAAACTGCAGATATTTCTAAAAACGTATCATTTTACTGTCTTATTTACAAAGAACACTGATTTAGTACAAGTTGTATTTGGACTGTGCATCACAACACTGGTCACTGGATATTAAAGTGTTTTAGTTCAACTATTAAAATGACGTATATTTTGCGGCGTCAGATAATTTCTATGGGTTCGCATAGATTAGTATCATACAGATTTAAGTTGAATGAATGGAAATTATGCGGTGAGAGTGGCATTACGATAGGATTCATGGATAATATGCATGATTTGGAGAGCCATATGAATATTGACTGGGTTTAATTGAATGGATGAAAGAATAAACAAATATAAGGTATGAATTGAAATTAGGTAGGGGAGAAGGGGGAGGGGGAAAGGGGAGGAGGCGGAGAGACAATATGAAGGAGATTGAAGAAAGAACACTAGCCCATGTTCCAACTGTTATTACAGTACCCGGTCTTCTTGGGATGTTCCCATACCCAGTACTGGCCGGGCCAACACTGCTTGGCTTCCAAGATCGGACGAATTTGGGCATAACCAGTGTGGTATGACTGTAATCTGAGGTCAGGGTAGTGGAAGAAGTGGTCCAAAGGTTGGGGTGCCCAATGCCCCGTGTTCCAACCCGGACTGAGCTAGAGAAAAGGGATGCGGATAAAATCAAGAATTTAAGGAGGCAATGCAGGCTTACGTTTATAGAAAGTAGAGATGAGCGCCTGAAATTTTTCGGGTTTTGTGTTTTGGTTTTGGGTTCGGTTCCGCGGCCGTGTTTTGGGTTCGAACGCGTTTTGGCAAAACCTCACCAAATTATTTTTGTCGGATTCGGGTGTGTTTTGGATTCGGGTGTTTTTTTCCAAAAACACTAAAAAACAGCTTAAATCATAGAATTTGGGGGTCATTTTGATCCCAAAGTATTATTAACCTCAAAAACCATAATTTACACTCATTTTCAGTCTATTCTGAATACCTCACACCTCACAATATTATTTTTAGTCCTAAAATTTGCACCGAGGTCGCTGTGTGAGTAAGATAAGCGACCCTAGTGGCCGACACAAACACCGGGCCCATCTAGGAGTGGCACTGCAGTGTCACGCAGGATGTCCCTTCCAAAAAACCCTCCCCAAACAGCACATGACGCAAAGAAAAAAAGAGGCGCAATGAGGTAGCTGTGTGAGTAAGATTAGCGACCCTAGTGGCCGACACAAACACCGGGCCCATCTAGGAGTGGCACTGCAGTGTCACGCAGGATGGCCCTTCCAAAAAACCCTCCCCAAACAGCACATGACGCAAAGAAAAAAAGAGGCGCAATGAGGTAGCTGTGTGAGTAAGATTAGCGACCCTAGTGGCCGACACAAACACCGGGCCCATCTAGGAGTGGCACTGCAGTGTCACGCAGGATGGCCCTTCCAAAAAACCCTCCCCAAACAGCACATGACGCAAAGAAAAAAAGAGGCTTTTTACTGATATTTGGTGTTTTGGATTTGACATGCTCTGTACTATGACATTGGGCATCGGCCTTGGCAGACGACGTTGCTGGCATTTCATCGTCTCGGCCATGACTAGTGGCAGCAGCTTCAGCACGAGGTGGAAGTGGATCTTGATCTTTCCCTAATTTTGGAACCTCAACATTTTTGTTCTCCATATTTTAATAGGCACAACTAAAAGGCACCTCAGGTAAACAATGGAGATGGATGGATTGGATACTAGTATACAATTATGGACGGGCTGCCGAGTGCCGACACAGAGGTAGCCACAGCCGTGAACTACCGCACTGTACTGTGTCTGCTGCTAATATATAGACTGGTTGATAAAGAGATAGTATACTCGTAACTAGTATGTATGTATAAAGAAAGAAAAAAAAACCACGGTTAGGTGGTATATACAATTATGGACGGGCTGCCGAGTGCCGACACAGAGGTAGCCACAGCCGTGAACTACCGCACTGTACTGTGTCTGCTGCTAATATATAGACTGGTTGATAAAGAGATAGTATACTCGTAACTAGTATGTATGTATAAAGAAAGAAAAAAAAACCACGGTTAGGTGGTATATACAATTATGGACGGGCTGCCGAGTGCCGACACAGAGGTAGCCACAGCCGTGAACTACCGCACTGTACTGTGTCTGCTGCTAATATATAGACTGGTTGATAAAGAGATAGTATACTCGTAACTAGTATGTATGTATAAAGAAAGAAAAAAAAACCACGGTTAGGTGGTATATACAATTATGGACGGGCTGCCGAGTGCCGACACAGAGGTAGCCACAGCCGTGAACTACCGCACTGTACTGTGTCTGCTGCTAATATATAGACTGGTTGATAAAGAGATAGTATACTCGTAACTAGTATGTATGTATAAAGAAAGAAAAAAAAACCACGGTTAGGTCACTGGTATATACAATTATGGACGGGCTGCCGAGTGCCGACACAGAGGTAGCCACAGCCGTGAACTACCGCACTGTACTGTGTCTGCTGCTAATATATAGACTGGTTGATAAAGAGATAGTATACTCGTAACTAGTATGTATGTATAAAGAAAGAAAAAAAAACCACGGTTAGGTCACTGGTATATACAATTATGGACGGGCTGCCGAGTGCCGACACAGAGGTAGCCACAGCCGTGAACTACCGCACTGTACTGTGTCTGCTGCTAATATATAGACTGGTTGATAAAGAGATAGTATACTCGTAACTAGTATGTATGTATAAAGAAAGAAAAAAAAACCACGGTTAGGTCACTGGTATATACAATTATGGACGGGCTGCCGAGTGCCGACACAGAGGTAGCCACAGCCGTGAACTACCGCACTGTACTGTGTCTGCTGCTAATATATAGACTGGTTGATAAAGAGATAGTATACTCGTAACTAGTATGTATGTATAAAGAAAGAAAAAAAAACCACGGTTAGGTCACTGGTATATACAATTATGGACGGGCTGCCGAGTGCCGACACAGAGGTAGCCACAGCCGTGAACTACCGCACTGTACTGTGTCTGCTGCTAATATATAGACTGGTTGATAAAGATATAGTATACTCGTAACTAGTATGTATGTATAAAGAAAGAAAAAAAAAACCACGGTTAGGTAACTGGTATATACAATTATGGACGGGCTGCCGAGTGCCGACACAGAGGTAGCCACAGCCGTGAACTACTGCACTGTACTGTGTCTGCTGCTAATATATAGACTGGTTGATAAAGAGATAGTATACTCGTAACTAGTATGTATGTATAAAGAAAGAAAAAAAAACCACGGTTAGGTCACTGGTATATACAATTATGGACGGGCTGCGGAGTGCCGACACAGAGGTAGCCACAGCCGTGAACTACCGCACTGTACTGTGTCTGCTGCTAATATATAGACTGGTTGATAAAGAGATAGTATACTCGTAACTAGTATGTATGTATAAAGAAAGAAAAAAAAACCACGGTTAGGTGGTATATACAATTATGGACGGGCTGCCGAGTGCCGACACAGAGGTAGCCACAGCCATGAACTACCGCACTGTACTGTGTCTGCTGCTAATATATAGACTGGTTGATAAAGAGATAGTATACTCGTAACTAGTATGTATGTATAAAGAAAGAAAAAAAAAACACGGTTAGGTCACTGGTATATACAATTATGGACGGGCTGCCGAGTGCCGACACAGAGGTAGCCACAGCCGTGAACTACCGCACTGTACTGTGTCTGCTGCTAATATATAGACTGGTTGATAAAGAGATAGTATACTCGTAACTAGTATGTATGTATAAAGAAAGAAAAAAAAACCACGGTTAGGTCACTGGTATATACAATTATGGACGGGCTGCCGAGTGCCGACACAGAGGTAGCCACAGCCGTGAACTACCGCACTGTACTGTGTCTGCTGCTAATATAGACTGGTTGATAAAGAGATAGTATACTACTAATATTATATACTGGTGGTCAGGTCACTGGTCACTAGTCACACTGGCAGTGGCACTCCTGCAGCAAAAGTGTGCACTGTTTAATTTTAATATAATATTATGTACTCCTGGCTCCTGCTATAACCTATAACTGGCACTGCAGTAGTGCTCCCCAGTCTCCCCCACAATTATAAGCTGTGTGAGCTGAGCAGTCAGACAGATATATAATATGTATAGATGATGCAGCACACTGGCCTGAGCCTGAGCAGTGCACACAGATATGGTATGTATGTGACTGAGTCACTGTGTGCTGTGTATCGCTTTTTTCAGGCAGAGAACGGATTATAAATAAAAGTGGTGGTCACTGGTCACTATCAGCAAAACTCTGCACTGTACACTACTGAGTACTCCTAATGCTCCCCAAAATTAGTAAATCAAGTGTCTAAACGGAGAGGACGCCAGCCACGTCCTCTCCTATCAATCTCAATGCACGTGTGAAAATGGCGGCGACGCGCGGCTCCTTATATAGAATCCGAGTCTCGCGATAGAATCCGAGCCTCGCGAGAATCCGACAGCATCATGATGACGTTCGGGCGCGCTCGGGTTAACCGAGCAAGGCGGGAAGATCCGAGTCGCTCGGACTCGTGAAAAAAAACATGAAGTTCTGGCGGGTTCGGATTCAGAGAAACCGAACCCGCTCATCTCTAATAGAAAGGGGGCTATTTCATAGCCTTCATTCAGTCCATTCGGATGAAGGGATTTCAATTCATGTATCCAGAACATTTCTCTCCTTGACAGGAGGTTAGAGAGGTCCCCTCCTCTTTCTCCTAGTGCCACTAGTTCCAGGCCTTTGAACGTGAGTTCTTCTGGGTTGGAACCGTGATGTTGTAGGAAGTGTCTGGAAACTGCGTGAGTTTGGACCCGGTTCTTTATATTCCTTATATGTTCCTGTATGCGGATTTTCAGTGGTCTTTTAGTCTTTCCAATGTATTTCATCTTACACGAGCATTCCAGAAGGTAAATGACGGAGCATGTATTGCAATTAATAAAGTGCTTGATTTTGTACTCCTTGGTTTCACCTGTGTTTTTGAAGGTTTTCCTATTGGGGTTCACAAATTTACAGATATTGCAGTGACCACATTTAAAACATCCCACACATCTCGGTAGTGTGTTTCTTGGAGTGTCGTGGTTCCTTAGCATGCTCGGTGCGAGGAGGTCCTTTAAATTTTGTGATTTCTTGAAAACCACTTGTGGTTCGGTTGGTAGGTAGTCTTTGAGGATGGGGTCCATTAGTAATATGTTCCAGTGTGATTTGAGTGTTTGTTTGATCAGGTTGTCATGTTTACTGTAGGTGGTAATGAATCTAACCGTGTCTTTAGCACTTTCCTTGGGTTTGTATTCCAGGAGTTTATTTCTTTCCAGGGTTTTTGCTTTTGCATTTGCAGCTGCTGTGATATGTTCAGGATATCCTTTCGCTTTGAATCTCTCTGTGTAGACTGTCAGTTGGGCATCACGATCATCCGTCTTCGTACAGTTCCGTGCAATCCTTGTGAACTGAGAAAGGGGAATGTTATTCTTCCATCGTTTAAGGTGGTTGCTATGGTAGTGGACATAGCTGTTTGTGTCCACCTTCTTAATGAAATTCTTCGAGATGATTTCCTTCCCTTGGTGAGTCAATATTAGGTCTAGGAACTCTATCTGTTCCGTGCTATTGTTGGAGGTGAATTTCAAGTTCCTGGTATTGTCGGATATATATACGAGGAAGTCATTGAATGAGGTTTCATCTCCGTCCCATATAATTAGGATGTCATCAATAAATCTTTTATAAAATATTAGTTTTGTGTTGAAGGGATGATCCGTGTAAATATAATAATTTTCCCAGTGGCCCATAAAGAGATTGGCGAAACTGGGCGCGAAAATTGTTCCCATCGCTGTCCCGCAGGTCTGGAGATAAAATTGGTCCTGAAATTTAAAATAATTGTGTTTTAAAATAAAGTCCATAATATCACAAATAAAAATCCGGTGGTCGTCCTTAATAAAAGGGTCCTTCCTCATAAAAAAGTTGCATGCTTGAATTCCTTGGTCATGTTTGATGCACGTATATAAAGACTGTACATCTACGGTAGCCCACCTGTAAGTATCTTTCCATATTTGTGATTCCATTAGATTCAAAACTGATGTGGTGTCTTTAAGATACGCAGGTAAGTCCATGACATATTTTCTGAGGAAAATATCCACGTATTCCGACAGGTGGGATGTTAGAGAGTCAATTCCTGCCACGATTGGCCTCCCTGGTGGGTTGGTCATTGATTTGTGCACTTTTGGGAGAAAGTAAAAGATGGGGGTGACGGGGTTGGTGCTAAGGAGATATTGGTATTCCTCCTTAGTGAGTGTCTCATTCCTGAGACCTTTAAGGAGGATAGCTCTAAGTTCCTCCACGAATGATTCCTTTGGATCTGCTGCTAGTGGTTTATAAGATGATTCATCTCCCAATAGTCTTTCAGCTTCCATGATGTATGCCGTACGGTCCATAATCACCAGCCCCCCCCCCCTTTGTCAGCTGGTTTTAAAATAATGTCTTTATTTCCCTGGATTTGTTTGATTGCTTGTCTTTCTTTATTGGTTAAATTCTTCTCTTTAATAGGTTGGATCTCAGCCTCACATAGGTCTTTTACCACTAAGTCGTAAAACATGCCTATGTTATTTCCCTTGGATTCCAGGGGATAGAATTTAGAGATCGGTCTTAATCCTGATTTTGATTGGTCATAGTTCCTTATGACCGCGTCTTCCTTCTTTAAAAAATGGCGTTTCAGAGTGAGTTTCCTCACGAATTTGTTCAGGTCTACAAACGTATCAAATTTATTCATCCCTTTTGTGGGTGCAAATGACAGCCCTTTGTTCAAAAGGGAGATTTCGTGCGTGGTTAGGTCATGTTTTGATATGTTAAAGATGCCTTTGGGTGTGGAGTCTTCTACTGCAGATATCTCCGTTTGAAACGGCTTTTTTCTGCCACCCCCACGGCATCCTCTTCTTCTAGGTGCCTTTTTCGTGGTGATGCGTAGCTCGCTCCCTCCTTGGTGGTTGTGGTCGTGTCCCTGACCTTTGTACTTGGTCCTTGGGATAAAAAAACCTCTCCTGTTGAGTCTAACTTGCGTAGTGCTGTGAATCTGTTGGAAGTTTGTATATGTCTCCTTTCTTGTAGTGCTTGGCTTGGTGGTCTCCTTTTTCCTTTTTGTGATACTGATTGCCAGTAATCCTTTCTCACCTTCTGTTCTTGTGGTCCCTCATGGTTAAACCTGTTACAGTTTTTCACTTTGTTATTTTCGTAATCCTGTTTGTCCCTGCTGAACTTTTTTTCTTTATTCCTGATTACTGTGTCCTCAATGTGTTCAAGTTTCTTATTCAGAACCTTCTCGTTAATTTTGAAGTCCTCCTTATCCTTGAAGGTCTCAAAACCTTTTTCAGTTTCTTTAATTTCTGTTTCTAGGTTGACTAAAATGCGTTTTTTCTCCGATATGAGCAGTCTCATTAAATTGATGGAGCAATTGTGTAGGGTAGTGTCCCATTCTTTCATAAAGGCTTGGTTTTCAGTACCAAAGGTGGGTTGCTTAAGAATCCTAAGGCCTCTGGGGACTCTATCCACATTTACATAATGTTCTAGACCTTTGATATCCCACCATGCTTTTATTTCCTTGACAAGAAGTCTCTCAATGTCCCAGAACATATTGTCAAGGTTATCTGATGTGGGTATTTCCTCTGGTTTGTTAGTTTCATTGAAGATTTTATTGCACAAATTGCTCCTTTTATCTGTGCGTTCGTTTATTCTGAACATGCTGTGTAAATCTACTGACCCAATTTGAGGCGGCTGTAAGAAATAGTACAGAGATATGTGTGTATGCGGTGAACTGACAGCGCCAGAAAAATTTGTAGAAAAAGTTTTTCACAGTATGTCTATTATATTCCCTTGTAAAATATTAGTTCTCTACGATACCACTCCCCTTTCTTTATGGGGCGTCTGCTCAATCTTAAATAAAACCTACACTTGTACGTGTGTAGGATAAAATGAATTTAGAAAAAGCGGATAAGATCAGAGCGACCGCCGGTGGTAAAAAAGTATAAAACTAAAGATATATATTTAAAAGCAAAGGCGGGATTTATTTAAAACGAACGTAATCAGTTAAAAAATTTTTAGACACACATGTCAGCAATAAAAAAAGGGGTAATTTTCTAAAAAAGTTTTCTGTATAAAAGTAAACAATAAAAATATATATATTCAGAAAAAAGGCATACAAAAAGACACAAATGTGTACTAAAAGCAGGTCCTCATGGTCATAATATAGGTACCATGCAAGGTATCTAAAATTAGTTAAGAAAGAGAAGTGATGAATAGAATAAACAGCTTATCTTTGGATTTTCAGTAATGGCAGGAATCACCCAACGCGTTTCGTCTTGTTTGACTTCATCAAGGGGTAGTGAGCACAGTGGGACATGTCATCTATTTATACCCCTATGGGTCTGGAAGTAATTAGTGACATCACTTCCTGTGACAGGATGTGCAGAATATAAAATACGTTATTATGTTCAGAAATACAATATAGATATTGTCTGCATAGTGGGAGGCCTGGAAATAATAAAATTCGTGGTTGGGGTCGATGTTGTATTTATCTATGGCTTCGGTGAAAGTGAGTAGTTCATGAGAGGAGTTAAGGAGATTGCGAATTTGTGTGATACCTGCCGCATGCCAGCTGTTGAAAGGAAAAGAGGCGCGTCCGTTGTGAAAGTCTAAATTCCCCAGGAAAGGGAGGAATGGTGAGTGAAGATGATGTATGTCCAGCGATTTCCTAGATCTTCTCCATGCTAAGGCGGTAGAGGTTAAAAGGGCATTGTCGAGGTGAGGTGCCTTTAGAGTGGCATTACTGGGGTGTAGAATGTAACTAAGGGACAGAGGGGCGCATAATTGAGAGTCCAGCGTTAAGTCCGTAAATACACTTGTGGCGCTGAGCCAATCCATGGCTATGCGGAGAAGGCAGGCCCTGTTATATTGCTCTATATCGGGCAGGTTCACCCCTCCATTCTGTACTGATTGGGACAACTTGAGAAAGCTTATCCGAGGCTGTTTATTAGCCCATATAAACTTAGAGATATGAGCGTTAAGGAGGGAGAGGTCTGATTTTGTGAGCAATACGGGGACCATCTGCAATACATAGAGCAATTTGGGAAAGCTAGCCATTTTGACAAGGTTGCATCGTCCCAGGAGGTTGAGAGGGAGGTTACGCTAGAGGTCTAGCTCAGTTTGGATTTTGGTAAGAATAGGTTGGACATTGTAGGAGTAGAGAAGAGAAGGGTCTGCAGGTAGTTGAATTCCTAGATAAGTGAGATGGGTGGAGGCCCACCGGAACGGAAAAGGAGGGTCTCATCCTACAGTAGCTTGTCGGAATATGGCCAGGGCTTCTGATTTATCGTAATTTATCGAGAAGCCGGCAAAAGAGGAGAAGCAGGTTATAGCTGCCTGTAGTGCCGGGATTTATTGTTTGGGATTCGAAGTGAGAAGGAGGATATCATCCGCAAACGCTATGATTTTCAGTTCTTGAGTACCAATCAATATGCCTCTAAAACTAGTTAAATTAATAATGTGGCGTATAAAGGGTTTTAAAGCCAGATTAAAAAGGAGGGGAGATAGGGGGCATCCTTGTCTAGTTCCTCTCTCGAGGATGAAAGGAGGAGAGGAGATATTATTGACTATCACGTGCGCCGTAGGGGCAGTATACAGGGAGTTGACAAGACCACAAAATTTCTCTCCAAAATGTTGGTGGCGAAGGACCCGATCTAGGTGAGGCCAGGCGATTTTGTCAAAGGCCTTTTCCGCATCAAGGTTAATCAGAATGTTGTCTACTAAGTTATGGGAGCGAGAGTGGGTAATAGCAGCGAGAGCTGCCCTGACGCCTTTTACAGATTGCCTGTGTCTGAGGAAGCCTAACTGAGCTGGTGAGATGATGCGGGATAGACAGGATTGTAGACGAGTGGCCATGAGTTTGGTTAAGATTTTAAAATCCTGATTTAAGAGGGATATCGGCCTGTAGGAGCTGGGTAGGGAGGGGTCTTTGCCAGGTTTTGCTATGACAATTATTTTAGCCTCATTGAACCGAATAGGGGTCAGTTTGGAAGAGAGAATGTGATTGTAAAGGGACGTGAGGGTGGGGGCCAATTCATCACGCATCATTTTGTAAAATTCTGCGCTGAAGCCGTCGGGACCGGGGCTTTTGTTATTGGGTAAGCTTTTAATAGTGTCCACCACCTCCTTGGCGGTGATTGGGCTGTCTAGCAGGTCTCTTTCCTCCTGAGAGAGGGTCGGGAGATCAGCGGATTCTAGAAAAGAATGGTTAGCAGCGGGGTCGTCAGGGCCCTTGGTGTACAAGGAGCGGTAAAAGCGCATAAACTCGGTGCAAATAGAGTCGGGATTGGAAACTAAGTTACCGGAAATGTTGATGACGTTAATCCAAGTGCGGGATTTGGGGCCTTTGATCAAATTGGCTAATAGCCTGCCCGACTTATTGCCCCATCTGTGAAACTTATTCCTTTGATAGTCATAGGAGAGTTGAGCCTGTTCAGTAAGGAAAGTGTCATATATGAGTTTTGCTGAGAGGTATGCCTCTCTACAGGCTGGGGTATCAAGTTGTTTGTATCTCCGAAATGAGGAGGTAAGTGACGCACTCAGAGTCTGCAGCTGCGAAGAGAATTTCTTCCTTTTAGCGTGAGTATAGGACATCACATGTCCTCGAAGGACCGCCTTAGCAGCACCCCAAAATATAGGGGAGTCTTACGTTTGGTCACTATTGTCTAGAGCAGTGGTTCTCAAACTCGGTCCTCAGGACCCCACACAGTGCATGTTTTGCAGGTAACCCAGCAGGTGCACAGGTGTATTAATTACTCACTGACACATTTTAAAAGGTCCACAGGTGGATTTAATTATGTCACTTGTGATTCTGTGAGGAGACCTGCAAAACATGCACTGTGTGGGGTCCTGAGGACCGAGTTTGAGAACCTGTGGTCTAGAGTGTAATTAAGCCAGGATTGCTTGAGGTGTAAGAGAAAGTCGGCTGAGTGGCGGAGATATGTTGGGAAATGCCAGCATGGAGGGCTACGAGTAGATAGGGTCATACAGATATCTATGTATATAGGGGCATGATCGGAGATAATGATATCTGTAATAATAAGAATTTACTCACCGGTAATTCTATTTCTCGTAGTCCGTAGTGGATGCTGGGAACTCCGTAAGGACCATGGGGAAATAGACGGGCTCCGCAGGAGACTGGGCACTCTAAAAAAAGATTAGGTACTATCTGGTGTGCACTGGCTCCTCCCTCTATGCCCCTCCTCCAGACCTCAGTTAGGGAAACTGTGCCCGGAAGAGCTGACATCACAAGGAAAGGAAATTTTGAATCCAGGGTAAGACCCATACCAGCCACACCAATCACACCGTACAACTTGTGATAACCTTACCCAGTTAACAGTATGAACAACAACTGAGCCTCACTCAATGGATGGCTCATAACAATAACCCTTATTTAAGCAATAACTATATACACGTATTGCAGAGAGTCCGCACTTGGGACGGGCGCCCAGCATCCACTACGGACTACGAGAAATAGAATTACCGGTGAGTAAATTCTTATTTTCTCTGACGTCCTAGTGGATGCTGGGAACTCCGTAAGGACCATGGGGATTATACCAAAGCTCCCAAACGGGCGGGAGAGTGCGGATGACTCTGCAGCACCGAATGAGCAAACACAAGGTCCTCCTCAGCCAGGGTATCAAACTTGTAGAACTTTGCAAATGTGTTTGAACCCGACCAAGTAGCAGCTCGGCAAAGCTGTAATGCCGAGACCCCTCGGGCAGCCGCCCAAGAAGAGCCCACCTTCCTTGTGGAATGGGCTTTTACCGATTTTGGATGCGGAAATCCAGCCGCAGAATGAGCCTGCTGAATCGTGCTACAGATCCAGCGAGCAATAGTTTGCTTTGAAGCAGGAGCACCCAGCTTGTTGGGTGCATGCAAGATAAACAGCGAATCAGTCTTCCTGACTCCAGCCGTTCTGGAAACATATATTTTCAAAGCCCTGACTACGTCCAGCAACTTGGAGTCCTCCAAGTCCCGAGTAGCCGCAGGCACCACAATAGGTTGGTTCAAATGAAACAATGACACCACCTTTTGGAGAAATTGGGGACGAGTCCTCAATTCTGCCCTGTCCATATGGAAGATCAGATAAGGGCTTTTACATGACAATTCCGACACACGCCTAGCCGATGCTAAGGCCAACAGCATGACCACTTTCCACGTGAGATACTTTAGTTCCACGGTCTTAAGTGGCTCAAACCAGTGGGATTTCAGGAAATCCAACACAACGTTAAGATCCCAGGGTGCCACTGGTGGCACAAAAGGGGGCTGAATATGCAGCACTCCCTTACCAAATGTCTGAACCTCAGGCAGTGAAGCCAGTTCTTTTTGAAAGAAAATGGATAGGGCCGAAATCTGGACCTTTATGGACCCCAATTTTAGGCCCATAGTCACCCCTGACTGTAGAAAGTGCAGTAATCGACCCAGCTAGAATTCCTCTGTAGGGGCCTTCCTGGCCTCACACCAAGCAACATACTTCCGCCATATACGGTGATAATGTTTTGCTGTCACGTCTTTCCTAGCTTTTATCAGCGTAGGAATAACTTCATCCGGAATGCCTATTTCCGCTAGGATCCGGCGTTCAACTGCCATGCCGTCAAACGCAGCCGCGGTAAGTCTTGGAACAGACAGGGACCTTGTTGCAGCAAGTCCTGTCTGAGAGGCAGAGGCCATGGGTCCTCTGAGAGCATTTCTTGCAGTTCCGGGTACCAAGTCCTTCTTGGCCAGTCCGGAACAATGAGTATTGTTCTTATTCCTCTCTTTCTTACTATTCTCAGTACTTTTGGTATGAGAGGAAGAGGAAGAGGACATATACCGACTGGTACACCCACGGTGTCTATAGGGCGTCCACAGCTATCGCCTGAGGGTCCCTTGACCTGGCGCAATATCTTTTTAGCTTTTTGTTGAGGCGGGACACCATCATGTCCACCTGTGGCAGTTCCCATCGGTTTGCAATCAGTTGGAAGACTTCCTGATGAAGTCCCCACTCTCCCGGGTGGAGGTCGTGTCTGCTGAGGAAGTCTGCTTCCCAGTTGTCCACTCCCGGAATGAACACTGCCGAAAGTGCTTGCACGTGATTCTCCGCCCAACGAAGAATCTTTGTGGCTTCCGCCATTGCCATCCTGCTTCTTGTGCCGCCCTGGCGGTTTACATGGGCGACCGCCGTGATGTTGTCTGACTGAATCAGCACTGGCCGGTTTCGAAGCAGGGGCTCTGCTTGACTCAGGGCGTTGTAAATGGCCCTTGATTCCAGTATATTTATGTGTAGAGAAGTCTCCAGACTTGACCACAGCCCTTGGAAGATTCTACCCTGAGTGACTGCCCCCCACCCTCGGAGGCTTGCATCCGTGGTCACCAGGACCCAGTCCTGTATGCCGAACCTGCGGCCCTCGAGAAGGTGAGCACTCTGCAGCCACCACAGAAGAGACACCCTGGCCCTGGGGGACAGGGTGATCAGCCGATGCATCTGAAGATGCGATCCGGACCACTTGTCCAACAGATCCCACTGAAAGATCCTTGCATGGAACCTGCCGAAGGGAATGGCTTCGTATGAAGCCACCATCTTTCCCAGGACTCGCGTGCAGTGATGCACCGATACCTGTTTTGGTTTCAGGAGGTCCCTGACCAGAGATGCTAAGTCCTGGGCCTTCTCCACCGGGAGAAACACCTTCTTCTGTTCTGTGTCCAGAATCATGCCCAGGAAAAGCAGACGCGTCGTAGGAATCAGCTGCGACTTTGGAACATTCAGAATCCAGCCGTGCTGTAGTAACACTTCCTGAGAGAGTGTTACGCTGATCAACAACTGCTCCCTGGACCTCGCCTTTATGAGGAGATCGTCCAAGTACGGGATAATTATAACTAGAGATGAGCGGGTTCGGTTCCTCTGAATCCGAACCCGCCCGAACTTCAGGTTTTTTACACGGGTCCGAGCAGGCTCGGATCTTCCCGCCTTGCTCGGCTAACCCGAGCGCGCCTGAACGTCATCATCAAGCTGTCGGATTCTCGCGAGGCTCGGATTCTATCGCGAGACTCGGATTCTATATAAGGAGCCGCGCGTCGCCGCCATTTTCACACGTGCATTGAGAGTCATAGGGAGAGGACGTGGCTGGCGTCCTCTCCGTTTAGAGAAGAGAGAGACACAGTATTTTGGGGAGCATTATTGGGAGGAGTACTACTATACTGTATACTACTATACTACTTGCTGAAGTGATATTTATAGATTAGATAATAGATAGTGTGACTGTAAGTGTATTATCTGACTTGTGGGGGAGACACTGACAGTGGGGAGCAGTTAGAGTCTGAGAGCAGGACTCAGGAGTACATATAACGTACAGTGCACACTTTTGCTGCCAGAGTCAGTGCCACACTGCCATTGTTGTGACCACACTGACCACCAGTATAATAATATATTTTGTGATTGTCTGCTTAGGCCTCGGAGTACTAGTTGCAAGTTGCAACGTGACCTGAAGTGACCACCAGTTTAATAATCAATCACCACCAGTTTAGTATATATATATATATATATAATTGTATATAATATATATATATATATAATATTGTATACCACCTACCCGTGGTTTTTTTTTTTTTCATTCTTCTTTATACATACTACTATAGTAGCTTACTGTAGCAGTCTGCGGTGCTGTGCTGACCTGACAGTGTCCAGCAGGTCCGTCATCAGTCATTACATAATAAATATATATAGTACCTGTCCGGCTGCAGTACTAGTGATATTATATTGATTTCATCTCATTATCAATAATTTATCATCCAGTCTAGACTCTATATTAGCAGCAGACACAGTACGTTAGTCCACGGCTGTAGCTACCTCTGTGTCGGCACTCGGCAGTCCATCCATAATTGTATACCACCTACCCGTGGTTTTTTTTTTCTTTCTTCTTTGTACATACTACTATAGAGTATATTAGCTTACTGTAGCAGTCTGCGGTGCTGCTGAGCTGACAGTGTCCAGCAGGTCCGTCATCAGTCATCATTACCTAATAAATATATTATCTACCTGTCCGGCTGCAGTACTAGTGATATTATATATACATACATATATATATTGATTTCATCTCATTATTAATCATCCAGTCTATATTAGCAGCAGACACAGTACGTTAGTCCATGGCTGTAGCTACCTCTGTGTCGGCACTCGGCAGTCCATCCATAATTGTATACCACCTACCCGTGGTTTTTTTTTTTTCTTTCTTCTTTGTACATACTACTATAGTATAGTAGCTTACTGTAGCAGTCTGTGGTGCTGCTGAGCTGACAGTGTCCAGCAGGTCCGTCATCAGTCATCATTACCTAATAAATATATTATCTACCTGTCCGGCTGCAGTACTAGTGATATTATATATACATACATATATATATTGATTTCATCTCATTATCAATCATCCAGTCTATATTAGCAGCAGACACAGTACGTTAGTCCACGGCTGTAGCTACCTCTGTGTCGGCACTCGGCAGTCCATCCATAATTGTATACCACCTACCCGTGGTTTTTTTTTTTCTTTCTTCTTTGTACATACTACTATAGTATAGTAGCTTACTGTAGCAGTCTGCGGTGCTGCTGAGCTGACAGTGTCCAGCAGGTCCGTCATCAGTCATCATTACCTAATACAGGTTGAGTATCCCTTATCCAAAATGCTTGGGACCAGAGGTATTTTGGATATCGGATTTTTCCGTATTTTGGAATAATTGCATACCATAATGAGATATCATGGCAATGGGATCTAAATCTAAGCACAGAATGCATTTATGTTTTATATGCACCTTATACACACAGCCTGAAGGTAATTTTAGCCAATATTTTTATTATAACTTTGTGCATTAAACAAAGTGTGTCTACATTCACACAATTCATTTATGTTTCATATACACCTTATATACACAGTCTGAAGGTCATTCAATACAATATTTTTAATAACTGTGTGTATTAAACAAAGTTTGTGTACATTGAGCCATCAAAAAACAAAAGTTTCACTATCTCACTCTCGCTCAAAAATGTACGTATTTCGGAATATTCCGTATTTCGGATATTTGGATATGGGATACTCAACCTGTAAATATATTATCTACCTGTCCGGCTGCAGTACTAGTGATATTATATATACATACATATATATATTGATTTCATCTCATTATCAATCATCCAGTCTATATTAGCAGCAGACACAGTACGTTAGTCCACGGCTGTAGCTACCTCTGTGTCGGCACTCGGCAGTCCATCCATAATTGTATATCACCTACCCGTGGTTTTTTTTTTCTTTCTTCTTTGTACATGCTACTATAGTATAGTAGCTTACTGTAGCAGTCTGCGGTGCTGCTGAGCTGACAGTGTCCAGCAGGTCCGTCATCAGTCATCATTACCTAATAAATATATTATCTACCTGTCCGGCTGCAGTACTAGTGATATTATATATACATACATATATATTGATTTCATCTCATTATCAATCATCCAGTCTATATTAGCAGCAGACACAGTACGGTAGTCCACGGCTGTAGCTACCTCTGTGTCGGCACTCGGCAGTCCATCCATAAGTATACTAGTATCCATCCATCTCCATTGTTTACCTGAGGTGCCTTTTAGTTGTGCCTATTAAAATATGGAGAACAAAAATGTTGAGGTTCCAAAATTAGGGAAAGATCAAGATCCACTTCCACCTCGTGCTGAAGCTGCTGCCACTAGTCATGGCCGAGACGATGAAATGCCAGCAACGTCGTCTGCCAAGGCCGATGCCCAATGTCATAGTACAGAGCATGTCAAATCCAAAACACCAAATATCAGTAAAAAAAGGACTCCAAAACCTAAAATAAAATTGTCGGAGGAGAAGCGTAAACTTGCCAATATGCCATTTACCACACGGAGTGGCAAGGAACGGCTGAGGCCCTGGCCTATGTTCATGGCTAGTGGTTCAGCTTCACATGAGGATGGAAGCACTCAGCCTCTCGCTAGAAAACTGAAAAGACTCAAGCTGGCAAAAGCACCGCAAAGAACTGTGCGTTCTTCGAAATCCCAAATCCACAAGGAGAGTCCAATTGTGTCGGTTGCAATGCCTGACCTTCCCAACACTGGACATGAAGAGCATGCGCCTTCCACCATTTGCATGCCCCCTGCAAGTGCTGGAAGGAGCACCCGCAGTCCAGTTCCTGATAGTCAGATTGAAGATGTCAGTGTTGAAGTACACCAGGATGAGGAGGATATGGGTGTTGCTGGCGCTGGGGAGGAAATTGACCAGGAGGATTCTGATGGTGAGGTGGTTTGTTTAAGTCAGGCACCCGGGGAGACACCTGTTGTCCGTGGGAGGAATATGGCCGTTGACATGCCTGGTGAAAATACCAAAAAAATCAGCTCTTCAGTGTGGAGGTATTTCAACAGAAAAGCGGACAACAGGTGTCAAGCCGTGTGTTGCCTTTGTCAAGCTGTAATAAGTAGGGGTAAGGACGTTAACCACCTCGGAACATCCTCCCTTATACGTCACCTGCAGCGCATTCATAATAAGTCAGTGACAAGTTCAAAAACTTTGGGTGACAGCGGAAGCAGTCCACTGACCAGTAAATCCCTTCCTCTTGTAACCAAGCTCACGCAAACCACCCCACCAACTCCCTTAGTGTCAATTTCCTCCTTCCCCAGGAATGCCAATAGTCCTGCAGGCCATGTCACTGGCAATTCTGACGATTCCTCTCCTGCCTGGGATTCCTCCGATGCATCCTTGCGTGTAACGCCTACTGCTGCTGGCGCTGCTGTTGTTGCTGCTGGGAGTCGATGGTCATCCCAGAGGGGAAGTCGGAAGACCACTTGTACTACTTCCAGTAAGCAATTGACTGTCCAACAGTCCTTTGCGAGGAAGATGAAATATCACAGCAGTCATCCTGCTGCAAAGCGGATAACTGAGGCCTTGACAACTATGTTGGTGTTAGACGTGCGTCCGGTATCCGCCGTTAGTTCACAGGGAACTACACAATTTCTTGAGGTAGTGTGCCCCCGTTACCAAATACCATCTAGGTTCCACTTCTGTAGGCAGGCGATACCGAAAATGTACACAGACCTCAGAAAAAGACTCACCAGTGTCCTAAAAAATGCAGCTGTACCCAATGTCCACTTAACCACGGACATGTGGACAAGTGGAGCAGGGCAGGGTCAGGACTATATGACTGTGACAGCCCACTGGGTAGATGTATGGACTCCCGCCGCAAGAACAGCAGCGGCGGCACCAGTAGCAGCATCTCGCAAACGCCAACTCTTTCCTAGGCAGGCTACGCTTTGTATCACCGCTTTCCAGAATACGCACACAGCTGAAAACCTCTTACGGCAACTGAGGAAGATCATCGCGGAATGGCTTACCCCAATTGGACTCTCCTGTGGATTTGTGGCATCGGACAACGCCAGCAATATTGTGTGTGCATTAAATATGGGCAAATTCCAGCACGTCCCATGTTTTGCACATACCTTGAATTTGGTGGTGCAGAATTTTTTAAAAAACGACAGGGGCGTGCAAGAGATGCTGTCGGTGGCCAGAAGAATTGCGGGACACTTTCGGCGTACAGGCACCACGTACAGAAGACTGGAGCACCACCAAAAACTACTGAACCTGCCCTGCCATCATCTGAAGCAAGAAGTGGTAACGTGGTGGAATTCAACCCTCTATATGCTTCAGAGGTTGGAGGAGCAGCAAAAGGCCATTCAAGCCTATACAATTGAGCACGATATAGGAGGTGGAATGCACCTGTCTCAAGCGCAGTGGAGAATGATTTCAACGTTGTGCAAGGTTCTGATGCCCTTTGAACTTGCCACACGTGAAGTCAGTTCAGACACTGCCAGCCTGAGTCAGGTCATTCCCCTCATCAGGCTTTTGCAGAAGAAGCTGGAGACATTGAAGGAGGAGCTAACACGGAGCGATTCCGCTAGGCATGTGGGACTTGTGGATGGAGCCCTTAATTCGCTTAACAAGGATTCACGGGTGGTCAATCTGTTGAAATCAGAGCACTACATTTTGGCCACCGTGCTCGATCCTAGATTTAAAGCCTACCTTGGATCTCTCTTTCCGGCAGACACAAGTCTGCTGGGGTTGAAAGACCTGCTGGTGAGAAAATTGTCAAGTCAAGCGGAACGCGACCTGTCAACATCTCCTCCTTCACATTCTCCCGCAACTGGGGGTGCGAGGAAAAGGCTCAGAATTCCGAGCCCACCCGCTGGCGGTGATGCAGGGCAGTCTGGAGCGACTGCTGATGCTGACATCTGGTCCGGACTGAAGGACCTGACAACGATTACGGACATGTCGTCTACTGTCACTGCATATGATTCTCTCACCATTGAAAGAATGGTGGAGGGTTATATGAGTGACCGCATCCAAGTAGGCACGTCACACAGTCCGTACTTATACTGGCAGGAAAAAGAGGCAATTTGGAGGCCCTTGCACAAACTGGCTTTATTCTACCTAAGTTGCCCTCCCACAAGTGTGTACTCCGAAAGAGTGTTTAGTGCCGCCGCTCACCTTGTCAGCAATCGGCGTACGAGGTTACATCCAGAAAATGTGGAGAAGATGATGTTCATTAAAATGAATAATAATCAATTCCTCCGTGGAGACATTGACCAGCAGCAATTGCCTCCACAAAGTACACAGGGAGCTGAGATGGTGGATTCCAGTGGGGACGAATTGATAATCTGTGAGGAGGGGGATGTACTAGAGATGAGCGCCTGAAATTTTTCGGGTTTTGTGTTTTGGTTTTGGGTTCGGTTCCGCGGCCGTGTTTTGGGTTCGACCGCGTTTTGGCAAAACCTCACCGAATTTTTTTTGTCGGATTCGGGTGTGTTTTGGATTCGGGTGTTTTTTTAAAAAAACACTAAAAAACAGCTTAAATCATAGAATTTGGGGGTCATTTTGATCCCATATTATTATTAACCTCAAAAACCATAATTTCCACTCATTTTCAGTCTATTCTGAATACCTCACACCTCACAATATTATTTTTAGTCCTAAAATTTGCACCAAGGTCGCTGGATGACTAAGCTAAGCGACACTAGTGGCCGACACAAACACCTGGCCCATCTAGGAGTGGCACTGCAGTGTCACGCAGGATGTCCCTTCCAAAAAACCCTCCCCAATCAGCACATGACGCAAAGAAAAAAAGAGGCGCAATGAGGTAGCTGACTGTGTGAGTAAGATAAGCGACCCTAGTGGCCGACACAAACACCGGGCCCATTTAGGAGTGGCACTGCAGTGTCACGCAGGATGTCCCTTCCAAAAAACCCTCCCCAATCAGCACATGACGCAAAGAAAAAAAGAGGCGCAATGAGGTAGCTGACTGTGTGAGTAAGATTAGCGACCCTAGTGGCCGACACAAACACCGGGCCCATTTAGGAGTGGCACTGCAGTGTCACGCAGGATGTCCCTTCCAAAAAACCCTCCCCAATCAGCACATGACGCAAAGAAAAAAAGAGGCGCAATGAGGTAGCTGACTGTGTGAGTAAGATTAGCGACCCTAGTGGCCGACACAAACACCGGGCCCATTTAGGAGTGGCACTGCAGTGTCACGCAGGATGTCCCTTCCAAAAAACCCTCCCCAATCAGCACATGACGCAAAGAAAAAAAGAGGCGCAATGAGGTAGCTGACTGTGTGAGTAAGATTAGCGACCCTAGTGGCCGACACAAACACCGGGCCCATTTAGGAGTGTCACTGCAGTGTCACGCAGGATGTCCCTTCCAAAAAACCCTCCCCAATCAGCACATGACGCAAAGAAAAAAAGAGGCGCAATGAGGTAGCTGACTGTGTGAGTAAGATTAGCGACCCTAGTGGCCGACACAAACACCGGGCCCATTTAGGAGTGGCACTGCAGTGTCACGCAGGATGTCCCTTCCAAAAAACCCTCCCCAATCAGCACATGACGCAAAGAAAAAAAGAGGCGCAATGAGGTAGCTGACTGTGTGAGTAAGATTAGCGACCCTAGTGGCCGACACAAACACCGGGCCCATTTAGGAGTGGCACTGCAGTGTCACGCAGGATGTCCCTTCCAAAAAACCCTCCCCAATCAGCACATGACGCAAAGAAAAAAAGAGGCGCAATGAGGTAGCTGACTGTGTGAGTAAGATTAGCGACCCTAGTGGCCGACACAAACACCGGGCCCATTTAGGAGTGGTACTGCAGTGTCACGCAGGATGTCCCTTCCAAAAAACCCTCCCCAAACAGCACATGACGCAAAGAAAAATAAAAGAAAAAAGAGGTGCAAGATGGAATTGTCCTTGGGCCCTCCCACCCACCCTTATGTTGTATAAACAAAACAGGACATGCACACTTTAACCAACCCATCATTTCAGTGACAGGGTCTGCCACACGACTGTGACTGATATGACGGGTTGGTTTGGACCCCCCCCAAAAAAGAAGCAATTAATCTCTCCTTGCACAAACTGGCTCTACAGAGGCAAGATGTCCACCTCATCATCACCCTCCGATATATCACCGTGTACATCCCCCTCCTCACAGATTATCAATTCGTCCCCACTGGAATCAACCATCTCAGCTCCCTGTGTACTTTGTGGAGGCAATTGCTGCTGGTCAATGTCTCCGCGGAGGAATTGATTATAATTCATTTTAATGAACATCATCTTCTCCACATTTTCTGGATGTAACCTCGTACGCCGATTGCTGACAAGGTGAGCGGCGGCACTAAACACTCTTTCGGAGTACACACTTGTGGGAGGGCAACTTAGGTAGAATAAAGCCAGTTTGTGCAATGGCCTCCAAATTGCCTCTTTTTCCTGCCAGTATAAGTATGGACTGTGTGACGTGCCTACTTGGATGCGGTCACTCATATAATCCTCCACCATTCTTTCAATGGTGAGAGAATCATATGCAGTGACAGTAGACGACATGTCCGTAATCGTTGTCAGGTCCTTCAGTCCGGACCAGATGTCAGCATCAGCAGTCGCTCCAGACTGCCCTGCATCACCGCCAGCGGGTGGGCTCGGAATTCTGAGCCTTTTCCTTGCACCCCCAGTTGCGGGAGAATGTGAAGGAGGAGATGTTGACAGGTCGCGTTCCGCTTGACTTGACAATTTTCTCACCAGCAGGTCTTTCAACCCCAGCAGACTTGTGTCTGCCGGAAAGAGAGATCCAAGGTAGGCTTTAAATCTAGGATCGAGCACGGTGGCCAAAATGTAGTGCTCTGATTTCAACAGATTGACCACCCGTGAATCCTTGTTAAGCGAATTAAGGGCTCCATCCACAAGTCCCACATGCCTAGCGGAATCGCTCCGTGTTAGCTCCTCCTTCAATGTCTCCAGCTTCTTCTGCAAAAGCCTGATGAGGGGAATGACCTGACTCAGGCTGGCAGTGTCTGAACTGACTTCACGTGTGGCAAGTTCAAAGGGCATCAGAACCTTGCACAATGTTGAAATCATTCTCCACTGCGCTTGAGACAGGTGCATTCCACCTCCTATATCGTGCTCAATTGTATAGGCTTGAATGGCCTTTTGCTGCTCCTCCAACCTCTGAAGCATATAGAGGGTTGAATTCCACCTCGTTACCACTTCTTGCTTCAGATGATGGCAGGGCAGGTTCAGTAGTTTTTGGTGGTGCTCCAGTCTTCTGTACGTGGTGCCTGTACGCCGAAAGTGTCCCGCAATTTTTCTGGCCACCGACAGCATCTCTTGCACGCCCCTGTCGTTTTTTAAATAATTCTGCACCACCAAATTCAAGGTATGTGCAAAACATGGGACGTGCTGGAATTTGCCCATATTTAATGCACACACAATATTGCTGGCGTTGTCCGATGCCACAAATCCACAGGAGAGTCCAATTGGGGTAAGCCATTCCGCGATGATCTTCCTCAGTTGCCGTAAGAGGTTTTCAGCTGTGTGCGTATTCTGGAAACCGGTGATACAAAGCGTAGCCTGCCTAGGAAAGAGTTGGCGTTTGCGAGATGCTGCTACTGGTGCCGCCGCTGCTGTTCTTGCGGCGGGAGTCCATACATCTACCCAGTGGGCTGTCACAGTCATATAGTCCTGACCCTGCCCTGCTCCACTTGTCCACATGTCCGTGGTTAAGTGGACATTGGGTACAACTGCATTTTTTAGGACACTGGTGAGTCTTTTTCTGAGGTCCGTGTACATTCTCGGTATCGCCTGCCTAGAGAAGTGGAACCTAGATGGTATTTGGTAACGGGGGCACACTGCCTCAATAAATTGTCTAGTTCCCTGTGAACTAACGGCGGATACCGGACGCACGTCTAACACCAACATAGTTGTCAAGGCCTCAGTTATCCGCTTTGCAGCAGGATGACTGCTGTGATATTTCATCTTCCTCGCAAAGGACTGTTGAACAGTCAATTGCTTACTGGAAGTAGTACAAGTGGGCTTACGACTTCCCCTCTGGGATGACCATCGACTCCCAGCAGCAACAACAGCAGCGCCAGCAGCAGTAGGCGTTACACGCAAGGATGCATCGGAGGAATCCCAGGCAGGAGAGGACTCGTCAGAATTGCCAGTGACATTGCCTGCAGGACTATTGGCATTCCTGGGGAAGGAGGAAATTGACACTGAGGGAGTTGGTGGGGTGGTTTGCGTGAGCTTGGTTACAAGAGGAAGGGATTTACTGGTCAGTGGACTGCTTCCGCTGTCACCCAAAGTTTTTGAACTTGTCACTGACTTATTATGAATGCGCTGCAGGTGACGTATAAGGGAGGATGTTCCGAGGTGGTTAACGTCCTTACCCCTACTTATTACAGCTTGACAAAGGGAACACACGGCTTGACACCTGTTGTCCGCATTTCTGTTGAAATAGTTCCACACCGAAGAGCTGATTTTTTTGGTATTTTCACCAGGCATGTCAACGGCCATATTCCTCCCACGGACAACAGGTGTCTCCCCGGGTGCCTGACTTAAACAAACCACCTCACCATCAGAATCCTCCTGGTCAATTTCCTCCCCAGCGCCAGCAACACCCATATCCTCCTCATCCTGGTGTACTTCAACACTGACATCTTCAATCTGACTATCAGGAACTGGACTGCGGGTGCTCCTTCCAGCACTTGCAGGGGGCGTGCAAATGGTGGAAGGCGCATGCTCTTCACGTCCAGTGTTGGGAAGGTCAGGCATCGCAACCGACACAATTGGACTCTCCTTGTGGATTTGGGATTTCGAAGAACGCACAGTTCTTTGCGGTGCTACTGCTTTTGCCAGCTTGAGTCTTTTCATTTTTCTAGCGAGAGGCTGAGTGCCTCCATCCTCATGTGAAGCTGAACCACTAGCCATGAACATAGGCCAGGGCCTCAGCCGTTCCTTGCCACTCCGTGTGGTAAATGGCATATTGGCAAGTTTACGCTTCTCCTCCGACAATTTTATTTTAGGTTTTGGAGTCCTTTTTTTACTGATATTTGGTGTTTTGGATTTGACATGCTCTGTACTATGACATTGGGCATCGGCCTTGGCAGACGACGTTGCTGGCATTTCATCGTCTCGGCCATGACTAGTGGCAGCAGCTTCAGCACGAGGTGGAAGTGGATCTTGATCTTTCCCTAATTTTGGAACCTCAACATTTTTGTTCTCCATATTTTAATAGGCACAACTAAAAGGCACCTCAGGTAAACAATGGAGATGGATGGATACTAGTATACAATTATGGACGGACTGCCGAGTGCCGACACAGAGGTAGCTACAGCCGTGAACTACCGTACTGTGTCTGCTGCTAATATAGACTGGTTGATAAAGAGATGTCGTAGTATGTATGTATGAAGAAGAAAGAAAAAAAAACCACGGTTAGGTGGTATACAATTATGGACGGACTGCCGAGTGCCGACACAGAGGTAGCCACAGCCGTGAACTACCGTACTGTACTGTGTCTGCTGCTAATATAGACTGGTTGATAAAGAGATGTCGTAGTATGTATGTATGAAGAAGAAAGAAAAAAAAACCACGGGTAGGTGGTATACAATTATGGACGGACTGCCGAGTGCCGACACAGAGGTAGCCACAGCCGTGAACTACCGTACTGTACTGTGTCTGCTGCTAATATAGACTGGTTGATAAAGAGATGTAGTAGTATGTATGTATGAAGAAGAAAGAAAAAAAAACCACGGGTAGGTGGTATACAATTATGGACGGACTGCCGAGTGCCGACACAGAGGTAGCCACAGCCGTGAACTACCGTACTGTACTGTGTCTGCTGCTAATATAGACTGGTTGATAAAGAGATGTCGTAGTATGTATGTATGAAGAAGAAAGAAAAAAAAACCACGGTTAGGTGGTATACAATTATGGACGGACTGCCGAGTGCCGACACAGAGGTAGCCACAGCCGTGAACTACCGTACTGTACTGTGTCTGCTGCTAATATAGACTGGTTGATAAAGAGATGTCGTAGTATGTATGTATAAAGAAGAAAGAAAAAAAAAACCACGGTTAGGTGGTATACAATTATGGACGGACTGCCGAGTGCCGACACAGAGGTAGCCACAGCCGTGAACTACCGTACTGTACTGTGTCTGCTGCTAATATAGACTGGTTGATAAAGAGATGTCGTAGTATGTATGTATGAAGAAGAAAGAAAAAAAAACCACGGTTAGGTGGTATACAATTATGGACGGACTGCCGAGTGCCGACACAGAGGTAGCCACAGCCGTGAACTACCGTACTGTACTGTGTCTGCTGCTAATATAGACTGGTTGATAAAGAGATGTCGTAGTATGTATGTATAAAGAAGAAAGAAAAAAAAACCACGGTTAGGTGGTATACAATTATGGACGGACTGCCGAGTGCCGACACAGAGGTAGCCACAGCCGTGAACTACCGTACTGTACTGTGTCTGCTGCTAATATAGACTGGTTGATAAAGAGATGTAGTAGTATGTATGTATAAAGAAGAAAGAAAAAAAAACCACGGGTAGGTGGTATACAATTATGGATGGACTGCCGAGTGCCGACACAGAGGTAGCTACAGCCGTGAACTACCGTACTGTGTCTGCTGCGACTGGATGATAAATAATGATATAAAAAATATATATATATCACTACTGCAGCCGGACAGGTATATATATTATATAATGACGGACCTGCTGGACACTGTCTCTCAGCAGAATAAGTTTTTTATAGAATAAAAAAAAAAACACCACACAAGTGAAGTCACACGACGAGTGTTTAACTTTTTCAGGCAATCACAATATAGTATACTACTAACTATACTGGTGGTCAGTGTGGTCAGGTCACTGGTCAGTCACACTGGCAGTGGCACTCCTGCAGCAAAAGTGTGCACTGTTTAATTTTAATATAATATGTACTCCTGGCTCCTGCTATAACCTATAACTGGCACTGCAGTGCTCCCCAGTCTCCCCCACAATTATAAGCTGTGTGAGCTGAGCACAGTCAGATATATAATATATACATAGATGATGCAGCACACTGGGCTGAGCAGTGCACACAGATATGGTATGTGACTGTCTTGTACTCCTGGCTCCTGCTATAACCTATAACTGGCACTGCAGTGCTCCCCAGTCTCCCCCACAATTATAAGCTGTGTGAGCTGAGCACAGTCAGATATATAATATATACATAGATGATGCAGGCATGCAGCACACTGGGCTGAGCAGTGCACACAGATATGGTATGTGACTGAGTCACTGTGTGTACCGTTTTTTTCAGGCAGAGAACGGATATATTAAATAAAACAACTGCACTGCTGGTGGTCACTGTGGTCAGTCACTAAACTCTGCACTCTCTTCTACAGTATCAGCCTCAGGTCAATCTCTCTCTCTCTCTCCTAATCTAAATGGAGAGGACGCCAGCCACGTCCTCTCCCTATCAATCTCAATGCACGTGTGAAAATGGCGGCGACGCGCGGCTCCTTATATAGAATCCGAGTCTCGCGAGAATCCGACAGCGTCATGATGACGTTCGGGCGCGCTCGGGTTAACCGAGCAAGGCGGGAAGATCCGAGTCGCTCGGACCCGTGAAAAAAAACATGAAGTTCGTGCGGGTTCGGATTCAGAGAAACCGAACCCGCTCATCTCTAGGATGTACACGGTGATATATCGGAGGATGATGATGAGGTGGACATCTTGCCTCTGTAGAGCCAGTTTGTGCAAGGAGAGATTAATTGCTTCTTTTTTGGTGGGGGTCCAAACCAACCCGTCATTTCAGTCACAGTCGTGTGGCAGACCCTGTCACTGAAATGATGGGTTGGTTAAAGTGTGCATGTCCTGTTTATACAACATAAGGGTGGGTGGGAGGGCCCAAGGACAATTCCATCTTGTACCTCTTTTTTCTTTAATTTTTCTTTGCGTCATGTGCTGTTTGTGGAATGTTTTTTGGAAGGGCCATCCTGCGTGACACTGCAGTGCCACTCCTAGATGGGCCCGGTGTTTGTGTCGGCCACTAGGGTCGCTTATCTTACTCACACAGCTACCTCATTGCGCCTCTTTTTTTCTTTGCGTCATGTGCTGTTTGGGGAGGGTTTTTTGGAAGGGCCATCCTGCGTGACACTGCAGTGCCACTCCTAGATGGGCCCGGTGTTTGTGTCGGCCACTAGGGTCGCTTATCTTACTCACACAGCTACCTCATTGCGCCTCTTTTTTTCTTTGCGTCATGTGCTGTTTGGGGAGGGTTTTTTGGAAGGGCCATCCTGCGTGACACTGCAGTGCCACTCCTAGATGGGCCCGGTGTTTGTGTCGGCCACTAGGGTCGCTTATCTTACTCACACAGCTACCTCATTGCGCCTCTTTTTTTCTTTGCGTCATGTGCTGTTTGGGGAGGGTTTTTTGGAAGGGCCATCCTGCGTGACACTGCAGTGCCACTCCTAGATGGGCCCGGTGTTTGTGTCGGCCACTAGGGTCGCTTATCTTACTCACACAGCTACCTCATTGCGCCTCTTTTTTTCTTTGCGTCATGTGCTGTTTGGGGAGGGTTTTTTGGAAGGGCCATCCTGCGTGACACTGCAGTGCCACTCCTAGATGGGCCCGGTGTTTGTGTCGGCCACTAGGGTCGCTTATCTTACTCACACAGCTACCTCATTGCGCCTCTTTTTTTCTTTGCGTCATGTGCTGTTTGGGGAGGGTTTTTTGGAAGGGCCATCCTGCGTGACACTGCAGTGCCACTCCTAGATGGGCACGATGTTTGTGTCGGCACTAGGGTCGCTTATCTTACTCACACAGCTACCTCATTGCGCCTCTTTTTTTCTTTGCGTCATGTGCTGTTTGGGGAGTGTTTTTTGGAAGGGCCATCCTGCGTGACACTGCAGTGCCACTCCTAGATGGGCACGGTGTTTGTGTCGGCCACTAGGGTTGCTTAGCTTAGTCATCCAGCGACCTAGGTGCAAATTTTAGGACTAAAAATAATATTGTGAGGTGTGAGGTATTCAGAATAGACTGAAAATGAGTGGAAATTATGGTTTTTGAGGTTAATAATACTTTGGGATCAAAATGACCCCCAAATTCTATGATTTAAGCTGTTTTTTAGTGTTTTTTAAAAAAAACACCCGAATCCAAAACACACCCGAATCCGACAAAAAAAATTCGGTGAGGTTTTGCCAAAACGCGGTCGAACCCAAAACACGGCCGCGGAACCAAACCCAAAACCAAAACACAAAACCCGAAAAATTTCAAGTGCACATCTCTAATTATAACTCCCTTCTGCCGAAGGAGTATCATCATTTCGGCCATTACCTTGGTAAATATTCTCGGTGCCGTGGACAGGCCAAACAGCAACGTCTGGAACTTCTAATGACAGTCCTGTACCACAAATCTGAGGTACTCCTGGTGAGGTGGGTAAATGGGGACATGCAAGTAAGCATCTTTGATGTCCAGCGACACCATAAAATCCCCCTCTTCCAGGCTTGCAATAACCGCTCTGAGCGATTCCATTTTGAACTTGAATTTCTTTATATAAGTGTTCAAGGACTTTAAATTCAGAATGGGTCTCACCGAACCGTCCGGTTTCGGTACCACAAACATTGTGGAATAGTAACCCCTTCCCTGTTGAAGGAGGGGGACCCTGACAATCACTTGCTGGAGGTACAGCTTGTGAATTGCCGCCAGCACTACCTCCCTTTCCATGGGGGAAGCTGGCAAGGCTGATTTGAGGTAACGGCGGGGGGGGAGTCGCTTCGAATTCCAGCTTGTATCCCTGAGATACCATTTGTATAGCCCAGAGATCCACCTGTGAACAAATCCACTGGCTGCTGAAGTTTCGGAGACGCGCCCCCACCGCACCTGGCTCCGCCTGTGGAGCCCCAACGTCATGCGGTGGACTTAGTGGAAGCAGGGGAGGACTTTTGTTCCTGGGAACTTGCTGCATGGTGCAGCTTCTTACCTCTACCCTTGCCTTTGGGAAGAAAGGATGCACACCTGACCCTCTTGCCTTTTTGGGAACGAAAGGACTGCATTTGATAATACGGTGCTTTCTTAGGCTGTGAGGAAACCTGAGGCAAGAAAGTGGACTTTCCAGTTGTCGCTGTAGACAGGGGCGGATCCAGAAGAAAATGATAGGGGGGGCACCATGGAAGGGGCAAGTACATTTGCGTGCGGCTTCGGTGCATGTGAGGTGGCTTTTCTTATACAATGCCCACAGTTGTAGCGCTCATTATGCAATGTCCACTGTACTGGTAGTGCCCCTTATATAGACCCCATAGTAGTGGTGCCCCTTATGCAATGCCCGTATTGCCCCCAGTAGTAATGTTGCCTGTAGTAATGCCCCCAGTCATTATGCCCCCAGTGGTAATGCCCCTGCAGTTATGACCCCAGTAGTTTACCCCCCCCCCTTTAGTTTAGGCTTCCAGTGGTAATGCCCCCACTAGTTTAGCCACCAGTAGTAATGCCCCCCTGTAGTTTGCCTCATTGTAGTTTAGCCCATGTAGTTATGCCCTCCTTATAGTTTAGCCTCCAGTAGTAATGCCCCCAATAGTTTGGCCCCTGTAGTTATCCCCCAGTAGTTTGGCCCCTGTAGTTATGCCCCCTGTAGTTTGGCCCCCCTGTAGTTTAGCCCCCAAGTAGTAATGCCCCTGTAGTTAAGCCGCCAGTAGTAATGCACTCCTGTAGTATGCCCCCAGTAGTTAGCACCTTTGTAGTTGGCCCCCAGTAATAATGTCCCCCAGCAGTTTGCCCCAGTAGGTGCCTCCCAGTAATAATGTCCCCCAGTAGTTTGCCCCCAGTAGATGCCCCCCAGTAATAATGTCCCCCAGCAGTTTGCCCCCAGTAGATGCCCCCCAGTAATGATGTCCTCCAGTAGTTTGCCCCCAGTAGTAATGCCCCCTAGGACGTTGCCCCCAATAGATGACCCCCCAGTAGTAATGCCCCCAGTAGCTGCCCCCCAGTAATAATGCCCCCAGTAGCTGCCCCCAATAGATGACCCCCCAGTAGTAATGCCCCCAGTAGATGCCCCCCAGTAATAATGCCCCCAGTAGATGGCCCCCAGTAAAAGTGTCCCCTAGTAGCTGCCCCCAATAGATGACCCCCCAGTAGTAATGCCCCCAGTAGATGCCCCCCAGTAATAATGCCCCCAGTAGATGGCCCCCAGTAAAAATGTCCCTCATTAGGTGTCCCCAATAATAATGCCCCCAGTAGGTGCCTCCCAGTAATAATGCCCCCAGTAGATGGCCCACAGTAAAAATGTCCCTCATTAGGTGCCCCCAATAGATGACCCCCCAGTAGTAATGCCCCCAGTAGATTGCCCCCAGTAATAATGCCCCCAGTAATAATGCCCCCAGTAGATGGCCCCCAGTAAAAATGTCCCTCATTAGGTGCCCCCAATAGATGACCCCCCCCAGTAGTGATGCCCCCAGTAGTAATGCCCCCAGTAGATTGCCCCCAGTAATAATGCCCCCAGTAGATGGCCCCCAGTAAAAATGTCCCTCATTAGGTGCCTCCAATAGATGACCCCCCAGTAGTAATGCCCCCAGTAGGTGCCCCCAGTAATAATGCCCCCAGTAGATGGCCCCCAGTAAACATGTCCCCCAGTAGCTGCCCCCAATAGATGACCCCCCCAGTACTGATGCCCCCAGATATAATGCCCCCAGATATAATGCCCCCAGTAGTAATGCCCCCCCCCAGTAGTAATGCCCCTTGTTGATGCCCCCCCCCAGTAGTAATGTCCCCCCGTAGTTTGCCCCCAGTAGATGCCCCCGCTGCATTAAGGAAGAAAAAAAACATACTTACCGAGCCCCGTTCCCGCGCCGCTGCAATCCTCCTCCTCCCTGGGCGTCCGCTCCTCAGTCAGCACTATGAGAGAGACGTCATGACTGACGTCTCTCCCATAGCGCACGCCGCACAGTGACAGCGCCGGAAGCCGGAGCTCAGTACTGAGCTCCTGCCTCCGGCTGCCGCTGTGCAGGGAGACGGGCGCCCGCTGGTAACACAATCTCAGCGGGCGCCCGTCATCTCCCTGTGCGGCGCCGGCGCCGGGGGGGACGGAACGGGGTGGAGGCCGCAAATGACAGGGGGGGCACGGGCCCGAGTGCCCCCCCCCCCCTGGATCCGCCACTGGCTGTAGACACGGGGTCCGACAGACCGTCCCCAAACAACTCCTCACCCTTATAAGGCAAAACCTCCATGTGTTTTTTAGAATCAGCATCTCCTGTCCATTGCCGAGTCCATAAGACCCTCCTGGCAGAAATGGACATAGCAATAATTCTAGAGCCCAGCAGGCAAATGTCCCTCTGAGCATCTCGCATATATAAGACGACGTCTTTGATATGGCCCAGGGTTAGCAAAACAGTATCTCTGTCATCCAACAGAGTATCTGTCCACGCTGCTACAGCACTACACATCCAGGCTGAAGCAATAGCAGGTCTCAGTAGAGTACCAGAGTGTGTATACACTTACTTCAGGATAGCTTCCTGCTTTCTATCCGCAGGCTCCTTTAAGGCGGCCGTATCCTGAGATGGCAGGGCCACCTTTTTAGATAAGCGTGTCAGCGCCTTGTCCACCCTAGGGGATGTTTCCCAACGTAACCTGTCCGTTGGCAGGAAAGGGTACGCCATCAGTAACCTCTTAGAAATCACTAATTTCTTATCAGGGGAACTCCACGCTTCTTCACACAATTCATTTAATTCATCAGATGGGGGAAAAGTCACTGGCTGCTTTTTCTCCCCAAACATATAAACCCTCTTGGTATTAACCGGGTTACTCTCAGAAATGTGTAATACATCTTTCATTGCAATAATCATGTATCGGATGGCCTTGGTCATTTTAGACTGTAAATGTGCCTCATCATCGTCGATACTGGAGTCGGACTCCGTGTCGGCATCTGTGTCAACCATCTGAGATAGAGGGCGTTTATGAGCCCCTGACGGCTTCTGAGACGCCTGGGCAGGCGCGGGCTGAGACCCCGGCTGTCCCAAGGCTGCAGCGTCATCAAACCTTTTATGTAAGGAGTTTACATTGTCATTTAAGACCTTCCACATATCCATCCAATCAGGTGTCGGCCCCGACGGGGGCGATACCACACTTATCTGTCCTTGCTCCGCCTCCACGTAACCTTCCTCATCAAACGTGTCGACACAGCCGTACCGACACACCGCACACACACAGGGAATGCTCAGACTGAGGACAGGACCCCACAAAGTCCTTTGGGGAGACAGAGAGAGAGTATGCCAGCACACACCACAGCGCTATATAACACAGGGATTTTCACTGCTAATAAGTGATTTTCCCAATAGCTGCTTGTTTGTAATGATTTGCGCCTAAATTTATGTGCCCCCCCTCTCTTTTTAACCCGTCTTGTACCTGGATACTGCAGGGGAGAGCCTGGGGAGCTGCTTCCAGCGGAGCTGTGAAGGGAAAATGGCGCTGGTGTGCTGAGGAAGAAGGCCCCGCCCCCTCAGTGGCGGGCTTCTGTCCCGAATTTCATGTAAAAAATGGCGGGGGGTTTTACATATATACAGTGCTAGACTGTATATATGTATGTTTTTGTGCCAAAGGTACCTCAATTGCAGCCCAGGGCGCCCCCCAGCGCCCTGCACCCTACAGTGACCGGAGTGTGTAAGTGTGCTGGGAGCAATGGCGCACAGCTGCGGTGCTGTGCGCTACCTTAATGAAGACAGGAGTCTTCAGCTGCCGATTTCGTCGTCTTCCAGCTTCTGTTCTTCTGGCTCTGCAAGGGGGACGGCGGCGAGGCTCCGGGAACGGACGATCGAGGACAGATGCCTGTGTTCGAACCCTCTGGAGCTAATGGTGTCCAGTAGCCTAAGAAGCACAAGCTAGCTGCAAGCAGGTAGGTTTGCTTCTCTCCCCTTAGTCCCACGTAGCAGTGAGTCTGTTGCCAGCAGAAGCTCACTGAAAATAAAAAACCTAATAAATATTTACTTTCTTTTCTAGTAAGCTCAGGAGAGCCCACTAGGAGCACCCAGCTCTGGCCGGGCACAGATTCTAACTGAGGTGTGGAGGAGGGGCATAGAGGGAGGAGCCAGTGCACACCAGATAGTACTAAATCTTTTTTTAGAGTGCCCAGTCTCCTGCGGAGCCCGTCTATTTCCCCATGGTCCTTACGGAGTTCCCAGCATCCACTAGGACGTCAGAGAAATACGTATGTGTAACCTTGGAGGCGAGGCTTTCTTATTGTCAGTGAAGTAAGCCTCCTCAACCTGCTCAGGTGTTGTATCATCAATATTCAACACATCTCTAATAGCCTCTATCATCAACTGCACCCCTTTTGCAAGAGATGCCGCCCCCCACAGCACATCCCCCTCACTGTCTGCCGTGTCAGAGTCGGTATCCGTGTCATCTTGTATAATCTGGGCAAGAGCAACGTTTGTGGGAACATACAGTAGGGGGTCCTGAGGTAACAGAACCAGACCAAACTGCCATAGAGTTCTGTAAAACCTGAATTGCAGATTCATTCTGTGCAACCCTAGTAGAAATCTGAGAAATCATAGTTTTAATAGAGGATAAACACTCAGGCTCCCTTGTTGGCATCTGCACTAACACAGTGCAATCCTAATTACATGGAATGGGATCATCCTTAGAGGACATGTCCTCTGCAGCATATGACACAGAGTCCCTGGATATAGCTTAATGGAGACCACAGACACTCCACACACACACAGGGAAGGGCAGATAGAGTTTCCCCCCAAGAATGGCAAGAGAGACACAGAGATTGGAGCCAACCCACACACAGCGCTAACAGATAGGGAGACCCCTAACCAGCGTTGACTGTGCACCTTAATAGGTTACACAGTCTGGACACAGCCTTCCCCCCTTCTGCAACCCCCTGGTACCGTAACAGATAGCTGGAGTTAATGTGGGGGGACAGCTCTCATTGACAGCGCTTCTGCAGGCAGGAAAATG
The DNA here is from genome assembly GCF_028390025.1 of Pseudophryne corroboree. Taxonomy (NCBI): domain Eukaryota; kingdom Metazoa; phylum Chordata; class Amphibia; order Anura; family Myobatrachidae; genus Pseudophryne; species Pseudophryne corroboree. Next base: position 264,909,662 of record NC_086445.1, read on the forward strand.
GCGCTGAACGCTGCTTGGTCCGCTCTGAGAAGCTCCATCCCCTTACATGGCGCTGTCTTCCCTCTCTTCAGAAGATTATACTGGCCTGAGGAATTGTGCTGGCAGCGATCCTGGGACCCTGACAGGCTTGGAGGTCAGTGTAGGGTGTAGGCACTGACTCTGGGCACCCCTCACAGCGCCTCACTAAGTACCGCTGATCCCCTGTTGCCACCATCTTCACACCGGCTCCCCGTTTGCTAGGGGGGCCGGTGACTATCTCGCCACTGATCTTCTGGCTCTGTAAGGGGGTGGCAGCATGCTGCTGGGGTGAGCGATCCCCTGTGGTGAGGAACGTTCGATCCCCTCAGGAGCTCAGTGTCCTGTCAGCGGAGATAGTGGCTCAGACCCTGCAGGGCGGACACTACTCTCCTCCTTAGTCCCACGAAGCAGGGAGGATGTTGCCAGCAGCCTCCCTGTAAAATAATAAACTAAAAAAAAAACTTTCACCAGAGAAACTCTGGAGAGCTCCCCTAGCTGTGACCGGCTCCTCCGGGCACATTTTCTAAACTGAGTCTGGTAGGAGGGGCATAGAGGGAGGAGCCAGCCCACACTCTTAAACTCTTAAAGTGACAATGGTTCCTAGTGGACCCGTCTATACCCCGTGGTACTAATGTGGACCCCAGCAACCTCTAGGATGTAAGAGAAAAAACATTCTCCAAAACTTTAAAGAGAATCTCCCTCTTTTGCTCTCTTTAAGAAAAAGTTAGCACATGTGTATAGAATGTACATACTTGTTCTTTGAAGTTTGAGAGAGCTACATTCAGGGCAGCCATCAGGAGGGGACTGTGCACTGTGGGCAGAGGCGTAACTAGGGTTTTCGGAGCCCAGGGCAAGATGGAAAATGGCGCCCCCCTCAAAAAAAAAAAAAAAACCACAAAAAGAAGCATGCGCGGCAAAAATGGGGGCGTGGCCACACACCAGAAGGGGTGTGGCTACGCTCCAGAAGGGGTGTGGCCACTGAAAATGGCCCACAGTGCCAGATACATTGCCCCACAGTTCCGGATACATGCCCCACAGTGCCAGTTACATTGCCCCACAGTGTCGGATACATGCCCCACGGTGCCGGATACATTGCCCCACAGTGCCGGAAACATTGCCCCACAGTGCCAGATACATGCCCCACAGTGCCAGATACATGCCCCACTCAGTGCCAGTTACATTGCCCCACAGTGCCAGTTACATTGCCCCACAGTGCCAGTTACATTGCCCCACAGTGCCCGATACATGCCCCACAGTGCCGGATACATTGCCCCACAGTGCCAGATACATGCCCCACTCAGTGCCAGATACATGCCCCACAGTGCCAGTTACATTGCCCCACAGTGCCGGATACAATGCCCCACAGTGCCGGATACATGCCCCACAGTGCCAGATACATTGCCCCACAGTGCCAGATACATGCCCCACTCAGTGCCAGTTACATTGCCCCACAGTGCCGGATACAATGCCCCACAGTGCCGGATACATGCCCCACAGTGCCAGATACATTGCCCCACAGTGCCAGTTACATGCCCCACTCAGTGCCAGTTACATTGCCCCACAGTGCCAGATACAATGCCCCACAGTCCAGTTACATTGCCCCACAGTGCCAGATACATGCCCCACAGTGCCAGGCCCCACTTGGTGCCAGATACTTGCCCCACTGTGCCGCCGGACCCCCCCCCCCGTGCCGCCGGACCCCCCCGTCACTCACCGGCCGCTGGCTTGTTGTTATGTGAGGGGAGGAGAGCGCAGCGCCTCTCCTTCCCCTCACCGCTCCAGGTCTCCGGCGGCTGTCTGGCGCCGGTTCGCTAGCCAATCAGAGCTCGCGGACCGGCAGCCAATCAGGAGCCGGTCCGCAAGCTCTGATTGGCTAGCGTCGGAGACCGGAAACAGCAGCGCTGCTGGCATCGCTGCTAGTGCTGGCAGCGGCGGTGAGGGAGAGATGCTGCGCTCTCCTCCCCTCACATTTAGGGTTGACGGGGGCGAGTGGGGCATGATGCCCTGGACGCAGGCGGCGCCTCCCTCTCCTGGGCCTGCCAAGACGCCCAGGGCACGTGCCCCACTTGCCCTACCCTAGATACGCCTCTGACTGTGGGGACTGGTGTCCCGGGCCCTTACAGATAGGGGGGCCCACCCCTGACTACTACCGCCAATACTTGAAGAGCTGCACAACAACGGGCTGATGCGCAGGGAGGACTTCTTACTACAAGCCCTCCCTGTGCATCAGCTCTCTGTGAATAGTTCCTGCAGATGCGGAATGCTCCACCTATATGTAACATCACAATGCGTGGCATCACATAAAGGTGGAACAGTGTTGGAGAATCTTTTTTTTGGGGGTATGGGGGAGGGGGAGTGTCTATTTTGTCAGTCCTGGGTCCCACAATTTCTGATGGCAGCCCTGGCTACATTGAAACACTTTCCATCCAACACCACTAAACATCAAATCCTCAAGAGCCTACAACACACCTCCTGTTCAGTGGTGCAAGTAGAAAAAATGTCCTACAGGTACTGTGTGTGCGCGCGCGCGCGCCAAAAATGGGTGTGGCCAAATGCCATATGGGGCGTGGCCAATGAAAATGTGGGCGTGATACACATATGGGGGAGGGGCAGATACACATATGACCCCCACAGTGCCAGATACACGTTGCCCCACAGTGCCAGAAACACGGATGCCCCACAGTGCCAGATACACGAAGCCCCACAGTGCCAGATACACGTTGCCCCACAGTGCCAGATACACGAATGCCCCACAGTGCCAGATACACGAATGCCCCACAGTGCCAGATACACGAATGCCCCATAGTGCCAGATACACGTTGCCCCACAGTGCCAGATAGACGAATGCCCCACAGTGCCAGATATACATTGCCCCCTACAGTGGCAGATATACATTGCCCCCCACAGTGCCAGATATACATTGCCCACAACAGTGCCAGATATACATTGCCCCCCACAGTGCCAGATATGCATTGCCCCCTACAGTGCCAGATATACATTGCCCCCCACAATGCCAGGTATTCATGAAGCAGCAGCCCCCCCCCCCTTCCCCTGCTCACCGCTGCTGCTGTCTTGTCTCCCGTGTGTGAGGGGAGGAGAGCGCAGCCTGCGCCTCTCCTTCCCCTCAGTCTCCGGCGGGTGAGTTCAATTCAGCGCAGATCCGTGAGCCAATCAAAGCTCCGCGAGCTCTGATTGGCTCACGGGCGGCGCTGATTTGAAAGAAGACATTGAGGGGCAGGAGAGGCACAGGCTGCGCTCTCCTCCCCTCACATCAGCGGTAGCGAGCGGCGGCCCATCGGTGTGGGTACGTCGTACCCACGGCAAAATTCTTAAGGGTACGCCGTACCCACCCGTATCCGCATACTTGCACCGCTGCTCCTGTTATTAGCTAAGAATTGTTGATAATGATCCTCCGATATCTTTCAGTTACAGTTATTTTGAATGTAATACAGTATTCCTAGTCATTCCACCTTGCTCATACTTGGCACGTATCCCCTGTATATTATCATGTTTCTTACATATTGGTGGTCATTCCGAGTTGTTCGCTCGCTGCTATTTTTAGCAGAATTGCTAATAGGCTAAAATCCGGCAGTTCTGCGCATGCGTATGCACAGCAGGGCACACGCGCTAAGCAATTTCACACAAAACTATGCTATTTTACTCACGGGCGAACTAACCTTTTCAATCGCTCTGCTGATTGTAGTGTGATTGACAGGAAGTGGGTGTTTCCGGGCGGAAACTGGCCGTTTTCAGGGAGTGTGCTAAAAAACGCAGGCGTGCCAGGTAAAAACGCAGGAGTGGCTGGCCGGACGCTGGGCGTGTTTGTGACATCAAACCAGGAACTAAACGGACTGAGGTGATCGCAATCTAGGAGTAGGTCTGGAGCTACTCAGAAACTGCAAGGAAATACTTAATAGCAGAAATGCTAATCTTTCATTAGCAATTCTGCTATGCTAAGATACACTCCCAGAGGGTGGCGGCTGTTAGGGTCTCCTGCCCTGTGCTGCCACGTCGTCATGGCAACCGGGAGACAAGTGCTAGTGGAGTAACCTGAGCGCAGCTGATACTCCGGTTCGGGTCTTTTGCTGTGCAGTGGTTATAGGCTCTGTGCACGGCAGGGGATCCGGTGCTGGTTTTTGTGCTCACAGTCTGTGAGGTCTGAGTGGGGCGTGGACAGCACCTGCTTTATAAGGCCTCTTTTCAGGGTAAGCAGATGCTGCTGAATCTTTGTTGGTTAGTCAGTTCATGAACGTTAGCCAGTACTGTGTAGCTTTGTATTTGTTTGTTGCTTACTGCAAATAGGCCTGGGAATTTGGTATTACACTCTGCCAATCCAGACCTAGCAGTAAGACTGGAGTCAGTCGTTTAGCTTGCTGGGGTTCTGTTACTACTCTGTGAACTTAGCAAGTTTGCGGCTGTATTCTAAGACTTGCCTGTCTAATCCTGTCTCACTGTGCTAGGTGTCAGGGGTCAGTTTAGTGGCAGTAAGCTAAAACCTGTGCACTGCAAGTGAGAATTTGGATTGTGGAGATTCTCCTTGTGTCTATCATTCCATCTCTGACCAAGGAGTTTACTGCCACACCCGTTGGTAACCCTTTAGGGTTTTGCTGTTGCCCTTAGCAACAGCATTTCGGGTACTCTACGTATTAAAACACAACATCTTGCTTTTTCCATCTTAGCAGTTCTAATACAAGGGAGATACCCAGTTCCTTAGCCTCTGGGCTTCTCTGTTCACTTTGTGTGTATTTTGTTACCCTATCACCTTCTGTGTACGTTATGTCATATCCCCCAGTTTGTCTGTGAGTCCATCTGTTTTGCATAACAGTTCAAACACCAGTACATTCCTGCAGACACTGGAGTGCATAACAGTTCTGACACCAGTACTTTCCTGCTGGCACTGGTGTGCATAACATATTCAGCAGCCTAATACTCCTGTTGAAATTTTGTGGGAATATGGAGCATACCCCTCAAAATACGTTGCAACAGGTGGTCGATCAGGTGCAGGTCCTGACTCGACAATTTAATGATTTGTCCATTAAAATGCACACCTCCCAGGCTGCTGGCGGAGCTCCCGCAGCAGCAGCACCTGCAGGGGTTAAGGAGCCGAAAGTAAATCTCCCGGATCGTTTTTCTGGAGATCGCTCGCAGTTCTTTTGTTTCAAGGAGAGCTGCAAGCTATACTTCCGGCTTAGGCCTCAGTCTTCTGGGTCGGAGATTCAGCGGGTGGGCATAGTGATTTCCTTGCTACAAGGAGACCCACAGGTCTGGGCATATGGGTTGCAGCCTGACTGTCCGTCGCTTAAAAGTGTTGATGCTTTTTTTACGGCACTGGGCATGTTGTATGATGACCCTGACAAGACGGCCTCAGCCGAGGCTCAGATTTCGATCCTTAAGCAAGGGCGCAGGCCAGTTGAGGTTTACTGTACGGAGTTTCGGAGGTTGGCCCATGATACCCAGTGGAATGACCCAGCCCTGAGACACCAGTACCGAAGAGGTCTTTCTAACCAGATAAAGGACCAACTGGTACAATATCCCTTGCCTGATAGCTTGGATCAGCTCATGCAGTTATCCATCCGGGTGGATAGACGGCTGAGAGAGCGTAGGCTTGAAAGGGAGACTGAGATTTCCTTCCTTCCCAAGGGAACCTCAGACTCTGAGGAATTTTCTGAGGAGCCTATGCAGATTGGGGCTACCCGCCTCTCCTCGCGTGAGAAGACGCGGAGGAGACAGCAGGGGTTGTGTTTGTACTGTGGGAATAAAGGTCATGTGGTAGTATCATGCCCAGAAAAGCCGGAAAACTTCAGGGCCTGAGGGTGATGGGAAATATCCTGTCAGGCCAGAAGTCAGAATTTCCCAAGAAGACTTTTATCATTCCGGTGACCTTGAAGATCCTCGGTCAAACTGTCAAGACTGAGGCCTTTGTGGACAGTGGGGCCGACGGGGTTTTTATGGACCGCCAATTCGCCCTGAAACACTCTGTTCCCTTAGTACCCTTGGCATCGGAAATTGAGATTTGTGGGTTAAACGGGGAACCATTATCCCAAGGTAAAATTACCTCTTGCACTAGCCAGATTTCTTTGTTTATTGGAGCCACACACTCTGAAAAATTGTCCTTTTATGTGACTGTCTGTACTTTTGCCCCATTGGTGTTGGGGTTACCCTGGTTAAGGGCCCACAATCCTCAATTTGACTGGGTCTCTGGGGAGATTCTTAGTTGGGGTACTGATTGTTTCAGGAGTTGCTTGAGCCTTCCAGTCAGGCTCTCGCAGCTAAGTTTGCCAGGATTGCCAGGGTGTTATGCAGATTTTGCGGACGTGTTCTCCAAAAAAGTTGCAGAGGTACTACCTCCCCATCGCCCCTATGACTGTGCCATTGATTTGTTGCCAAATGCTAAGCTTCCCAAGAGCAGGTTGTACTCCCTGTCACGTCCTGAGACTCAGGCTATGGCAGAGTACATTCAGGAGAACTTGGCTAAGGGATTTATCAGACCTTCACAGTCTCCAGTTGGGTCGGGGTTCTTCTTCGTGGGTAAAAAGGACGGTTCGTTGCGACCCTGCATCGACTTCAGGGAATTGAACCGTATCACGATTAAAAACTCATACCCACTGCCTCTCATTTCGGTCTTGTTTGACCAGCTTCGTACTGCCACCATTTTTTCTAAGATTGACCTACGCGGTGCGTACAATCTAATCCGAATAAGAGAGGGGGATGAATGGAAGACTGCCTTTAATACCCACTCAGGGCATTATGAATATTTGGTGATGCCTTTTGGGCTCTGTAATGCCCCGGCAGTCTTCCAGGATTTCATGAATGATGGGCTCAGGGAATATTTGGATAGATTCTTAGTTGTATACTTAAATGACATCCTAATCTTCTCCCATTCCCTGGAGGAACATCGGAAGCATGTACGCTTAGTCCTCCAGAAACTCAGAGACCACCGGCTTGGGGCAAAGCTGGAGAAGTGCGAATTTGAAGTTCAGCAAATCGCATTTCTAGGATATATTATCTCCCCAGAAGGTTTCCAAATGGAGGGTTCCAAGGTACAGGCAGTCCTGGATTGGGTGCAGCCCACTAGTTTGAAGGCGCTTCAGCGTTTCCTGGGCTTTGCGAATTTTTATAGACGATTTATCGCTGGATTTTCGTCTATAGTGGCGCCCTTGGTGGCACTCACTAAGAAAGGGGCGGATGTTGCTCACTGGTCTTGTGAGGCTAAAGCGGCTTTTGCCCGTCTCAAAAGGGCATTTGTTTCGGCCAAGGTGCTGCGACACCCAGATCCAGAGCGTCCTTTTGTGGTGGAGGTGGATGCCTCTGAGATGGGTATTGGGGCAGTGCTTTCTCAGATGGGAGTGTCTGATAATCGCCTTCATCCCTGTGCTTACTTTTCCCGTAAATTTTCGCCTGCCGAGATAAATTATGACGTGGGTAACCGGGAATTGTTGGCTATTAAGGATGCACTCGAGGAGTGGAGACACTGGCTTGAGGGGGCTAAGTTTGTGGTCTCAATTCTCACTGACCATAAGAATCTGGCATATTTAGAGTCAGCGAAGCGTCTCAATGCCAGGCAGGCACGATGGGCTTTGTTTTTTGCTCGCTTTAATTTTTTGATAACATATCGCCCTGGGTCAAAAAACATCAAGGCTGATGCGCTCTCGCGGAGTTTTGCTCCAATCCAGGAGACCACCGAGGAGCCGTTGCCCATTGTTTCCCCATCATGTATTAAAGTGGGCATTACCCAGGACCTCTTATCATTAGTCCTTAGAGCACAGGAGCAGGCTCCTCCAGACCTTCCGGTAGGTCTTTTGTTTGTGCCTCCTAGGTTAAGACAGCGAGTGTTCCTGGAATTCCATGCCAAGAAGTCGGCAGGTCACCCGGGTATTGCCAGAACTCGGGAGTTGCTATCTAGGGCGGTGTGGTGGCCCTCGGTGGCTAAGGATGTGGATCAGTGGGTTCGGGCATGTGACATCTGTGCCCGAAATAAGACTCCTAGAGGGGTTCCTGTTGGCCCATTACATCCACTCTCTATCCCATCTAAGCCATGGACCCACATTTCAATGGATTTTGTGGTGGACTTGCCCAAATCCTCGGGGATGACAGCCATCTGGGTTGTCGTTGACAGGTTTTCGAAGATGGCGCACTTCGTTCCACTGGTTGGGCTGCCATCAGCCAGACGCCTGTCTGAATTATTTATGCTGCATGTTGTGCGTCTCCACGGGTTGCCACTTGATGTGGTCTCTGACCGCGGATCCCAGTTTGTGGCCAAATTCTGGAGGGCATTTTGTTCCGATCTCCAGATTTCTGTCAGCTTGTCGTCAGGCTACCATCCGCAGTCTAATGGGCAGACTGAAAGGGTGAACCAGTCCTTGGAGCAGTTCCTCAGGTGTTATGTCTCCAAGTGTCAGACTGACTGGGTTGCTCATCTGTCCATGGCGGAGTTTGCCTATAACAACGCGGCTCACTCTGCTACAGGGATCTCTCCCTTCCTTTGTGTGTATGGGCATCATCCTAAGGCCAATTCTTTTGACCCCGTGGACTCCACGCCTGGTGGTTCCTCTGTGGTTTCGGTCCTTAGAGGTATTTGGCGGAAAGTGAAGAAAGCCCTTGTGTCTGTGTCATTAGTGACCAAAAGGGTTTTTGATAAGCGGAAAAGACCCTGCAGCTTCAAATTAGGAGACTTCGTCTGGTTGTCTACCAAGAATTTGAAGTTGAGACAGCCATCTCATAAGTTAGGGCCCCGGTTCATCGGCCCTTATAAGATCACCAGGGTTATCAATCCGGTGGCATTTCAGTTAGATCTGCCCCATTCTTTGGGTATCAATAAAACATTTCATTGTTCCCTTTTAAAACGGGCGATTAGTAATCCTTCTACCAGTGGAAGACCTTCCCCTCTTCTGATACGTGGCCAGAGGGAGTTTGTTGTTGAAAGGATTCTTGACTCCAAGGTGGTTCGGGGTCGGCTGTCATTTTTGGTGCACTGGAAGGGGTATGGCCCGGAGGAGCGGTCGTGGGTGCGCAGTTGTGATCTTCATGTCCCCAGACTGATACGCTCTTTCTTCTCGCAGTTCCCCGATAAACCCGGTGGTAGGGGTTCTTTGACCCCTCGTCAGAGGGGGGGGTACTGTTAGGGTCTCCTGCCCTGTGCTGCCACGTCGTCATGGCAACCGGGAGACAAGTGCTAGTGGAGTAACCTGAGCGCAGCTGATACTCCGGTTCGGGTCTTTTGCTGTGCAGTGGTTATAGGCTCTGTGCACGGCAGGGGATCCGGTGCTGGTTTTTGTGCTCACAGTCTGTGAGGTCTGAGTGGGGCGTGGACAGCACCTGCTTTATAAGGCCTCTTTTCAGGGTAAGCAGATGCTGCTGAATCTTTGTTGGTTAGTCAGTTCATGAACGTTAGCCAGTACTGTGTAGCTTTGTATTTGTTTGTTGCTTACTGCAAATAGGCCTGGGAATTTGGTATTACACTCTGCCAATCCAGACCTAGCAGTAAGACTGGAGTCAGTCGTTTAGCTTGCTGGGGTTCTGTTACTACTCTGTGAACTTAGCAAGTTTGCGGCTGTATTCTAAGACTTGCCTGTCTAATCCTGTCTCACTGTGCTAGGTGTCAGGGGTCAGTTTAGTGGCAGTAAGCTAAAACCTGTGCACTGCAAGTGAGAATTTGGATTGTGGAGATTCTCCTTGTGTCTATCATTCCATCTCTGACCAAGGAGTTTACTGCCACACCCGTTGGTAACCCTTTAGGGTTTTGCTGTTGCCCTTAGCAACAGCATTTCGGGTACTCTACGTATTAAAACACAACATCTTGCTTTTTCCATCTTAGCAGTTCTAATACAAGGGAGATACCCAGTTCCTTAGCCTCTGGGCTTCTCTGTTCACTTTGTGTGTATTTTGTTACCCTATCACCTTCTGTGTACGTTATGTCATATCCCCCAGTTTGTCTGTGAGTCCATCTGTTTTGCATAACAGTTCAAACATCAGTACATTCCTGCAGACACTGGAGTGCATAACAGTTCTGACACCAGTACTTTCCTGCTGGCACTGGTGTGCATAACAGCGGCTTTGCATTTGCATTTCTGCTAAAAGTAGCTAGCGAGCGAACAACTCGGAATGAGGGCTATTGGTGGCAGCTTTTCTGCTTATTGGGCCTTATTTAGTATGCATCACATACTCCCAAATATCGGCCCAGTGTGCACGTGCAGGGCCTGCACTGCGGGTGTGCGGACAGGGAGATGCGATCGCATCTCAGTAATGTGAACGCCTCTGCCTGACTGACAGGCAGGGGCGTTTGCGGGCGGTGATGCAGCGTTGTGGGGGCATGGCAACGGGAATGGGGGCAGGTACAGGTCATTTTCGGTGTGGCCACAAGATGTAATACGTGACCACTGCGAAGCAAAACATGGCCGCGCTGCACCTGCCTTCGCAGCCAGGCTGTGCAGGCAAGGAAACATTTTCTACTACCTTAATGCGCTATCCAACACAATACATTACATACAACAAGACTACAATATCACAAATAGTAGATCAAGAGGTGTTCCCAAAATGGTATTTCTACAGTCCTGGTATGTGTATAGTTCAATATGATGAAATGTCAAGTAGAATATTCTTGAGAGCAACTCACGGAAAATTCACCGCAGAATTTATCAAACGAGGAAAAGAAGAGAAAAACGAAATAGAATAAATCTACAAAAAGAAACCATCAATTCTCAGTTTCCAGTGGAGGAAGATCAGATGGAATATACAAAAATCTTCAATCTAAGTCATCATGTATTGACATATGATGAAGAAAGTGTGCTAAAGAAAGGATTAAAATATGCACCTTCCAGCCAGATGGACCGCTTTGGAGCATATGTGGACCTCCAAAAGTTTATCAGGAAGCTCACTCTGAAATTTTTTTCCATGAACAACCGATAACCACTGAACCAGAGAATAACACTATCACTCAATTCAAACCCAAGTCAGTGTTCTATCCAGCACATAAAAAAGGTTGCTTTATTGAAACCTTCGAAAAAATCGTTAAGGATGAGATTGAAAATACTTCGTTCAGAAATATCCAGAAATATAACCTCAATCGTAAAGAAAGGGAAGCCCTAAAAAAATTACGGAATAATAACCTTATCGTCATAAAACCGGCGGATAAAGGAGGATCTGTGGTAATACAAAATGTAGAGGATTATAAAATCGAAATTGAGAGACAACTGAATGACTGTAAGACATATAAAAAAACTGCGAGGGAACCCCACAGAGGGGGTGAGAAAGAAACTCACCCATTTACTTGAAAAATTTGAAAGGAAAAAAGTCATAACAGGAAACGAACGGAAATATATGGAAATTGTACATCCATCGATCCCAGTTATGTATACCCTCCCAAAAATTCACAAAGATCAGGAACACCCACCAGGGAGACCCATAATTGCGGGTACAGAGTCCATCACCTCTAACCTGTTTCAATACATCGACCATCTGTTACAACCTCTCGTTCAAAAAACAAAATCTTATCTCAAAGATTCCACTTCAGTAATACAAAAACTCAATATGGTACAATGGGAGACAGACTTCATCTTAGTAACCGCTGATGTTACTTCATTATACACAGTCATTGATCACAAACATGGTGTTGAATCAACTTCTTTTTTCTTGAACCAAGAGAACATTAATGAAGATTTAAAAACATTCATCACTGATGGTATTGAATTAATACTTACTAACAACTTTTTCAATTTTGATGATACGTTCTATCTACAACTACATGGGACGGCCATGGGCACCAGGTTTGCCCCCAGTTATGCCAACTTGTTCATGGCCCATTGGGAGGAGAACTCCGTATATAGGGGCCATGACATGGGGGCAAGCCTGGTGCTATGGGTCAGATATATTGATGACGTCTTCTTTATCTGGAGAGGGGATTCCAACTCGCTGGATGATTTTTGTGAACATCTTAACGCAAATGACAGAAACATCCAACTTACCTTTGTCCGGAGTCAAGAACAGATTAACTTCTTGGACTTGACCATTTTTGTTAAGGAAGGAAAAATGGAGACCAAGACATATGTAAAACCGACTGACTGTAACTCGTTTATACCGTTTTCCAGTAACCATCACCCTAATTGGTTAACTTCGGTCCCAAAAAGTCAGTTTTACAGAATAAGAAAAAATTGTTCCAGAATGGAAGACTACCAAACACAAGGATCAAAACTCAAGAGACAATTTCTTAATAAAGGTTATAAAGAGGATAAGATAGAAGAACCTTTTGCACATTATGAAAAGACCAACAGGGAAGAAATGATTATCACAAATCCCGATATGACCATTACAAATAATAACACGGAAGTACCAATAAATAAGAAGACAAAATCTGGAAAAGAGAAACCTGGAATCACCTTTATCACAAAATATAACAGTCAGTACAAATATCGTGAACATATTATAAAGAAACATTGGGATGTGTTACTGCAAGATTCTATCCTGCGAGAATACATCACGGAGAAACCAAGATTCGTCTACCGAAAAGCTGACAACATTCGATCTAAGGTAGTCGCTAGTATGTTGGACACTGGGAAGAAGAGAAACCCCGTTGAATCAAAAGGCTTCTACCGATGTGGCTCTTGCCAAATGTGCAGGAATTGCAAGGGAACCAACTCAGCAATTACCAAATATAAATCCACCTCTAATCACAAAGAATTCCCTATTAGAGACTTTATAACCTGCGACAGCAAGAATGTGGTCTACTTACTGGAGTGCATATGTAAGAAACAGTATGTAGGTCGGACAACTCATAAATTAAAAGAAAGAACTAGCGAGCATTTGAGGAACATCAGGAAAGGATTAATCACACATGGGGTGTCAGCCCATTTTAAAAATGACCATGAATGTAACATCACCCATCTGGTTTCTTTTTGTGGGATTCATGTTATTCAAAATAACTGGAGGAAAAATGATTCGGAGGAAAGACTAGCACGGAAAGAAATGCAAACCATTTTTAATTTGGGGACATTGGTCCCAAAAGGTCTTAATTTAGACTTTGAAACCAAATGGTTCCTTTAAAAAATGTGTCCACACTTCGAATGGACCACTATGTCTTCCCCCTAAATCTCTCCAGAAATCCAGCACATGTCTAATAAATATTTATTTTATAAAAGGAAATAGAATATAATACCTTCACCATCAACACTCTGAGCTTTCAGATTTTATTTTATTAAATTTTCTCACAGCATGCAACTTTTCTTTAAAAACTGGGAACATTACTCCTTTTCTAACAGATCTGTAACCATTCATAATTATTATCCACCTACAAAAGATCCCCAAGGGAGCTTCACGCGGCTCCCCTTCATTAACAGGTGTGGAACGCAAAACTCCCGTTGTTCCGGGGTCGTGGAACGCACACGTCACCCCGCTCCGCCGCGCACCTACGTCATCATGACGGGACGCGCGAGAGGGAACACGGAACGTGTCCCTCGCACGTCTCCGTCCACCGAGCACGTCACGCGGATATGACGTGAATAAAGGATTCCCATGTGGAACGCAGGTTTTTTCCTGCTCATAGTTTATATAATTTACTCACTCCCTTTATATCCGGCCACTTCCGGGACCTTATAAGGTCAGGACCGGACATCTGCCGGAATTGGTTTGCGTTCCAAAGGGTTGGAACGCAAACCACTAATTTTATGTTTTTTATCTTTCTGGCACAAACCTCCACTACCAGTTTACATACAATTACACAATATTATTTATACTGCTCATGTATTATAATTTTTAGAGGTGTTTCTCAATATAAGGGACATTTTCACCCTTTATTGAAACGGACCTCCCCCTCCCACCCCCTAAGGGGATGGATTAAGGTTTTTAGGTATATATGGACAATCTATATTATGGACACTTACCTTGATAAAGACTTTATGTCGAAACGCGTTGGTTTTAACTGAAGGACACTTGTTTTCTTGGGGGTTCAGTTCCTGGGAGTGTGTAAGTCCGGACCTCACCACCACCCAGGTTCTGGTCTGCTTGATTCCATCCGCCCCCCCAGTTTACTTGTATCTTTCTTACACATATGAAACCGTGTATTGTTTTTAATAAGAAATACCCATCAACATTTTTTTTGAAGTCCCCCTTTTTTTGACCATTTACTTTGGGCTTGGCCCCTGGTTTTATCTTTTGGGAGGATGCCACAAATTAATCAGGAGGGTGACCACCAGTGAAAGACAACCCACCGGCTTGGGACTACCAACCATCCACTAAGGAGAAACAACTGAAAGATACCTTTATGAGCATCATTCATTCTTCCCAAACGTGAGTCAGGTACGCTTTATTAAGAGATATACTTCATGCTCTTTCTGTCGGCCTTATTGACCTGTTAAAAGATACCTTTATGTGGGGATTCATATACGCACCTATGTAAGTTAGGTACGTTCAAGAACCCTCCATTTGCCCTCATAGTCTCCAGTTATTACCATAACTGATTTTCATGACATTGGCTGAAACCTACTACACTATCAGTATTTCTACTGTTTATATTTCCGGTCCATATGGGAAATCGAACACTGATATGAAGAGGTCCCATCTCAAGGACATCCAATAAAAATCTCAACTGGAGAAAGAAACTTTTATGAGCCTTAAACAGCCTGCATATACGTGAGTACGGTGTGTACCCCGTGAAAACCTCCCCTTTTCTGCTCTCAAGAATATTCTACTTGACATTTCATCATATTGAACTATACACATACCAGGACTGTAGAAATACAATTTTGGGAACACCTCTTGATCTACTATTTGTGATATTGTAGTCTTGTTGTATGTAATGTATTGTGTTGGATAGCGCATTAAAGTAGTAGAAAATCTTTTCTTGCTTCTATTCCATTGGAAAACCAAAACAAAAAGAACACACCCAGACGCGCTGTCACAGCTGCCAGTAGGGATTGTCAATCCCAATGAAAACTATAAAAAGCGGATAAAAAACTGGCGCTTGATGTTTCCCCAATAATGAAGACTGTGGATGAAATCTAATAAAATAACATAGATTTATTAATTAATTAACTAGACATCACAAGCTAAAAACAGGAAATAATTCCAGTATAAACATACAATGAAGGGCATTGATGGAGCTCAGAAATAGTTAGAAATAGCTGCTGACATGTGTCCACAAAGGATCCCGGACTGAGAATGTACAAAGTTCCCTGGGGACAGGAAATATATACAGCTGGTGTTACCCTTAGCGATGGAGACTTCCAGAGAAATGTAATTGCCAGCAGGCAAGCTGTGCTGTTCGTGTGAGCACTGGGTCTCTCCAATCGGTGCTGTTTGGTTTGAAAATCCCACAGGAAAAGTTCCAAAATAGTTGGTTCAAAAGTCCATATCTGGATCCGTTTGAAATGCAGGACACTGGAGTAATGGCAGCATGAACACTTAACGCGTTTCCCTAGGCTCGGTCACCTAGCTTCATCAGCTTCAGATATTTTAGATGAAGATTTAGAGGACATTATGTCTAAATTAGAAAATGCCCTGCTAAAAGAGGGTAGGATATGGTGGGAGATTCTGTCATTAGAGAGATATATTGCAGAAGATATCATCCCACGAGGTTTAAGAATAGATAAATTACCTTCCTTTACGAATAAATCCCAGACCTTTGAAAAAGAATGGCTACGTATTATCGATTCATGCTCCATTTCTCTTATGAGGCTCATTGTGAGGGAAAGGGGAAAGGAGCTCAAAGATTTGGAAACAGAAATAGAGTCCTTGAGGGTCACGGTAGAACCCTTTAAAGACTCACAGGATTTTAAAGACATAGAAAGGGGGATAATAGAGAAAGTGGCACAAAACAAAAAAGAGCTCATGCAAAAAAAGAAGAGAAAATATACACGGGATTTGATGGACTTTAAGGATGGTAAGCAGCACCTCATTACAAGAAAAGAAAGGAATTTCTTCAAGCCTAGAACCCAAGATATGGATGTAAACCACACCAGATTTCGAGATTTAAGAAGGAGAACTTACCATCAGAGGACCGAAAATTCATGGAGGAGTCCACCCCGAGGAAATGAGTATGAATATAGCACCAACAGAGAACGAAGAATTCCGTATTGGAGGGATTCAAGGAAACAAAACAATGGAAGAATTAGATACACCGAAAGGAATTATTCCCCAGTTCGAAGGAGGGATACTTATCGAAGACAATCACCTAGGATTATAAC
The DNA here is from genome assembly GCF_028390025.1 of Pseudophryne corroboree. NCBI lineage: Eukaryota > Metazoa > Chordata > Amphibia > Anura > Myobatrachidae > Pseudophryne > Pseudophryne corroboree. The sequence continues at coordinate 264,925,852 of NC_086445.1, forward strand.
CCCTAGTAAACGAAGAAACTATAGACCACTAAATAAGAATAAAACTCCTACCCGGAAACCCGAAAGATCAGCAACACGGAAAGAACAACAGGATAACGAGGAAGTTTTTTTTAGATCAGGACAGACCACGACGGGGAAGAAGGTAAAGAAGAAGAAAGACCAGCATAAACGGGGAACACAGGGATCCAACTCACGGAAAATTCACCGCAGAATTTATCAAACGAGGAAAAGAAGAGAAAAACGAAATAGAATAAATCTACAAAAAGAAACCATCAATTCTCAGTTTCCAGTGGAGGAAGATCAGATGGAATATACAAAAATCTTCACTCTAAGTCATCATGTATTGACATATGATGAAGAAAGTGTGCTAAAGAAAGGATTAAAATATGCACCTTCCAGCCAGATGGACCGCTTTGGAGCATATGTGGACCTCCAAAAGTTTATCAGGAAGCTCACTCTGATTTTTTTTTTCCATGAACAACCAATAACCACTGAACCAGAGAATAACACTATCACTCAATTCAAACCCAAGTCAGTGTTCTATCCAGCACATAAAAAAGGTTGCTTTATTGAAACCTTCGAAAAAATCGTTAAGGATGAGATTGAAAATACTTCGTTCAGAAATATCCAGAAATATAACCTCAATCGTAAAGAAAGGGAAGCCTTAAAAAATTTACGGAATAATAACCTTATCGTCATAAAACCGGCGGATAAAGGAGGATCTGTGGTAATACAAAATGTAGAGGATTATAAAATCGAAATTGAGAGACAACTGAATGACTGTAAGACATATAAAAAAACTGCGAGGGAACCCCACAGAGGGGGTGAGAAAGAAACTCACCCATTTACTTGAGAAATTTGAAAGGAAAAAAGTCATAACAGGAAACGAACGGAAATATATGGAAATTGTACATCCATCGATCCCAGTTATGTATACCCTCCCAAAAATTCACAAAGATCAGGAACACCCACCAGGGAGACCCATAATTGCGGGTACAGAGTCCATCACCTCTAACCTGTCTCAATACATCGACCATCTGTTACAACCTCTCGTTCAAAAAACAAAATCTTATCTCAAAGATTCCACTTCAGTAATACAAAAACTCAATATGGTACAATGGGAGACAGACTTCATCTTAGTAACCGCTGATGTTACTTCATTATACACAGTCATTGATCACAAACATGGTGTTGAATCAACTTCTTTTTTCTTGAACCAAGAGAACATTAATGAAGATTTAAAAACATTCATCACTGATGGTATTGAATTAATACTTACTAACAACTTTTTCAATTTTGATTATACGTTCTATCTACAACTACATGGGACGGCCATGGGCACCAGGTTTGCCCCCAGTTATGCCAACTTGTTCATGGCCCATTGGGAGGAGAACTCCGTATATAGGGGCCATGACATGGGGGCAAGCCTGGTGCTATGGGTCAGATATATTGATGACGTCTTCTTTATCTGGAGAGGGGATTCCAACTCGCTGGATGATTTTTGTGAACATCTTAATGCAAATGACAGAAATATCCAACTTACCTTTGTCCGGAGTCAAGAACAGATTAACTTCTTGGACTTGACCATTTTTGTTAAGGAAGGAAAAATGGAGACCAAGACATATGTAAAACCGACTGACTGTAACTCGTTTATACCGTTTTCCAGTAACCATCACCCTAATTGGTTAACTTCGGTCCCAAAAAGTCAGTTTTACAGAATAAGAAAAAATTGTTCCAGAATGGAAGACTACCAAACACAAGGATCAAAACTCAAGAGACAATTTCTTAATAAAGGTTATAAAGAGGATAAGATAGAAGAACCTTTTGCACATTATGAAAAGACCAACAGGGAAGAAATGATTATCACAAATCCCGATACGACCATTACAAATAATAACACGGAAGTACCAATAAATAAGAAGACAAAATCTGGAAAAGAGAAACCTGGAATCACCTTTATCACGAAATATAACAGTCAGTACAAAGATCTTGAACATATTATAAAGAAACATTGGAATGTGTTACTGCAAGATTCTATCCTGCGAGAATACATCACGGAGAAACCAAGATTCGTCTACCGAAAAGCTGACAACATTCGATCTAAGGTAGTCGCTAGTATGTTGGACACTGGGAAGAAGAGAAACCCTATTAAATCAAAAGGCTTCTACCGATGTGGCTCTTGCCAAATGTGCAGGAATTGCAAGGGAACCAACTCAGCAATTACCAAATATAAATCCACCTCTAATCACAAAGAATTCCCTATTAGAGACTTTGGGGCAGATGTATTAACCTGGAGAAGGCATAAGGAAGTGATAAACCAGTGATATGTGCAAGGTGATAAAGGCACCAGCCAATCAGCTCCAATATGTAAATTAACAGTTAGGATCTGATTGGCTGATGCCTTTATCACCTTGCACATATCACTGGTTTATCACTTCCTTATGCCTTCTCCAGGTTAATACATCTGCCCCTTTATACCCTGCGACAGCAAGAATGTGGTCTACTTACTGGAGTGCATATGTAAGAAACAGTATGTAGGTCGGACAACTCGTAAATTAAAAGAAAGAACTAGCGAGCATTTGAGGAACATCAGGAAAGGATTAATCACACATGGGGTGTCAGCCCATTTTAAAAATGACCATGAATGTAACATCACCCACCTGGTTTCTTTTTGTGGGATTCATGTTATTCAAAATAACTGGAGGAAAAATGATTCGGAGGAAAGACTAGCACGGAAAGAAATGCAAACCATTTTTAATTTGGGGACATTGGTCCCAAAAGGTCTTAATTTAGACTTTGAAACCAAATGGTTTCTTTAAAAAATGTGTCCACACTTCGAATGGACCAGTATGTCTTCCCCCTAAATCTCTCCAGAAATCCAGCACATGTCTAATAAATATTTATTTTATAAAAGGAAATAGAATATAATACCTTCACCATCAACACTCTGAGCTTTCAGATTTTATTTTATTTTATTCAATTTTCTCACAGCATGCAACTTTTCTTTAAAAACTGGGAACATTACTCCTTTTCTAACAGATCTGTAACCATTCATAATTATTATCCACCTACAAAAGATCCCCAAGGGAGCTTCACGCGGCTCCCCTTCATTAACAGGTGTGGAACACAAAACTCCCGTTGTTCCGGGGTCGTGGAACGCACACGTCACCCCGCTCCGCCGCGCACCTACGTCATCATGATGGGACGCGCGAGAGGGAACACGGAATGTGTCCCTCGCACGTCTCCGTCCACCGAGCACGTCACGCGGATATGACGTGAATAAAGGATTCCCATGTGGAACGCAGGTTTTTTCCTGCTCATAGTTTATATAATTTACTCACTCCCTTTATATCCGGCCACTTCCGGGACCTTATAAGGTCAGGACCGGACATCCGCCGGAAATTGGTTTGCGTTCCAAAGGGTTGGAACGCAAACCACTAATTTTATGTTTTTTATCTTTCTGGCACAAACCTCCACTACCAGTTTACATACAATTACACAATATTATTTATACTGCTCATGTATTATAGTTTTTAGAGGTGTTTCTCAGTATAAGGGACATTTTCTCCCTTTATTGAAACGGACCTCCCCCTCCCACCCCCTAAGGGGATGGATTAAGGTTTTTAGGTATATATGGACAATCTGTATTATGGACACTTACCTTGATAAAGACTTTATGTCGAAACGCGTTGGTTTTAACTGAAGGACACTTGTTTTCTTGGGGGTTCAGTTCCTGGGAGTGTGTAAGTCCGGACCTCACCACCACCCAGGTTCTGGTCTGCTTGATTCCATCCGCCCCCCCCAGTTTACTTGTATCTTTCTTACACATATGAAACTGTGTATTGTTTTTAATAATAAATACCCATCAACATTTTTTTTTTGAAGTCCCCCTTTTTTTGACCATTTACTTTGGGCTTGGCCCCTGGTTTTATCTTTTGGGAGGACGCCACGAATTAATCAGGAGGGTGACCACCAGTGAAAGACAACCCACCGGCTTGGGACTACCAACCATCCACTAAGGAGAAACAACTGAAAGATCCCTTTATGAGCATCATTCATTCTTCCCAAACGTGAGTCGGGTACGCTTTATTAAGAGATATCCTTCATGCTCTTTCTGTCGGCCTTATTGACCTGTTAAAAGATACCTTTATGTGGGGATTCATATACGCACCTATGTAAGTTAGGTACGTTCAAGAACCCTCCATTTGCCCTCATAGTCTCCAGTTATTACCATAACTGATTTTCATGACATTGGCTGAAACCTACTACACTATCAGTATTTCTACTGTTTATATTTCCGGGTCCATATGGGAAATCGAACACTGATATGAAGAGGTCCCATCTCAAGGACATCCAATAAAAATCTCAACTGGAGAAAGAAACCTTTATGAGCCTTGAACAGCCTGCATCTACGTGAGTACGGTGTGTACCCCGTGAAAACCTCCCCTTTTCTGCTCTCAAGAATATTCTACTTGACATTTCATCATATTGAACTATACACATACCAGGACTGTAGAAATACCATTTTGGGAACACCTCTTGATCTACTATTTGTGATATTGTAGTCTTGTTGTATGTAATGTATTGTGTTGGATAGCGCATTAAGGTAGTAGAAAATCTTTTCTTGCTTCTATTCCATTGGAGATTGTGTGACATCTCCTTCTACAGACCCATTGCAGCAATCCAGCGGTAGGATTTCTTCCACTTTTGTTTGTATCATGTGCAGGCAAGGGGATACCCTTGTTTTGCAGGGACAGCAATGTGATTGCAATTGAATTGCATTGCTGGTGGTCATTAGCATGCTCTGCACCCTTGCCCTGTGCTGGTAGGCCACCAGCATGCGATCGCATGCAGCTGCAGTTTTGCTAATTTAGCAAAGCTGCAACTAAGGCTAAATAGGTCCATTGTGTAACCCATAATTCTTAACGTCAATTCAACTTAGGGCCCGACTTAGACCTGATTGCTGCTATGCGTTTTTGCACAATGGCCGATTATTGAATGACTGCGCATGTGTATGCACCGCAATGCGCATGCGCGATTGGCAGCAGCGACAGGATAGTGCGAAAATTTCGAACACACGGACTTTCGCAAGATGATTGACAGGAAGAGGCCATTTGTGGGTGGTAACTAACCGTTTTCTTGGAGTGTCCAGAAAAATGCAGGCGTTCCCAAGCGTTTTAAGGGAGGGTGTGTGACATCAGCTCTGGCCCCAATCAGCCTGATTCTTCCGCACTGTAGGAGTAAGTCCTGGGCTACGCACAGGCTTCACAGACTGAAAAAAACATTTGTTGGTGAGTGAGTTGCGAACGGATTTGCAGCTGTTCACTGCCTGGCAAAGTTTTTGCACGGCGTACACATGCATTCGCACACTTGCACGGGGCGTATTTTGACTCCCCATGTGCGACAACTATCTGATCGCAGACATCTGCAAATTTGCAGCACAGCGATCAGGTCTGAATTAGGCCCTGCTATTTACTAAGCCTTGGATAGAGATAAAGTACCAGCCAATCAGCTCTTATCTGTCATGTCACAGGCTGGGTTTGAAAAATGACAGTTAGGAGCTGGTTGGCTGGTACTTTATCTCCATCCACTTTATCTCCTTCCAAGACTTAGTGAATAGACCCCACAGTCTCTTAATGACATTGGTTCTCTGGTCATTGGATTTATTGTGATTTCCTATTTTTCTATGGAAATGATGTATCGTATGTGTTGTTGGGATGCAATATGCTTCGATAAAATTATTTTGAAAAAAAATTAAGGGTGTCTTTACATTGCGCTAATACCGGCCACGGGTTTTACTGACTACAGCTGCCACTGTCACTCAGTAATCTCACCTCATTGGCACTGCCAGTACAAGGTCTCTGCCACGTCCGCACAGGCTGTCAGTACCGCAGAGCTGATGTGCACTGTTTACAAATGTGGGCACCCACCTCCTGGCCTGCTTTATAGTTCCCATAATTCCCCCTCTTCCTTTGTAGAAGACAAGTAGGCTGCCGGACTGGCTGGGGCAGAGCTGAGAACGAAGACAGGTGTCTGCTGGTGCCCAAGTGTATGGCAAGGAGAAAGGATTAATTGATGGTTGCATGTGTAGAGGGTGAGTTTTGTGTGTGTGTGTGTGTGTGTGTGTGTGTGTGTGTGTGTGCGCACTGCGCATGTGTGTATGTATGTATGTATGTGAAGAGGGTTGCTGACATTTATTGGGCATAGATGTGTGGCATAAATATGTATTGGGGCACTTATGTGTGACAAAATTTATGTTGGACACAGCTATAAGACATAGAAATAATTTGGAGCACATGTGTGGCATATGTATTGGGGCATTATTGTCATAATGAAATTGGAGGCACATCTATGTGGCATATGATAAATTTGGGGCACAGCTGTGTGGAATATTATGTATTGGGTGCACTGATGCATTGTATAGTATGTATTGGGGACACTGATGCATGGCATATTGTGTGGTATATTATTTGTTAAAGCAGGGAGAGTGCGAGATGTTGCCCAGAAACTTTGCACTGGCCCTGTGTAGAGGGGTGTATTCAGATAGAATAGCCTAGGGGCAGAAACATAAATAGACATTTGCGGCCCGCATGGAAAAACACTGTAAGAGGTTCCATGGGAGAAAATAGAAAACAAATGTAAAATCTGGAGAATAAAAAACATACATGAGTCTTTGACAGGAGAGACCATCCCCCTTCGCCTCCCCCCACCTCTTCCCTTATGTGCATACCCAAAGCGGATACACTCCATGCTACTATGGTAGATATCCTTTTTTCCTCAGGAGGGAAGTTCGGAATTTGGGAAGCTTGCCTGAAGAGGCGAGTTTTGAGTATTGATTTTTCATGTTCTCCAAGTTGCCAAGAAACAGTCCTGGTCTCATACTTTCAGTAGGACAGTCTCTATTTGGTCCTAATACATGCAAATGTTTACCCTTTTAAATCGTTCAAATAATTCTGTCCACAAATCAAAATGTTCGTTTTGCACTTGTGTGTGACATCACAACAGCCCTGATCCGTTCAACTTTTGCTAACAGACAATGATACATTTTGTCCTAAAAATCATCATACAGACAGATACTGTACATTTGTGCAAAATAAGTGCATGACATCACAAAATATGATTTAATTCCAAATGTTAATAATTTATTAATGATTGTCCAGCAACAGACTATTTACACTTGTACTCTCTGGATAAATACTACAGCTAGCTGTGCTTGTGCAGGTCAGTACTCAGCCATATGGGAGAAACATGGTTGCTAAGCGCTGAGGTAGACCAACTAGTTATAGGGGGTGTATTGGAGTGACGAAAGCCAAATACATTTAGCAGCAGTTGCTAGGAGGTGTTTGCGTTTATGCACACAGTGGTTTTTTGCCACGTTGTTCTGAAAGCTTTTTTTAAATATGAACATCAGTGCAGTGCGATGGCAAGTGCTTCAGTATTATCATAATGGCAAGAAATGACAAAATGAAGCCAGATAAAATGGGATTAGGAATTGATGAGATCCTATAGGAGACAGATGGGTATATAATGCCATAACGTCTAGTGCAACTGCAAATGAAACAAGTAAAACTGAACACACATACTGTCTTGTAAACTAGCTAGTGACTGTTACCTCGGTTCACTACTCAAGTCCTCACTTATATATGAAGAGTTATTATAAGCAAAATATAGTAATGTTTATGGAGTGTCTCATTCTCCTGGAGGAGTAGTGTTACTCTCTACATCTTAATGCATATAATATTTTGCTAGTTCATGTTCTGTATTAGCTGAGGACGTTATTGCGCTTGTGTATGTGTATCTGATGTGCTTCACTCGCATATTCAGTAGCTATATCAAACTTGTCTACTCTCCCGGAATATCCCGGAGACTTCTAGATTTAGGGAAGTGCCCACAGACTCAGGGGAGAGCAGGTCGCCCTCTTGTCTTCCATCTGCTTCCTAGTGAGATGGCCTTGGTGTTGGAAGGCGTGATGACATGGCAAATCGCATCATGGTCCTGCCCCTTTTGCATGATGTTGCATCCCGGCGGTGGGGACATGATTATGTCATTTGTCCACTTCCTGCCCCAGATAATTGAGAAAAGAGAGAAGTCACAAAGGCGCTCCCTCCAATTACAGGTTATCACTAGGTTGGTTGAAATTCATATATGAAACAAAAAATATATAACAGTATATAGTGTAATAAAGTTTGGTGTAAGAATTAATAATAATAATAATAATAATAATTTTATTTATATAACGCTCTTTCTCCAATAGGACTCAAGGCGCTTAACAGATACATAACATAATATAGTACAGAAAATAATGAAGTACAGAACAGATTTTCATAAAATACAGAAGCATGGAGATACTAAAGGGACAATTATGGGAATGCTTGAGTAAAAAGGAAAGTCTTGAGTCTACTTTTGAAGGATTCTATAGTTGGGGCCTCTCGCACTGTGCGGGGAAGTGAGTTCCATAGAGTCGGAGCCGCATGACTAAAAGCTCGACCCCCAGATGAATTACGGGAGATTCTAGGTATTGCTAAAAGTCCTTCATCTACAGATCGCAGTAATCGAGTGGGGAAGTATGGGGTCAGTAGCTGCTTCAGGTACCTTGGGCCCTGGTCATGTAGTGCTTTGAAACTCAGTAAGCCAATCTTGAGGATGATTCGCCATCTTACAGGCAGCCAGTAAAGAGAGTAGAGTATGGGTGTTATGTGGCTAGAACGGGGCTGGTTGGTTAACAGCCTGGCAGCTGTGTTTTGCACCAGCTGTAAGCGGTGCAATTCTTTTGCTGGTAGACCAAGGTAGAGGGCATTACAGTAGTCTAATCGAGATGATACAAATGCGTGGATGACTTTTGGCAGATCATCTGAGGGAATTAAGTGCTTGATTCTGGCTATGTTCCTCAGGTGAAAGAATGAGGATTTGATTGTGGCTGATATCTGATGTTTAAGTGTCAAGCCACCATCCAGGACAATGCCAAGATTCCGCACACGATCAGTGGTTTGTAATTCCGAATCCCCGAGTGTAAGTCCAGTTGGTTGGCTATGCTGCAGTCTTGTCCTTTGATGTTGCGGTCCTATCATAAGGACCTCTGTTTTATCCGGGTTCAGTCGCAGCCAACTAGCACTCATCCACTCCTGGAGTTCAGCTAGACAGCCATTTAGGGTTGCTATTGGGTTATCAGTGCCCGGAGCAAAGGACAAGTACAGTTGTGTATCATCTGCATAGCAGTGGTAGACTAGCCCATGGAGCCTGATTATTTCACCCAGCGGGAGCATGTATACTGCAAAATGTATGGGGGATAGTATAGAACCTTGGCACTGGTGGTGATGAGTATAATCCAGACGATACTCTCTGTGACCTGCCTATGAGAAATGATTTGAACCAATTTAGGACTGTGCCATCCAGTCCACAAAAATGTATCAGACGCTCAATCAGAAGCCCATGGTCCACGGTATCAAATGCTGCAGAGAGATCCAGAAGGATTAGTATTGAATAGTCGCCTCTGTCTCTTGCTGTCAGAAGATCATTTAACACACACACCAGGGCTGTTTCAGTGCTATGTCTTCTCCTGAATCCTGATTGGAATGGATCATAGATATCACGGGTTGTCAGGCGGGTTTCCAGTTGATTTGCAACCACTTTCTCAATAACCTTTCCTAGAAAAGGAAGGTTTGATACCGGTCTATAGTTGGTCATGCAGTCGGGATCTAAATTAGATTTTTTAAGAAGAGGTCTAACAATTGCTTCCTTTAGGGGTCCAGGAAATATGCCTGTCTGCAAAGAGCATTGAACAATTTTTGCAAAGACAGGACCAATTATATCCATACAACCTATTAGAAGCTGGTTGAGGCAGGGTCCAGATCACAGATGGTGGGACGCAAAATTGAACCCTTGAATTGAACCCTTGCTTGCAGGAAAGCAGGAATATATGTGCTCTAGATCCAAAACACAATCCAGACAGAATATAGGCGGGTATATCTAACCCTTCCCCTATAGATGTTCCTTACTGGCAATCATGAATTAGCAGGCATATCATATTGTCTTTCTTTTTCCTTCCACCGATTTTCTCAAAAAGAAGACTATCCCTTTAATGAAGCTCCACATTGAAATACATTTAGGGAAAAGGAAGGGATAATAGTGTAGCACTTCTAAAACGGTTTTAATAATTATAAAGAAATGTATGCACTCACAATTAAAAACAAATGTTGCAGCAATGTACAATAAAATAGGAATCACAGTGGAGATAATCAGATCACAGTGGATTGCCTAGTGAATGTTGGATGTAATAATTGCAAATCAGAAGAGGAATGTCCAAAAAGGTGGTCCCAGCTCCTCCGATTTTGCTTCTACAGTCAGGCCCGCCATCAAGGGGGAATGGTGGGGACACGCCATGCCAGCTGCCTGCCTGCGCACCGGCAGGCAGCCTTGGAGGGACAGAGCCGCAGTGTTATTCTACAGAGCCATTCGGCAGCTATTGATTGGCTGCCGGTCCGTGAGCTCCGATTGGGTCACGGCTGACTCTGTAGTAAGAATACTACTGCGGCTCTGTCCCTCCGTGTCGTGGCTGCCTGCCGCTGTGCAGACAGCTGTCCCTGTGCTCGACCTTCGCTGCTGTCTCCCAGGCTCCCTCAAAACACTGGCACCCAGTCACCTCAAAATGTAAGTTTGGGGAATGCAGGGGGTAGAGCAATGGGTTCATCTTTGTGGTGGTGGTGTATGGCAGCCCTGCCTACAGGAGATGATGTACAGTAAGGATAACCATAACTGTAGATATCCAAGAGACCACTTGATGCATTTCGAGTTTTATCACCTAGCCAGCAGAACCTGATCAGTAAAGGCCTTATTACTACTGCTTTACTGAACCGGTTCGTCTGGCTAGGTAGGAAGTACAGCAGTTTGCAGGTTACTTCCAGCAAAAACAGCCTGTCAATGGGACCCAGCAGCTACTATATGACCAAGAACATCCTTATTGCTGAACTCTGGAGGGAGGGAACACCGGAAATACCATACTGAGATGCAAGTATTATCTGTTATCTGGTATGCAATATATGATTGCACATTTATGAGTCCCAGACTATTTGCAGTACTACTCTATATTGCTCGCAACAGGACCTAAATCCGACCCATTTTTTGGAAACCTTCATCAACAAGTAGATGACAGATAAGCGTAATAGATTTTTTTATTTGGTATGCACAAACATCACCTATAATATAAATCCAGTGTTAATAGTATTTACTACACTATCAGATGCATGTTTTTTTTAATACCCCTACAGAATTCTTTCATTTGGTCGCCAATCAGATTTTCTAAGAGACTGCTACCACCTTATATTTCATTGTTCATCATTGTATATTTTTCAAGCATTTTTTAAGACTTTATTGTCTTTTGACATTTTGTGTATATTTGTTTACAGTGGTTATACTGCTTTGGTCAAGCACACCATGTATGAATAATAATTTTCACTTTGTTATATTCAAGCACAGAAGTTTTAAGTTGAGCGCTGCCTATACTCTAAACTGCCTAATAACCATCTAAACCAGTGGTCTCCAACCTTATTTGGGGTGTGAGCTACTTTTGGAAAATGAAACCTCTGAAAGAGCTACCCCCAATGCGCGTGTTCCTGCAAAAGTGGGTGTGACCTCAAAAAGTGGGTGTGGCCTCACAACTACAAGTATTGCCCTCTTGCGTAGTGCCAGATACACAAATAATGCCCCCCCAGCAGTGCCAGATACACAAATAATGCCCCCCAGCAGTGCCAAATACACAAATAATGCCTCCCAGCAGTGCCAGATACAATGCCCCTACCAGTGCCAGATACAATGCCCCCCACAGTGCCAGATACAATGCCCCCTGCAGTGCCAGATACAGTGCCCCCCTGCAGTGCCAGATACAGTGCCTCCACAGTGCCAGATTCAGTGCCTCCACAGTGCCAGATACAATGCCCCCTTGCAGTGCTCGATACAATGCCCCCACAGTGCCAGATTCAGTGCCCACACAGTGCCAGATACAGTGCCCCCACAGTGCCAGATACAATGCCCTCCTGCAGTGCCAGATACAATGCCCCCCTGCAGTGCCAGATACAGTGCCCCCACAGTGTCAGATACAGTGCCTCCACAGTGCCAGATACAATGCCCCCCTGCAGTGCCAGATACAATCCCCTCACAGTGCCAGATTCAGTGCCCCAGTGCCAGATACAGTGCCCCCACAGTGCCAGATACAGTGCCCCCCCCCCCCCCCCCCCCAAATGCTCACCGCTGCTGGCTTCCTCTCTATGAGGGATGGGATGGGAGGGGAGGAGAGCGAAGTGCAGCGCGCGCATCTCCTGTCTGTGACATCCGGGGGACGGTGAGGGTGATAGTCTCTGGCGGCGGGCATTTGAAATATGGCGCCGGTAAGTGAGCCAATCAAAGCTCGTGGTCCGGCAGCCAATCAGGTTCCACCGCTGCCGGTCCGCAAGCTCCGATTGGCTGACGGTCGGCACCATATTAAAAATTAAGGGAGTGCCGTGCCAGTGATTGTCCGATCCCATGCGCTCTGCGAGCTACCGAAATTACAGCGGGGAGCTACCAGTAGCTTGCGAGCGATGGGTTGGCGATCACTGATCTAAACAAAGTATATATACAGTCGCAAAACAGTGACAAAGAAGCTCCAGAAATACATAATGGCCCTCATTCCGAGTTGTTCGCTCGTTAGCTGCTTTTAGCAGCATTGCACACGCTAAGCCGCCGCCTACTGGGAGTGAATCTTAGCATAGCAGAATTGCGAACGCAAGATTAGCAGAATTGCGAATAGAAATTTATTTGCAGTTTCTGAGTAGCTCGGGACTTACTCTGCCACTGCGATCAGTTCAGTCAGTTTCGTTCCTGGTTTGACGTCACAAACACACCCAGCGTTCGCCCAGACACTCCCCCGTTTCTCCAGACACTCCCGCGTTTTTCCCAGAAACGGCTGCGTTATTTCACACACACCCATAAAACGGCTAGTTTCCGCCCAGAAACACCCACTTCCTGTCAATCACACTCCGATCACCAGAACAAAGAAATTTCTTCATTAAGCCGTGAGTAAAATACCAAACTTTTTAGCAAATTTACTTGGCGCAGGCGCACTGCGAACATTGCGCACGCACAGTTTGCGACTAATCGCACCGATGCAAAGAAAAATAACGAGCGAACAACTCGGAATGAGGGCCAATGTCCAATGTGCAGTATCAGCCATGTAATGATGACAACAGTACACCGACCAAGTGTTTGGATACAGGCAGGGCCGGTGCAAGGTTTTTCGGCACCCTAGGCAAAACTTCACACACACACCCCCTCCACCCTATAGCGGGTTGGGAAAGGTATCCCGGCGCTTAGGATGCCGGTGGTCAGAAGAATGATAGCTGCATCCTGACGCTCAGTATCCCAACATCTTGTGGGAAAGTATGCTAACCCTCCCTTCTTGCAGTCTAATCCTAACACCCCCCTCCCCCCCCCCCCCCGATGCAACCTAACCCTCCCCTCCCTTCCTGCAGCCTACCCCCAACCCTCATGCCGGAGTGTTAGAGACGGAGCGGCCTGGGGGGATATAGGACACCCTGCTCCCCAGTCCAGGCCACCTGTCACTGTATTAGAAATTACAAAAAAATAATAATTATCCTCCTAAACGGCGGGGGTGGGGAAGGAATGTGGTATTCGGTGCTTTTACTGAATCTGCCTATGCCCTCACCAACTGCAGGCCACTAGCGATATAGTATTCATGCAGGGAACTTCTGTAACTAACAGAGTGTGAGGTACATATACAATACAGGTACTGGTTGTTTCCCAATAAGCTCTATGGTACACATCCACTCACACTGACAAGCACACACACTCATACTGAGGCACACACACACTCGTACTGAGAAACACTCATACTGAGAGACACACTGACACTCATAGTGAGACACACACACTACGGTACCACAGCAGTTACCTCCTCCAGCTCAGACTGCAGGAGCCAGCGTCACATAGAATGGGCAGAGCTGAGCAGCAGACAGACCGCCGGGGACCTGGCAAAGTCGGGGGCGTGGCCTAATCACGGACCTGTGACCACGCCCCCTTTATAAAAAAAACAAAAAAAAAACCCCACAAAAAACAAACACAAAACTTACCATCAAGCACCAGGCTCCGGAACCAGCCCGGCAGAGGATATAAAGGACCAGCAGAGGGGGAGACTACCTCGCCGCTCCCACTGTATAACTTCTCCAGAGGTGGTGAATCCGGAGAGTCAACGGTGGATCCTGGGACACTAGGTAGTGTACAGTGGCCTGGATTGGCCAAAAAGCTTCAGCTGCTGTCAGTAAGTTCAGCAGCGCTGCAGGACCGCTTGCAGCGCTGCTACTAATGTGTCCATGCCGCTGCCGGGTGCCCTGCTGTCACATGGGGGCTACAGGGCAGGGGGCTAACAGACAAAATTATCAGGGCCCCTGACAGCCTCAGTGTGCCGCCCCCCAGGTCCTGGCGCTCATAGGCAGCTGCCTAAAGCTGCCTAATGGAAGCGCCGGCCCTGGATACAGGGAGTAATAGTATCCACACAGAGAGCAAGCTTGAACTTAGAAGACCACTATGTACCACATGTATCAAACAGCAATGGAGTCATGAACATGAATTGTCAACAATGGAAGATAGCTTTATTATCACAGGGCACCCTCCGGTATTTTTTTACAATTAGATTTTAGTAAATCTGCAGATCACATTTCCATTACAAGTATGGGAGAAGGAGGTGTGTGCCTGGTGGTGTGTTCTTGACTCTGTGGCTCTGGAGGAGTTAATTGGTTGCTGGACCTGCAACTAATTAGCACCTCTGTGCCCATGAGAGATGTTCTCTGTTCTGGTTTACCCTTATTGTCCTGACGGCTGTTTGGTGTTTGTGTTAACCCCTTTGTGGTGTAATTTGCAGCAGATGTCACTTCTATTGACCTATCTTGTTGTTGCAGAAGTAAGGGCCCAGGCTGGGGGTTCCCTTGAGCTAGGCCAACATCTCCGTGGCAGAGGTTTCACCCCTCTAACCCATGTGTCCCCCAGTGTGGTCATAACAGTTATGGAGGTGTTAATCAGAGGTGGACAACTGGGGGCGGATTATAAAATGCTGGAAAGCAATGTTTGCAAAGGTGTGCTGAGGAGGAGCTGACATTGAGGTGCTAAAGCAGCTCCATGTTACCGGGGGGAAAAGCAAACTGGAGGGACAAACAGTACTAACAGATCAGGGGGGTAATTCCAAGTTGATCGCAGCAGGATTTTTGTTAGCAGTTGGGCAAAACCATGTGCACTGCAGGGAGGCAGATATAACGTGCAGAGAGAGTTAGATTTGGGTGGGTTATTTTATTTCTGTGCAGGGTAAATACTGGCTGCTTTATTTTTACACTGCAAATTAGATTGCAGATTGAACACACCCCACCCAAATCTAACTCTCTCTGCACATGTTATATCTGCCTCCCCTGCAGTGCACATGGTTTTGCCCAACTGCTAACAAAAATCCTGCTGCGATCAACTTAGAATTACCCCCCAGATCCTAACTGCCATGTAACAGGCTGTGCTTGAAAAATGACATGAGCTAGTTGGTTGGTTTATCTCTCTCCATGGCTTAGTACACAGACCCCTATGTCCATGATCTGCGTCTGTGATCTGTGAGTTTCCTGTAATATGATTGGAAGCCTATGAAACAGCACTTGCTTTAGAATAGCATGCAATAATTGCTGCATGACTTATATATTCATTGAACACAGTGGACCTCAAAGCCAATAGCCCCAGACACCTCCCCCCCCAGAGCCGGATTAAGGGGGGAGCCCAGGGGACACTTTACCCTGGGCCCCCCAAATCTAAGGGCCCCCCGTGCCTGCGTCAAGCACTGGCAGTTTTGCATGGTTTTTTTTTTATGAAGTTCAGCAAACTTCCCCTTCCCCCGCAGACGAATTGTGTTTCAGAGATGGAGACAGCCTGGTCTCCGTCTCTGCACCTGGCGGGGCCACCCACAGGCACTAACGAGCTGCTGTGAACGCTCCTCACTCACACAGAGCTCTGATCAGCAGAGCTCTCTGTACTGAAGACATAACTCACCGTGGAAGGAGCTGCTGAGCATGTGCGTAGAGATGAGCGGGTTCGGTTCCTCTGAATCCGAACCCGCCCGAACTTCAGGTTTTTTACACGGGTCCGAGCAGGCTCGGATCTTCCCGCCTTGCTCGGCTAACCCGAGCGCGCCCGAACGTCATCATCACGCTGTCGGATTCTCGCGAGGCTCGGATTGTATCGCGAGACTCGGATTCTATATAAGGAGCCGCGCGTCGCCGCCATTTTCACACGTGCATTTAGAGTCATAGGGAGAGGACGTGGCTGGCGTCCTCTCCGTTTAGAGAAGAGAGAGACACAGTATTTTGGGGAGCATTATTAGGAGGAGTACTACTATACTGTATACTACTATACTACTTGCTGAAGTGATATTTATAGATTAGATAATAGTGTGACTGTAAGTGTATTATCTGACTTGTGGGGGAGACACTGACAGTGGGGAGCAGTTAGAGTCTGAGAGCAGGACTCAGGAGTACATATAACGTACAGTGCACACTTTTGCTGCCAGAGTCAGTGCCACACTGCCATTGTTGTGACCACACTGACCACCAGTATAATAATATATTTTGTGATTGTCTGCTTAGGCCTCGGAGTACTAGTTGCAAGTTGCAACGTGACCTGAAGTGACCACCAGTTTAATAATCAATCACCACCAGTTTAATATATATATATATATATATATATATATATATATATATATATATATATTTGTATATAATATATATATATAATATTGTATACCACCTACCCGTGTTTTTTTTTTTTTCATTCTTCTTTATACATACTACTATAGTAGCTTACTGTAGCAGTCTGCGGTGCTGTGCTGACCTGACAGTGTCCAGCAGGTCCGTCATCAGTCATTACATAATAAATATATATAGTACCTGTCCGGCTGCAGTACTAGTGATATTATATTGATTTCATCTCATTATCAATAATTTATCATCCAGTCTAGACTCTATATTAGCAGCAGACACAGTACGTTAGTCCACGGCTGTAGCTACCTCTGTGTCGGCACTCGGCAGTCCATCCATAATTGTATACCACCTACCCGTGGTTTTTTTTTTTTTCTTTCTTCTTTGTACATACTACTATAGAGTATAGTAGCTTACTGTAGCAGTCTGCGGTGCTGCTGAGCTGACAGTGTCCAGCAGGTCCGTCATCAGTCATCATTACCTAATAAATATATTATCTACCTGTCCGGCTGCAGTACTAGTGATATTATATATACATACATATATATATTGATTTCATCTCATTATCAATCATCCAGTCTATATTAGCAGCAGACACAGTACGTTAGTCCACGGCTGTAGCTACCTCTGTGTTGGCACTCGGCAGTCCATCCATAATTGTATACCACCTACCCGTGGTTTATTTTTTTTCTTTCTTCTTTGTACATACTACTATAGTATAGTAGCTTACTGTAGCAGTCTGCGGTGCTGCTGAGCTGACAGTGTCCAGCAGGTCCGTCATCAGTCATCATTACCTAATAAATATATTATCTACCTGTCCGGCTGCAGTACTAGTGATATTATATATACATACATATATATATATATATTGATTTCATCTCATTATCAATCATCCAGTCTATATTAGCAGCAGACACAGTACGTTAGTCCACGGCTGTAGCTACCTCTGTGTCGGCACTCGGCAGTCCATCCATAATTGTATACCACCTACCCGTGGTTTTTTTTTTCTTTCTTCTTTGTACATACTACTATAGTATAGTAGCTTACTGTAGCAGTCTGCGGTGCTGCTGAGCTGACAGTGTCCAGCAGGTCCGTCATCAGTCATCATTACCTAATAAATATATTATCTACCTGTCCGGCTGCAGTACTAGTGATATTATATATACATATATATATATATTGATTTCATCTCATTATCATCCAGTCTATATTAGCAGCAGACACAGTACGTTAGTCCACGGCTGTAGCTACCTCTGTGTCGGCACTCGGCAGTCCATCCATAATTGTATACCACCTACCCGTGGTTTTTTTTTTTCTTTCTTCTTTGTACATACTACTATAGTATAGTAGCTTACTGTAGCAGTCTGCGGTGCTGCTGAGCTGACAGTGTCCAGCAGGTCCGTCATCAGTCATCATTACCTAATAAATATATTATCTACCTGTCCGGCTGCAGTACTAGTGATATTATATATACATACATATATATATATTGATTTCATCTCATTATCATCCAGTCTATATTAGCAGCAGACACAGTACGGTAGTCCACGGCTGTAGCTACCTCTGTGTCGGCACTCGGCAGTCCATCCATAAGTATACTAGTATCCATCCATCTCCATTGTTTACCTGAGGTGCCTTTTAGTTGTGCCTATTAAAATATGGAGAACAAAAATGTTGAGGTTCCAAAATTAGGGAAAGATCAAGATCCACTTCCACCTCGTGCTGAAGCTGCTGCCACTAGTCATGGCCGAGACGATGAAATGCCAGCAACGTCGTCTGCCAAGGCCGATGCCCAATGTCATAGTACAGAGCATGTCAAATCCAAAACACCAAATATCAGTAAAAAAAGGACTCCAAAACCTAAAATAAAATTGTCGGAGGAGAAGCGTAAACTTGCCAATATGCCATTTACCACACGGAGTGGCAAGGAACGGCTGAGGCCCTGGCCTATGTTCATGGCTAGTGGTTCAGCTTCACATGAGGATGGAAGCACTCAGCCTCTCGCTAGAAAACTGAAAAGACTCAAGCTGGCAAAAGCACCGCAAAGAACTGTGCGTTCTTCGAAATCCCAAATCCACAAGGAGAGTCCAATTGTGTCGGTTGCGATGCCTGACCTTCCCAACACTGGACGTGAAGAGCATGCACCTTCCACCATTTGCACGCCCCCTGCAAGTGCTGGAAGGAGCACCCGCAGTCCAGTTCCTGATAGTCAGATTGAAGATGTCAGTGTTGAAGTACACCAGGATGAGGAGGATATGGGTGTTGCTGGCGCTGGGGAGGAAATTGACCAGGAGGATTCTGATGGTGAGGTGGTTTGTTTAAGTCAGGCACCCGGGGAGACACCTGTTGTCCGTGGGAGGAATAGGGCCATTGACATGCCTGGTCAAAATACAAAAAAAATCAGCTCTTCGGTGTGGAAGTATTTCACCAGAAATGCGGACAACATTTGTCAAGCCGTGTGTTGCCTTTGTCAAGCTGTAATAAGTAGGGGTAAGGACGTTAACCACCTCGGAACATCCTCCCTTATACGTCACCTGCAGCGCATTCATAATAAGTCAGTGACAAGTTCAAAAACTTTGGGTGACAGCGGAAGCAGTCCACTGACCAGTAAATCCCTTCCTCTTGTAACCAAGCTCACGCAAACCACCCCACCAACTCCCTCAGTGTCAATTTCCTCCTTACCCAGGAATGCCAATAGTCCTGCAGGCCATGTCACTGGCAATTCTGACGAGTCCTCTCCTGCCTGGGATTCCTCCGATGCATCCTTGAGTGTAATGCCTACTGCTGCTGGCGCTGCTGTTGTTGCTGCTGGGAGTCGATCGTCATCCCAGAGGGGAAGTCGTAAGCCCACTTGTACTACTTCCAGTAAGCAATTGACTGTCCAACAGTCCTTTGCGAGGAAGATGAAATATCACAGCAGTCATCCTGCTGCAAAGCGGATAACTGAGGCCTTGACAACTATGTTGGTGTTAGACGTGCGTCCGGTATCCGCCGTTAGTTCACAGGGAACTAGACAATTTATTGAGGCAGTGTGCCCCCGTTACCAAATATCATCTAGGTTCCACTTCTCTAGGCAGGCGATACCGAGAATGTACACGGACGTCAGAAAAAGACTCACCAGTGTCCTAAAAAATGCAGTTGTACCCAATGTCCACTTAACCACGGACATGTGGACAAGTGGAGCAGGGCAGGGTCAGGACTATATGACTGTGACAGCCCACTGGGTAGATGTATGGACTCCCGCCGCAAGAACAGCAGCGGCGGCACCAGTAGCAGCATCTCGCAAACGCCAACTCTTTCCTAGGCAGGCTACGCTTTGTATCACCGCTTTCCAGAATACGCACACAGCTGAAAACCTCTTACGGCAACTGAGGAAGATCATCGCGGAATGGCTTACCCCAATTGGACTCTCCTGTGGATTTGTGGCATCGGACAACGCCAGCAATATTGTGTGTGCATTAAATATGTGCAAATTCCAGCACGTCCCATGTTTTGCACATACCTTGAATTTGGTGGTGCAGAATTTTTTAAAAAACGACAGGGGCGTGCAAGAGATGCTGTCGGTGGCCAGAAGAATTGCGGGACACTTTCGGCGTACAGGCACCACGTACAGAAGACTGGAGCACCACCAAAAACTACTGAACCTGCCCTGCCATCATCTGAAGCAAGAAGTGGTAACGAGGTGGAATTCAACCCTCTATATGCTTCAGAGGTTGGAGGAGCAGCAAAAGGCCATTCAAGCCTATACAATTGAGCACGATATAGGAGGTGGAATGCACCTGTCTCAAGCGCAGTGGAGAATGATTTCAACGTTGTGCAAGGTTCTGATGCCCTTTGAACTTGCCACACGTGAAGTCAGTTCAGACACTGCCAGCCTGAGTCAGATCATTCCCCTCATCAGGCTTTTGCAGAAGAAGCTGGAGACATTGAAGGAGGAGCTAACACGGAGCGATTCCGCTAGGCATGTGGGACTTGTGGATGGAGCCCTTAATTCGCTTAACAAGGATTCACGGGTGGTCAATCTGTTGAAATCAGAGCACTACATTTTGGCCACCGTGCTCGATCCTAGATTTAAAGCCTACCTTGGATCTCTCTTTCCGGCAGACACAAGTCTGCTGGGGTTCAAAGACCTGCTGGTGACAAAATTGTCAAGTCAAGCGGAACGAGACCTGTCAACATCTCCTCCTTCACATTCTCCCGCAACTGGGGGTGCGAGGAAAAGGCTCAGAATTCCGAGCCCACCCGCTGACGGTGATGCAGGGCAGTCTGGAGCGACTGCTGATGCTGACATCTGGTCCGGACTGAAGGACCTGACAACGATTACGGACATGTCGTCTACTGTCACTGCATATGATTCTCTCACCATTGAAAGAATGGTGGAGGATTATATGAGTGACCGCATCCAAGTAGGCACGTCACACAGTCCGTACTTATACTGGCAGGAAAAAGAGGCAATTTGGAGGCCCTTGCACAAACTGGCTTTATTCTACCTAAGTTGCCCTCCCACAAGTGTGTACTCCGAAAGAGTGTTTAGTGCCGCCGCTCACCTTGTCAGCAATCGGCGTACGAGGTTACATCCAGAAAATGTGGAGAAGATGATGTTCATTAAAATGAATTATAATCAATTCCTCCGTGGAGACATTGACCAGCAGCAATTGCCTCCACAAAGTACACAGGGAGCTGAGATGGTGGATTCCAGTGGGGACGAATTGATAATCTGTGAGGAGGGGGATGTACACGGTGATATATCGGAGGATGATGATGAGGTGGACATCTTGCCTCTGTAGAGCCAGTTTGTGCAAGGAGAGATTAATTGCTTCTTTTTTGGTGGGGGTCCAAACCAACCCGTCATTTCAGTCACAGTCGTGTGGCAGACCCTGTCACTGAAATGATGGGTTGGTTAAAGTGTGCATGTCCTGTTTATACAACATAAGGGTGGGTGGGAGGGCCCAAGGACAATTCCATCTTGCACCTCTTTTTTTCTTTCATTTTTCTTTGCGTCATGTGCTGTTTGTGGAATGTTTTTTGGAAGGGCCATCCTGCGTGACACTGCAGTGCCACTCCTAGATGGGCCCGGTGTTTGTGTCGGCCACTAGGGTCGCTTATCTTACTCACACAGCTACCTCATTGCGCCTCTTTTTTTCTTTGCGTCATGTGCTGTTTGGGGAGGGTTTTTTGGAAGGGCCATCCTGCGTGACACTGCAGTGCCACTCCTAGATGGGCCCGGTGTTTGTGTCGGCCACTAGGGTCGCTTATCTTACTCACACAGCTACCTCATTGCGCCTCTTTTTTTCTTTGCGTCATTGCTGTTTGGGGAGGGTTTTTTGGAAGGGCCATCCTGCGTGACACTGCAGTGCCACTCCTAGATGGGCCCGGTGTTTGTGTCGGCCACTAGGGTCGCTTATCTTACTCACACAGCTACCTCATTGCGCCTCTTTTTTTCTTTGCGTCATGTGCTGTTTGGGGAGGGTTTTTTGGAAGGGCCATCCTGCGTGACACTGCAGTGCCACTCCTAGATGGGCCCGGTGTTTGTGTCGGCCACTAGGGTCGCTTATCTTACTCACACAGCTACCTCATTGCGCCTCTTTTTTTCTTTGCGTCATGTGCTGTTTGGGGAGGGTTTTTTGGAAGGGCCATCCTGCGTGACACTGCAGTGCCACTCCTAGATGGGCACGGTGTTTGTGTCGGCCACTAGGGTCGCTTATCTTACTCACACAGCTACCTCATTGCGCCTCTTTTTTTCTTTGCGTCATGTGCTGTTTGGGGAGGGTTTTTTGGAAGGGCCATCCTGCGTGACACTGCAGTGCCACTCCTAGATGGGCACGGTGTTTGTGTCGGCCACTAGGGTCGCTTAGCTTAGTCATCCAGCGACCTAGGTGCAAATTTTAGGACTAAAAATAATATTGTGAGGTGTGAGGTATTCAGAATAGACTGAAAATGAGTGGAAATTATGGTTTTTGAGGTTAATAATACTTTGGGATCAAAATGACCCCTAAATTCTATGATTTAAGCTGTTTTTTTAGTGTTTTTTAAAAAAAACACCCGAATCCAAAACACACCCGAATCCGACAAAAAAAATTCGGTGAGGTTTTGCCAAAACGCGGTCGAACCCAAAACACGGCCGCGGAACCGAACCCAAAACCAAAACACAAAACCCGAAAAATTTCAAGTGCACATCTCTAATGTGCAGTAGCAGCAGCTGCTCCTGTGCTCAACTCACATGGACTCCGGCAGAATCTCATCCTCTTTTCTTAAATTGGTTAGTGGTGTGTGTGTGTGTGTTAGCTATCATACCTTCCAACTGTACCTGCCAAAAAGGCTTTGTACCAGTTTTTGACTCTACTTTACAATGAAAGTATTGGAATGGAAACTGGGCGTGACCACGCCCCCTTTACGCGTGACCACGCCCACTTTGCCTAATTTGTACCGGGTTTTGTGTGTAAAATGTTGGAAGGTATATGTATGTGTGTGTGTGTGTATGTATGTGTGTGTATGTATGCTGTGTGGATGTAGGTATGCTGTACAGGGTCAAACGCATGTTTTGTAAAGGGGGGGGGGTTCCAAAGAGGGGGTGGAGGCAAGCATAAGGGAGCAGATATATATATATATATGGTAAAAGTCTGGGGAGTCGATAGATAGATAGCCAGCAGCAGTATCCGGTGGCGGTGGTAAGAGGGGGACGATTGGGACTCGGGAGGATGACAGTGTCACCCAGCCAGCTATCCAGCCCCATAGAAACTACATTACCTGGCGGATGATCTGTGCACTACCGCTGCAGCTACCCCCCTACCTAGCCCCAGCCAGCAGCCAGCTCTCCTCGTCGGAAGGGGGGCGATCGCATTGGATCCTAGCATATAATAAATGCCTACACTCGTATTCACCTGAATACCTACCCATGGCCTGAGACAGTTACCTGATTGTATTTATTCTTTATTGTACAACTTTGAAGAAGCTGTTATTATTAATAACAATAATAATAATAATAATAAAAAATTATTATTATTATTATAAAGGGGCAAACGTAATTAAATACAAGAGCTCCTGTTATTATAATCCTGCCAACACAGTGCAGTAGGGATGTGTGTAATTTTTGCATCTATAGATAACCAGACACATCCAATATATGTAGAGCCTACACATCTGCTGACTGCTGTAGGCAACGGGCTGCTGCTGACTGTGAAACTACAAGTGTCAGAATGCTGAGACTTGCAGTTCCACTCCGTTTGCCAGGTATCGGCACCAAGGGGTGAGACTCACTGATGTGGTGCCCCCCTCCCGGGCCATATGCATCCTCTACATCGTCCTGATCAGCAGCTCCTGCTCCCTCCCTCCCACCCTCTGCCGCAAAGCTCTCAAGCAGCTCAAGAACCCGCGCCTACTTGTGGGACCACCCTGGACACCGACTCCGTGCCGCACTGCTTGGTCAGGTCCTGTAGCTCGGAGCCCGGGTTCTTTGCTATGCTGAACACATCGTCCAGGGACAGGAAGGCCGGGATCAGCAGCCACACCATCTCCTGCTGCTCCTCCATCACCGAGACAGTGTGTCTCATCACACTGAAAAGCAGCAGTGTGCTAGGGTAGGCGAGCGCCCCGATCGTTCCTCTCTTAAATCTGTGCCTGTCACCTACGGCGATGTATCGGCAGCAGGGGGGGTTTCTACAGTGTGATATTGTTTTTCTACAGTGTATACATATGCTAATTTTCTATTCAATAATATGTGCTATATTTTGTTACTGCCTCCAACAGCTTTCTGCTTATACTTTTATCTATCTTAGTTAGATAGATAGATAGATAGACAGACACATGTAAGGAACCTTCCCTTCCTATATACACTATATTTAGTCCTCCGGGGCCCCCCTTGTCTAAAGTACCCCAGGCCCCCTGGAGCCTTAATCCGGCCCTGCTCCCCCCCACATTAGGGGTCTCCATCAAAAACACACAGTTACTGTACCTAGTTAATGCATGTTGCCAGAGTATCAGGGCTGAAACTAGGGTTTTCGGGACCCAGGGCAAGGCAGTCATTTGTCACACACCCTCCTCCCCCCAAAAAAAATCAAACTACGCCACACAATACTGCAACCTTATTCTCATTATACTGCACAGTAGTACCGTTCTAACATTACACCGCCCCACAGGGGAGAGAGTGTGAGAGAGCGAGAGTGGGAGACACGCGGCCAGCGCACTCAGTTTGCACATCACATGTAGAAACCGCAGCCCACAACTGTGGGAACGGAGCCTCGTGGGTTAAAAGCCAATTTTTGTGGGGCCCTGCTCGGCGCCCCCTCAAATCCAGCGCCCGGGCATGTGACCCCTTAGCCCCCCCCCCCCTCCTCCCCCAGTTGCGACCCTGATAGTATAAGCATCCAGCATTGTAGTGGCAGGGAGGGTCAGCATGTTGATTAGAGAGGGTGGAGCAATGTTGAAGCAGTTGTTTCATTTAGCGACATGCAGTGGTCGAAGTAGAAATTTTGAAGTGGGGGTATGCAAAAGTCAAGGAAGGAATTATGTGCGCACCGAAGGAGCACGTGCACCAGAAAAGGGGGCGTGGTCAACCAAATGGGGGCATGGTCACCCAAAAGGGGGCGTGTCCAGTGTAGTAGAACCCTTTATACTATCTAGTACTGGTGCCCCTTTCACCTTATAGCACACGGTTCGAGCCGCAATTCACATTGTAGCACACTGAATGAGCCAAAATTCACATTGTAGCACACTGAATGAGCCGAAATTCACATTATAGCTAGAGATGAGCAGGTTCGGTTCTCTGAGATCCGAACCCCCCCGAACTTCACCTATTTTACACAGTTCCGAGGCAGCCTCGGATCTTCCCGCCTTGCTCGGTTAACCCGAACGCGCCTGAACGTCATCATCCCACTGTCGGATTCTCGCGAGATTCGTATTCTATATAAAGAGCCGTGCGCCGCCGCCCTTTTCACTCGTGCATTGGAGATTGAACGGAGAGGACGTGGCTGTGTTCTCTCCCTGAAAAGCTCCGTAATCTGTGCTCAGTGTGCTGCAAATATCTGTGCTCAGTGTGCTGCAAATATCTGTGCTCAGTGTGCTGAAAATATCTACGTTCTCTGCCTGAAAACGCTCCATATCTGTGCTCAGTGTGCTGCAAATATCTGTGCTCAGTGTGCTTTATTGTGGGGAATGGGGACCACCAGTATATAATTATAGTAGTACAGTACAGTAGGCCATTGCTGCATCTTGCAGCTCTGTGTCACTGCAAGTATCCATTCCATATCTGTGCTGCATTTTTGTGAGCAGTATATATAGTATTACAGTGCAGCATTTTGGTGACCAACAGTATATAGTTGTACAGTAGGCCATTGCTGTATCTTGCAGCTCTGTGTCATTGCAAGTATCCATTCCATATCTGTGCTGCATTATTGTGAGCAGTATATAGTAGGACAGTGCAGCATTTTGGTGACCAGCAGTATACATATAGTACAGTACAGTAGGCCATTGCTGTATCTTGCAGCTCTGTGTCACTTCTAGCGTCCTGATCAGTGCTCAATATCTGCTGCATTGTTGTGACCAGTATGTATACTGTACTGTGCGACGTGGGTTATACACCTGGTGATTACTGATTATACATCCTGTAATCTGTACTGAGCGATGTGTGAGATACACCTGGGGATTATACACCCTATATACTGTACTGTGCGATGTGTGTTATACACCTGGTGATTATACATGGTGTAATCTGTACTGAGCGATGTGTGAGATACACCTGGGGATTATACACCCTGTATACTGTACTGAGCGCTGTGTGAGATACACCTGGTGATTATACACCCTATATTATTATTATTATTATTATCCTTTATTTCTCTGACTTCCTAGTGGATGCTGGGTACTCATTTTCTTTTTCCTCTGGGAAGGGATTGTGGATTCGCACGAATATCTGAGAATTTCTGTAATCAGAAAGCAGCGACTTTCTACAAATGTTTACGAATAATTCCAGTGATTTTGTCATTTTCTTCCAGTGATTTGGACCAATAATACCATTGATTAGAACAAATAATTCCAGTGATTTTGTCATTTTCTCTAACGTCCTAGTGGATGCTGGGAACTCCGTAAGGACCATGGGGAATAGCGGGCTCCGAAGGAGGCTGGGCACTCTAGAAAGATCTCAGACTACCTGGTGTGCACTGGCTCCTCCCACTATGACCCTCCTCCAAGCCTCAGTTAGATTTCGTGCCCGGCCGAGGTTGGATGCACACTAGGGGCTCTCCTGAGCTCTTAGAAAGTTATAGTCTTAGAATTTGTTTTTTTCAGTGAGACCTGCTGGCAACAGGCTCACTGCAGCGAGGGACTAAGGGGAGAAGAAGCGAACTCGCCTGCTTGCAGCCGGATTGGGCTTCTTAGGCTACTGGACACCATTAGCTCCAGAGGGATCGACCGCAGGCCCAGCCTTGATGTTCGGTCCCGGAGCCGCGCCGCCGTCCCCCTTACAGAGCCAGAAGCAGGAAGATGGTCCGGAAAATCGGCGGCATGAAGACATCCTGTCTTCACCAAGGTAGCGCACAGCACTGCAGCTGTGCGCCATTGCTCCTCATACACACTTCACACTCCGGTCACTGAGGGTGCAGGGCGCTGGGGGGGGGCGCCCTGAGGCTGCAATAAAAACACCTTGGCTGGCTAAAATACCTCAATATATAGCCCCTGGGGCTATATATGAGGTAAATACCCCTGCCAGAATCCCAAAATAAGCGGGAGAATAGGCCGCGAAAAAGGGGCGGAGCCTATCTCCTCAGCACACTGGCGCCATTTTTCCCTCACAGCTCGGCTGGAAGGAAGCTCCCTGGCTCTTCCCTGCATTTCTACAGTACAGTAAGAGGGAAAAGAGAGGGGGGGGGGGGCCACTAAATTGGCACTGTATACAGTATAAGCAGCTATTAGGGACATAACTCAGTTAGTCCCTGTATATATATAGCGCTCTGGTGTGTGCTGGCATACTCTTACTCTGTCCCCCCAAAGGGCTTTTGTGGGTCCTGTCCTCTATTTGAGCATTCCCTGTGTGTGTGGAGTGTGTCGGTACGGCTGTGTCGACATGTTTGAGGAGGATAATGATGTGGAGGGGGAGCAGATGCCTTTAGCAGAGATGTCACCCCCTGCGGGGCAGACACCTGAGTGGATGGTATTATGGCAAGAAATGAGTGCACGTATAGACTCCTTACATAAAAAATTTGACGACATGCCGACTGTGGGACAGCCGAGTCTTCAGCTCGTGCCTGTCCAAGGGTCTCAAAAGTCATCAGGGGCTCTAAAACGCCCGTTATCTCAGGTGGCACAAGTGGATGTCGACACGGATACTGACGCCAGTGTCGACGACGATGAGTCAAATTTAATGCCCGTTAAGGCCATTCGCTGCATGATTGAGGCAATGAAAGAGGTGTTAAATATTTCTGATTTACATCCAGGTACCACAAAAAAGGGTATTATGTTTGGGGAGAAAAAACTACCTGTAGTTTTTCCCCCGTCAGATGAATTCAATGAAATGTGTGAAGAAGCGTGGGCTTCCCCTGATAAGAAATTGGTGATTCCTAAGAAATTACTAATGGCGTTCCCTTTCCCGCCAGAGGATAGGTTACGTTGGGAAACACCCCCGAGGGTGGATAAAGCGCTCACACGTTTGTCAAAAAAGGTGGCACTACCGTCCCAGGATACGGCCGCCCTTAAGGAACCTGCTGATAGAAGGCAGGAGGCGATCCTGAAGTCTGTATATACACACTCAGGCATTATACTCAGACCAGCAATTGCGTCAGCTTGGATGTGCAGTGCTGCCGCTGCATGGTCAGATAACCTGTCAGAAAATATTGACACACTAGACAGAGACACGATCCTGTTAACAATTGACCATATAAAAGACTCAGTCTTATACATGAGAGATGCACAGAGGGAAATCTGCCGGCTGGCATCTAAAGTAAGTGCACTATCTATCTCTGCTAGGAGATGCTTATGGACTCGCCAATGGACTGGAGATGCAGATTCCAAAAGGCACATGGAAGTTTTGCCTTATAAAGGGGAGGAATTATTTGGGGATGGTCTCTCCGACCTAGTTTCCACAGCAACGTCTGGGAAGTCAGCATTTTTACCCCATGTCCCCTCACAGCCTAAGAAGGCGCCATTTTATCAGGTTCAGTCCTTTCGATCCCAGAAAAATAAGCGGGGAAAAGGAGGGTCTTTTCTGTCAAGAGGCAGAGGCAGGGGAAAAAGGCTGCAGCAAACAGCAGGTTCCCAGGAACAAAAGTCCTCCCCCGCTTCCTCTTCCAAGTCCGCCGCATGACGGTGGGGCTTCACAAGCGGAGCCAGGTACGGTGGGGGCCCGCCTCAGGAATTTCAGCGATCAGTGGGTTCGCTCACAGGTGGATCCCTGGATCCTTCAAATAGTATCTCAGGGATACAGGCTGGAATTCGAGGCGATTCCACCCCGCCGTTTCCTAAAATCCGCTTTGCCGATTGCTCCCTCAGACAGGGAGGCAGTGCTAGCGGCAATTCACAAGCTGTATTCCCAGCAGGTGATAATCAAGGTACCCCTACTTCAACAAGGCCGGGGTTACTATTCCACACTATTTGTGGTACCGAAACCGGACGGTTCGGTGAGACCCATTCTAAATTTGAAGTCCTTGAACACATACATAAAAAAATTCAAGTTCAAGATGGAATCGCTCAGGGCGGTTATTGCTAGCCTGGACGAGGGGGATTACATGGTATCCCTGGACATCAAGGATGCTTACCTGCATGTCCCCATTTACAATTCTCACCAGGAGTACCTCAGATTTGTGGTACAGGATTGCCATTACCAATTCCAGACGCTGCCGTTTGGACTCTCCACGGCACCGAGGGTATTTACCAAGGTTATGGCGGAAATGATGATACTCCTTCGAAAAAAGGGAGTTTTAATTATCCCATACTTGGACGATCTCCTAATAAAGGCATGATCCAAGGAACAGTTGTTAGTGGGAGTAGCACTATCTCAGGAAGTGCTGAGCCAGCACGGTTGGATTCTGAATATCCCAAAGTCACAGCTGGTCCCCACGACACGTCTAATGTTCCTGGGAATGATTCTGGACACGGCCCAGAAAAAAGTGTTTCTCCCGGAGGAGAAAGCCAGGGAGTTGTCTTCTCTAGTCAGAGACCTCCTAAAACCAAAACAGGTATCGGTGCATCACTGCACGCGGGTCCTGGGAAAGATGGTAGCTTCTTACGAAGCAATTCCATTCGGCAGGTTCCATGCCAGAATCTTTCAGTGGAACCTGTTGGACAAGTGGTCCGGATCGCATCTTCAGATGCATCGTTTAATAACCCTGTCTCCACGAACCAGGGTGTCTCTTCTGTGGTGGCTGAACAGTGCTCATCTTCTGGAGGGCCGCAGATTCGGCATACAGGACTGGGTCCTGGTGACCACGGATGCCAGCCTACGAGGCTGGGGGGCAGTCACAAAGGGAAGAAATTTCCAGGGACTATGGTCAAGTCAGGAGACTGCCCTTCACATAAATATTCTGGAACTAAGGGCCATTTACAATGCCCTAAGTCAAGCAAAATCCCTGCTCCTACACCAGCCGGTGCTGATCCAGTCAGACAACATCACGGCAGTCGCCCATGTGAATCGACAGGGCGGCACAAGAAGCAGGACGGCGATGGCAGAAGCCACAAAGATTCTCCGATGGGCGGAGAATCATGTACTAGCACTGTCAGCAGTGTTCATCCCGGGAGTGGACAACTGGGAAGCAGACTTTCTCAGCAGGCACGACCTCCACCCGGGAGAGTGGGGACTTCATCCAGAAGTCTTCCAAATGATTGTAAATCAATGGGGTCGTCCACAGGTGGACATGATGGCGTCCCGCATAAACAAAAAACTAGAGAAGTATTGCGCCAGGTCAAGAGACCCTCAGGCGATAGCGGTGGACGCCCTAGTGACACCGTGGGTGTACCGGTCAGTGTATGTGTTCCCTCCTCTACCTCTCATACCAAAGGTACTGAGAATAATAAGAAAGCGAGGAGTAAACACAATTCTCGTGGTTCCGGATTGGCCAAGAAGAGCGTGGTACCCGGAACTTCAAGAGATGATCTCAGAGGACCCTTGGTCCCTGCCGCTCAGACAGGACCTGCTACAGCAGGGCCCCTGTCTGTTCCAAGACTTACCGCGGCTGCGTTTGACGGCATGGCGGTTGAACGCCGGATCCTGAAGGAAAAGGGCATTCCGGAGGAAGTCATTCCTACGCTTATTAAAGCCAGGAAAGATGTTACGGCAAAACATTATCACCGCATATGGCGGAAATATGTTGCATGGTGCGAGGCCAAAAAGGCCCCAACAGAGGAATTTCAACTAGGTCGATTTCTGCATTTCCTGCAAGCAGGAGTGAATATGGGCCTAAAACTAGGCTCCATTAAAGTACAGATCTCGGCTCTGTCGATTTTCTTTCAAAAGGAACTAGCTTCAGTACCTGAAGTTCAGACATTTGTGAAAGGAGTGCTGCATATTCAGCCCCCATTTGTGCCTCCTGTGGCACCGTGGGATCTCAACGTGATGTTGAATTTCTTGAAATCACATTGGTTTGAGCCACTAAAAACCGTGGATCTGAAATATCTCACGTGGAAAGTGGTCATGTTGTTGGCCCTGGCATCAGCCAGGCGAGTGTCAGAATTGGCGGCTTTATCATGTAAAAGCCCTTATCTGGTTTTTCATATGGATAGGGCAGAATTGAGGACTCGTCCCCAGTTTCTCCCTAAGGTGGTGTCAGCGTTTCACCTGAACCAGCCTATTGTGGTGCCTGCGGCTACTAAGGATTTGGAGGACTCCAAGTTGCTAGACGTTGTCAGGGCCCTGAAAATATATGTTTCCAGGACGGCTGGAGTCAGAAAATCTGACTCGCTGTTTATCCTATATGCACCCAACAAGCTGGGTGCTCCTGCTTCTAAGCAGACTATTGCTCGTTGGATTTGTAGTACAATTCAGCTTGCACATACTGTGGCAGGCCTGCCACAGCCTAAATCTGTCAATGCCCATTCCACAAGGAAGGTGGGCTCATCTTGGGCGGCTGCCCGAGGGGTCTCGGCTTTACAACTTTGCCGAGCAGCTACTTGGTCAGGGGCAAACACGTTTGCAAAATTCTATAAATTTGATACCCTGGCTGAGGAGGACCTGGAGTTCTCTCATTCGGTGCTGCAGAGTCATCCGCACTCTCCCGCCCGTTTGGGAGCTTTGGTATAATCCCCATGGTCCTTACGGAGTTCCCAGCATCCACTAGGACGTTAGAGAAAATAAGAATTTACTTACCGGTAATTCTGTTTCTCGTAGTCCGTAGTGGATGCTGGGCGCCCATCCCAAGTGCGGTCTATCTGCAATACTTGTACATAGTTATTGTTAACTAAATCGGGTTATTGTTGAGCCATCTGTTGAGAGGCTCTATCGTTTCATACTGTTAACTGTGTTTCATATCACGAGTTGTTCGGTGTGATTGGTGTGGCTGGTATGAGTCTTACCCGGGATTCAAAATCCTTCCTTATTGTGTACGCTCGTCCGGGCACAGTACCTAACTGAGGCTTGGAGGAGGGTCATAGTGGGAGGAGCCAGTGCACACCAGGTAGTCTAAGATCTTTCTAGAGTGCCCAGCCTCCTTCGGAGCCCGCTATTCCCCATGGTCCTTACGGAGTTCCCAGCATCCACTACGGACTACGAGAAACAGAATTACCGGTAAGTAAATTCTTATTTTCTTCCAGTGATTTGGACCAATAATACCATTGATTAGAACAAATAATTCCAGTGATTTTGTCATTTTCTTCCAGTGATTTGGACCAATAATACCATTGATTAGAACGAATAATTCCAGTGATATTGAGGTGTTTGTGTCGCTTAGCTAAGCCGTCCAGCGACCACAGTGCACCTCTTTTTCTCTTTTCTTTGCATCATGTGCTGTTTGGGGCCAATTTTTTTAAGTGCCATCCTGTCTGACACTGCAGTGCCACTCCTAGATGGGCCAGGTGTTTGTGCCGCCCTCTTGGTTCGCTTTGCTTAGTCATCCAGCGACCTCGGTGCAAATTTTAGGACTAAAAATAGTATTGTGAGGTGTGAGGTGTTCAGAATAGACTGGAAATGAGTGGAAATTGTGGTTATTGAGGTTAATAATACTATAGGATCAAAATTACCCCCAAATTCTATGATTTAAGCAGTTTTTGAGGGGTTTTTGAAAAAAAACACCCGAATCCGACAAAAAAATTTCAGGGAGGTTTTGCCAAAACGCGTCTGAATCCAAAACACGGCCGCAGAACCGAATCCAAAACCAAGACACAAAACCAGAAAAATTTGCGGTGCACATCTCTAATTATAGCACACTAAATGAGCCGAAATTCACATTGTAGCACACTGAATGAGCCGAAATTCACCTTATAGCACACTGAATGAGCCAAAATTAACATTATAGCACACTGTACGAGCCAAAATTCACATTATAGCACACGGTACGAGCCGAAATTCACATTATAGCACACTGAATGAGCCGAAATTCACATTGTAGCACACTGAATGAGCCAAAATTCACATTGTAGCACACTGTATGAGCCAAAATTCACATTATAGCACACTGAATGAGCCAAAATTCACATTATAGCACACTAAATGAGCCAAAATTCACATTATAGCACAATGAATGAGCTGTAATTGTGACAGCAGGGACAGCCAGAGTGACGACAGGGAGAGAGAAAGAGAGAGAGAGAGTGACGACAGGTAGAGAGAGAGAGACGACAGGGAGAAAGAGAGAGAGTGACGACAGGGAGAAAGAGAGAGAGTAACGACAGGGAGAGAGAGTGACGACAGGGAGAGAGAGAGTGATGACAGGGAGAGAGACAGTGACGACAGGGAGAGAGAGAGAGTGATGACAGGGAGAGAGAGAGTGATGACAGGGAGAAAGACAGTGACGACAGGGAGAGAGAGAGAGAGAGAGAGAGAGATGACAGGGAGAGAGAGTAACAACAGTGTCAGGTATACAAATGCCCCCGCAGTGCCAGGTATACAAATGCCCCCACAGTGTCAGGTATACAAATGCCCCCACAGTGCCAGGTATACATATGCCCCCACAGTGCCAGCCTGCCAGGTAAACACATGCCCCCACAGTGCCAGCCTGCCAGGTATACAAATGCCCCCACAGTGCCAGGTATACAAATGCCCCCACAGTGCCAGCCTGCCAGGTATACAAATGCCCCCACAGTGCCAGCCTGCCAGGTATACAAATGCCCCCACAGTGCCAGGTATACAAATGCCCCCACAGTGCCAGCCTGCCAGGTATACAAATGCCCCCACAGTGCCAGCCTGCCAGGTATACAAATGCCCCCACAGCATGGCAGCAGAAAACCACTTACTGTAGGTTTAATTTAATGAAAGTAGTGAGGATGGCGGGCGGGCTTCAGCGTTGATGTGGCTGACGGTCTTCAGCGGCGGTGTGGGGTGCGGGCAGGCTCCAGCGGCGGTGTGGGGTGCGGGCAGGCTCCAGTGGCGGTGTGGGGTGCGGGCGTGCTCCAGCGGCGGAGTGGGGTGTGGGCGGGCTACAGCGGCGGTGCAGGCGGGCTTTAGTGGAGGTCTGGCTGGTGGGCTCCAGCGGCAGTGTGGGGTGCGGGCGGGCTCCAGCTATGGTGTGGGGTGTGGGCGGGCTTCAGCGTTGGTGTTGCGGGCAGGAGGGAGAGCGGGAGGGAGGGCGGCTATACGTGGACGCTGTGACTTAGTAGTGCTGCTGATACTAGGCTGGCCACTCCTCTCTGTCCCTGCTGCTTCTCTGTGCTGGCTCGAGTCTGCACGCAGTACACTGCAGTGCAAATAAAAACAAACAAAAAACTTCCGGGTCTGTGGAGAAGTGGTGGTATACCATACCGCCGTATACCGCCCCACTTCGACCACTGGCGACATGTAAACGGGTGAGTGTTATTACACATGGAGGGTGCCTATAACACAATATTTGAAAATGAGTGGCACTATACGGAACAGCCGACATTTGGACAACCAATCTAATCACTTTACACTAGACCATTTACCACCCTGATGATTATTTAAGTGTCCTGTCCGCTGATGCAGAAATGTTTATATGCCATGCACTTGTCCTATATTGTCTTGTACTTTTAGTCATTGTTTTCTTGTTTTGCACATTTGTTTATATTCTTTGTTAGGTACTGCGGAACCCTTGTGGCGCCCCTTTCAGCCTAACCCTCACCCTAACCTAACATAGTAACTTTTTTTATTTTATTAAACTACTAGCTGAATACCCGCCCTTCGCTACAGGATGAGGATGGAAAATTAGAATTATAGTTGTTTGTTAATTTACGTTGGTTGGAGATCTTGTTTTATAGGCATATCTTGCTTCCCTGACCCACTTTGTGCAGTGGCCAGACACCTTTTTGGTCCCCCAAGGGACTCTGTTCTTCCCACTATACAACTCTCAGTCTGTGGCTTCTTGCTGCCTCCATTCCCCTCCTCACATCATGTCAGTGCCCCTATGAAATGATCGATTTATTTTAAGTTTATTATAAAGCGCAGCACATTATGCATCTCCTGATATACGCTGTGCTGCTGGGGGACCCTGCTACTTCCACTATATAACTCTCAGTGATTGAGTTTGTGCTACCTCCATTCCCCTCCTGACATCATATCACTGCCCCTGTCACATGCAGCCCTGTTCTGCCTGACATATACATCTCCTAATATACTCTGTGCTGCTGGGGACCCTGCTCCTCCCACTATATGACTCTCAGTGTGTGGCTTCCTGCTACCTCCATTCCGCTCCTCACATCATGTCACTGCCACTGTCATATGAAGCCCTGTCGTCACTGACATATCATGCATGTCCTGATATAGTCTGAGCTGCTCGCCCACCCCTAGGGATGCTAGGGGTGTGTTACTCCCACAGTGTTTGTTCCCAGATTGTAAGTCATATGTGTACCATGTTTGGTGTAAATTGCACCAGGCATTCCAGAGTTATGCTGTCTGCTGAAATACTCTGTGCCGCTGCCTCACCCCTAGGGGTGCTAGGGGTGTCTTACCCGCACAGTGTTTGTTCCCAGATTGTAAGCCATATGTGTAGCAAGTTTGGTGTAAATAGGTCCAGGCATTCCGGAGTTATGCTGTCTACTGAAATATTCTGTGCAGCTGCCACACCCCTAGTGGTGGTGGGGATGCCTTATCCCCACAGTGTTTGTTCCTGGATTGTAATTCATATATGTACCAAGTGTTGTGTAAATTGGTCCAGGCATTCCGGAGTTATGCTGTCTCCTGATATACTCTGTGCTGCTGTCCCACCCCTAGGGGTACTAGGGGTGTCTTACCCCCCCAGTGTTTGTTCCCAGATTGTAAATCATATGTGTACCACGTTTGGTGTAAATTGCTCCAGGCATTCCAAAGTTACAGTATGCTGTCTGCAGAAATACTCTGTGTTGCTGCCTTACCCCTTGGGGTGGAAGGGGTGTGTTACCCCCACAGTGTTTGTTCCTAGATTTTAAATCTTATATGTACCAAGATTGGTGTAAATTGCTGCAGGCATTCCAGAGTTGTACATATACACATACATACATGCATACACACATCTATTTTTGGCGATTTTCGTGGATAGGCAGTGGCATTTGTAAAACCGGTCCTTAGCAAGCACGTGGGACCTAAGGAGAAGCTACCTGCGAAGTTTCAAGATTGTAGGGCTTGTGGTTTAAGAGATCTCATGATGAGTAAATCAGTGAGTCAATCTCCTTTTTTGCCTTTTATATATATACAATAAAAAAATAAATTTAAATAGTCCACAAAATAGTAGTTTTTCTTTTAATGATCAAGTTTAATTGCCTCTGTCCTCTTAAGGACACGCCTCTTTTAAATGGCTATGCCCCTTTTCTGGCTCAAGCGCGCCTTCACACATATAACAATACACCCCTAACTGAACACTCAGAGGCATATTCATCATCCTTTAATTGTCACAATTTCAATCAGACACTTAGCTCAGGTGCTATCTGTAACAATATACATGATTGCACCTTGTTAATAATAACATTTTGTGTTTGTTTATTATAGTTCAAGTCTGTCATGTTAGACATAAAGGGGGAATTAAATTTGCCAACATCGGAAAGATGTGCACAGCAAGTTTTCCCTCACACCCAAACACCCCATAGAAGTGTGAGGAAAAATTTGCAATGTCAGCAGTACCATAAGTGCTTGATATGTGCACAGCCAGCCAAAAATGTTTTTCCGATGTAATATGTGCCACAAGGGCAAATAAGTACATATAGTACATAATGGCTAGTACATGTTAGGTTAAAAGTTATTTTATATTTAAACCCTGATGTTCAATGTAGTCAACTGTAAGCAAATACCCAGATCTATAGGCAAACAACCCAGACATTTTTCAAAAAACTTTATTTTGTACTAAGGAAATGTGTACTCGTAGATTTATTTCAGTCAGTGACGTCTGGTCTTACTACCCAATCATGGATATACTTTGCTCTGGAATGGAATCATGATTATTTTATGCTTGAGAGCAGGTAAATCATTGTCAGATTTAATAATAGCCCCAAATCTTTTAACAGCTGTTCTTTAGAACTAGAAGTGCTACATACTGTAGGCCATACTTGGAGAGGAGGTTGCTTAGCAACTCCTTACTCTGTGTTGCTGTTTTTTTGCTGTTGCAATTGGCCGAGCACTACCATATGACTGTTTGTTGTGATACAGTGCTGCTGGGTACAGCGGTTGAGCTGGACTATACACATCATGGCCCTAACTGTGCGGAGTTTGTATATTCTACCCAAACTTGCCTGGGTTTCCTCTGAGTACTCCGGTTTCCTCCCACAATCCAAAAATATACTGGTAGGATAATTGGCTCCCAACTAAAAATGAACCCTAGTGGGAATGTGTCTGTGTGTACACGCGATAGGGAACATAGATTGTAAGCTCCACTGGAACAGGGACTGATGTGAATGGGCAAAATATTCTCTGTAAAGCGCTATATAAAATAACTGGTAACTGGTAATAATACACACGACAGTCAGTGCTCAAAGTGGGAATTTTGAAAGTGTGAGTATGGAATTTCAATGGAACAACCAGGGATCGGGGGCCACCTCAGGCTCCCAGTAGCTTTCAGGATATTGATAATCATAGCCAGATTAAGGGGGGATGCAGGGCATTCTGTACCCGGGACCCCCTTTGTCAGGGTCCCCCGGTCAGAGCACACTGACATCACTAGTTTTCCCTCTTAAGCAGCAGCAGAACCAGCAGCCAGAATGCGAGCAGGACAGTATGCAGTGCAGACAGAGGAATTTTACGGCATTAACTGACAAGGAAATAAAGTGTGGGGAGAACACTGCCCATGTTATGTCCCTGCAGACACCTGGGGTTTGCACAGGGATAAGGGACACACACAGGATGGCAAGGTCCCCCACCCCCATGTGCACAAGCAGTATAGGTGATGTCAGATTTATGTGAAGCAGTCATCCAAAATACACATGTGGTATCATAAGGAGCCATCCAGTAATAACCTTATATAGTCAGTGAAAATGTCACAGGTCCAGGAATTGCAGTTACAAGGCTTCTGGTGTCTGAGCTCTCACAAGTCAGGGGCATTCAAGCATGTCAGTGTGAGTTTAAGGGACAGTGTGCATTCTATTTGACAAATGTAAACATCAGTGTATACAAGTACTGATTGAATACATTTGGAAAGTAACAGTTTGTAGACTGTCCCTCCCAGCATGAGATACTGCAGGGAATGCTTGGATGCCCCTAGATATGCTTGGATGCCCTAGGCAAATGCCTAGCCTGTCTATAGCTAAGGCCAGCTCTGTGTCGCTGCAGACATAAATCAATTGGAAAATGGGTAGGCACAGTCTCTGAGGGCATCCCAGCATCTCCAGGCTGATGATGAAGGGGGAGTGATGAAAATAGGGGAATGTTATTAGGACATGCCCCTTCCCTGCTAGGCCATGCAGAAGGTGCATGTGGGGCGGCTCTGTTTACAATTCACTTCACAGTTTTTGTATTAGTAATTGACAATGTCAAAAACAACGGAACAGCAAACTGAATAAAATATTATGTACAGCACTCGGCTCTTGTCACAGCGTAGGAGCTAACACTGTCTCTGGAGTGATGAAAGTGCTGGTTGGGCCATGAGGCCATGCCCATTCCTGTGAGACCATGCTCCCTTTGTCAGTGCATGCACAGGATGTATTTGCACCGTGCCAGGTGTCAAAGAGAATAGTGATGCCCCTGCACTGTAATACACGGTTTGGTACCCAATTAGCAGGACTGTCCCACTAAATTCAAGACAGTTGGGAGGTATGCATATGTACAGTCATCATTTGCTCATTATATCATCTTGTCTCATTTACAAGATTACATTGAATATGTTATAGATTATAAGAATTACTGTGATTATAGGAAGCACAGAAAAATACATTCTTTGCCACGTTTGTCCACAGAAATCACTGATCATAATTTAATTTTCCTTTCCCCTTCATTTCAAAATATATCTCATCTGCCAGTTTTAAGCTATTTTCATGAACATCCACTATAATGATCACCATGTCCACCTGCTGACTTGAAGAAGTGCATGCTGACTCATTACCTACACAACAATACAAGAATGTTGATTCCATGCCATAACCTCCAGCATTAGTGCAGCTCGTCTGTTTGCTGTGGTTCTAGCAAGTATGGGTGAGCTGGAATATTGTGCTGAATGTTTCTGTGTTTTCTCACTATACTTTTTAAAATTCAGTATTTTAGCAATAGTAAAAGAGTGTTATAAAGACCTGCAGGCTGCAGCAGGACCCAGATGAAAACTTCAGGGCCAGTCTTTATATTGTTTTTTTTTAGAAAGCAGATGCCTCCGCAGGATATGTACTATTTGCCGGCAGCAGGGCGAGCGCTAGAAAGCTCTTTGCGGGCTCGCTGCACTTGCCATGCTGCAGGCACAGTGGCTCGCTGCGCTCACCACAGGTTATATTCTCCCTCTATGGGTGTCATGGACACCCACAGAGAGAGAATAGCCTGTGTCGCCAGTATTCCGGCGGCGGCATTTCACCCCGTCGGGATTCCATTATCGGTATTGTGACCGCCGGGACCCCGACTGCCAGTATTTTAACCACTTCCCGCCTCTGCAGCTAGCCAGGATGTAGGCTACTGTATCAGGTTGGTATTTACTGCATTGCAGAGTGAGGTGAGGAAGGTCACTATGTTTCGTTAAGAATTTAAACTGTAATGTGGCATTTACAATTTTGGAATAAAACTAGTGTTTGCCTTAGGCTTCGCTCGCATGGATGTCTGTTATTGCTCAGCGGAACTTGTACAAAGACAGTAGTGCCAATCTGTTGCTACTTAATCTAACACCGAAAGGTTGCAAGTAACATGACTAGCGACTCTATGATATATATCAGCTCGCATCGTGCGTAACCATAGTGTGTAGTATTTGTCTTGGTGTGCTATCTACTAGATTGACGTGTGAACTGAAACTTCATGAGTCAAGATAACCTGCCTGATTAGTGATTGATGTATAGTTGGATTTTCATGTGAAATTGATCTTGTAATTATATATATATATATATATATATATATATGCATAAATATATAACTTTGCATTTGGGGTGTGCAATATATGTATATATTTTATATATATATATATATATACATATATACATACATACATACACAGTACAAATCAGAGGGTGCTACTGGTTATAGAATAATCCTAAAATTCACATACAATTGCATAAAAATGATTTAAAAAATTGGTTTAAAAATGTATTCACAAGGTCAATAAAACCAATTCATTTCATGGAATTACAGAAACATAGCAACTTATTCAGATATACATTCCTCAGACTGACACCCAGTCCGGGTACATTTTTCTTGTTGTTGTAAATTCAGTAAACACTAATTAGATGGATCAGAAGAAGAACCCAACACGTTTCGTCCCGTAGGAATTCCTCAGGGGTACTAGATCAGTTGGTTAGATACAGCATGATTAAAGTAGCTTGAAAGAGTGAGAACATCACTGATAATAATGATTCTGATGAATCGACGTACGTCTGAGTCAGCCAACTCTAGACCAAATCTTTAGTGAAAAAAGGGTCTTATATATGTAGACCTGTGATTTAAAACAGACCAGAAGCAAGAAGAAGCAACACTGGACATTATATAAAAAATTAAAGCGCAAAGATACATATGCTCCTCACACAGTCCAATGAATGACCATATATATATATATATATACATACATATATATATATATATATAGAGAGAGAGAGAGAGAGAGAGAGAGAGAGAGAGAGATATTAGACATATTAATTTTTGACTAGAGGAGTCTGCACGCTTCATGAGTGTCACACATCTGTTTTTTGCTTTATTGCTCCTTTCCCAGAGATCATACACATACCTCAGTTTCTTTCTAGGTCACTAAGCTATTCAATAGTAAAAATTCATCTAGTAGTTTTTGCGTGATGCTGGAACGAAAAGACAGACAGACAAAAAAAACAACAGTCCCTTGATGTATGTTTCAAAAAAAAAAAAAAAATTCTACGTAAATGAACCTGTCACCTGCACACAAGTACACTTCAACAGATGGGAGAAAAGCACGCTTTTCTACTCTGTGGGCTTCTCCTCCAGGAGATGCTAAAGGGGTGCTCCCAGTCAGATTTACATGCAATATATGAGCCAAAGCGTACATCTGGGCATTATACACAGGTACAGCAGTACAAACTCCTGGAAATTTGGTTAGTGTTAATCAGAGATGTGCAGAAAAGATAAGCAGGTGAGGCTCTGCCTCCCCTGCCATAGACTTTTCTCTCCAGAGTTTTGGCTATAAAAATTATTAGAATAATGCAAAGAAGATATTTCAAACAAATTCTTTGTTTTTTTCCATATACTTTATTCAGTCAAAATGTTGGCACAAACGTTAGTATGACAGGAAAGGCTCTGCCTCACCTGCCTCACCCCACCGCACGTCACTGGCACCCAGTGACAAGTGTGGGGCATATGCTGATGCAATTTGTTTCATTTGGGCTGCTTCCCGATTGGGCAAAGCCACAAATTGCATAAAAAGGTCCCCTTTGATCACTTCTCTAGGGTGGTATGCAGAAGAGCAACCTGCTCGCCCAGGTAAAGTGGGCAAGTATGGTGAAAAGACAATATCTGCATAGCCCTTGGGGCCTACACACTCTTAGATTGGCTATGTATGCCTGTAGATGTGTCTGTGACTGAAGTTTCACCTCAATATCTGGAATACTATAGTGCCTCCACCACAATCTTGCCCAGAGTACACAGAGATCTTTGGATCTTAGAAGAGCGTAACTTGGGAAACTCCTGCACAACATGTAGTGGCTAAGACACACATAACTGGAGAAAAGCCATCTAGCCTATTTATAGAAACATACAAAAGTCTAATCCTGAGGACTCAGTTAGGCCTCTTAGTCTGTGTACACACTAGCATGATGTGCGCACCATGCGATATTGTATACAATTTCCCGACATACGATACACTAATCAATAAAACAATAAGATGAAATTATATCTTAAGGAACTGGAGTTGTTTTTAAGGGAGCACAAGCAGAAGAAGGAGGAGGAATGTCCAGGCTGACTTCAATGCCCTAAAATCGTATGTTGTATGTATGTGCACACTACAAAAGCTCATGATATTGCATCATCAAGACTGCATGCAGGTCAAATGCTGGATGTCCACGATAGTGCGCATTATATGATAAATCGTGTGTACACACTATGGGATATTGTATGCAATCTTACAATATCAGCAATATTGTATGCAATATCTCATAGTGTGTATGCAGCTTTACAGGAGTTTGGCACTGTGTCAGGCTTCTCGGTTAATTATGAAAAATCAAGAGCCTTTAATCTTGGGCACATAGTATTACTCTCAAATGGGTAGTGAGGTCTAAACAATATCTAGGCTTCTTATGCCAAAAAACATTCACCAACTTATTAACCTCACACTTCAATCACTAATATTAAATTATTAGTAAAGTGATGAAGCTGCCTGTATCTCTCTTATGTGAGTAGAGTTTGTCTCCTTAAAATCATCATATTCAGGAAATTGTACTCCCTCCAAACATTGCCTATCTTATACCCCATTCAGACAGAGAAAAGAACCCAGTAATTTCCCGGCTCGGGAAGGGTCGACCCGGGATTTTTTTCTGTCTAAAAGGGTCAACCCGGGACTGAATTCCCGGGACTTCGACCCAGGTTTCTACACGGGTTGCCAGCTGTCTGAAAGGGTCCGACCCGGTATTTTAGAAACGGGTCTCGGTTAACGGCCCTTGTTGGCTGAGCTGGCGGGGCACTGGCGATTGGCTGAGCAACAGGGTCTCTCTGGCTGATTGGGCGGGCACTGGCGCTGGCATCTGAGGTTACAATTGTGCTGCATGGGAGATGGAGAGAGACAGCATGGAGCACTGGAAGGGGGAAGAGATAAGAGAGCTGCTAGCTATTAGAGGGGAGGAGGAGATCCGGAAGCAGATCACTGGGACAGTGAAGGACGCTACAGTGTACACCAACATTGCCAAGATACTTACCTCAAGGGCCATTGAATGGCCATGGTTAATGTAATGCAGTGAGCAGTCACCACCCACTTTTCATGACCTCATCTCTGTGTGCCATAAAAACAGTCCATTTCTTATGACACACAAGTCTATTGCAGGGCTGACACGGGTTCTATCTGAAAAGAGTCGACCCGGGAATAATCCGGGTTAAATGTGCTGTGTGAAAGGGGGTTAGGAACTGTAACCCGGGTTTTTCCCGGTTTCACAAAACCAGGAAAAAAACTGGATTTTGAGATTTTTCTGTCTGAAA
This sequence comes from Pseudophryne corroboree, assembly GCF_028390025.1. Classification (NCBI taxonomy): domain Eukaryota; kingdom Metazoa; phylum Chordata; class Amphibia; order Anura; family Myobatrachidae; genus Pseudophryne; species Pseudophryne corroboree. Next base: position 264,969,436 of record NC_086445.1, read on the forward strand.
GTGGTATAATACCCTTTTCAGACATACAGCAAAAACCTGGGATTTTGCCCGTGAACATGCATCGACCTGGGTTTTTGTTATGTGTGAACAGAAATGACCTGGGTCGAAATCCCAAATCCACAAATACCCCTTTCACACCGCACAAATTACCCGGCATAGTGCCGGGTCGACACGGGTTGGCGTGCGGTGTGAGAGCGCCATAGTCGAAATCCCGGGTCGTCTGACCCGGTAATTCAACCCAGGAATAAAGCAGTGTTATTCCCGGGTTGAATACCGGGTCAGTGGCAGCGTAAACGGGCTCCCGGGTCAATGCGACCTGGGACCCATTCACTACAACAGGGAGAGGCAGCGCGGAGATGATCTCATCTCCCAGTGCCGCCCCCGCTGCCAGTTCTGCTCCCAGCCACTATGGCTATCTGCCTGTCATATTACCGGGTTGGGATAGCCAGCAGTAGCGTCCAATGCCGGATCCCACCCAGGAAGGACCTGTTTCCAATTCCTGGGTGGGATCTGGCATTGGCGGTGTGAAAGGGGTAAAACCTACTCTCTACCAGGGTTATTTCCAGGTGTCGCCTCTAGCGTGAACGCATCCAACCCTGGGTTTTTAGACCCAGGTTGGAAGAAAAGTGTCTAATTGGCTGTTCAGCTAATGGCTATAACATAACCGATCCCTATTATGTGTGTGTGTTGTTTAAATGTAACTCATTTCCCATCTTCACTTCTCACTACTTTACCTCTCACTACTTTATCTCTTACCAAATTACCTCTCACTATTTTACCACTGCTGTTTTTCAACAGCCTCTCTCACTAATACCCCTTTTCCACCTCAAGCACGGGTCGCAGCCGAGAGCCTGACACGTGTGCTACCCGGCTGCGGCCCGTGCTCAGCCCCTTTCCCACTGTGCTCACCAACCCGGCATATTGCCAGGTTGGTGGTGCTGCTGGCGAAGCGGCAGGGGCGGCGCTGGGAGATAACATGATCTCCCAGCGCCGCCCTTCCATACACTGTTAACGGGAGCCGCGTCGCATCGACACAGCTTCCGTTTACACTGCACAGCTTACCGGGTTGAACTTGTGTTCAACCCGGTAAGCTACCCAGGTAGGATTCCCGGATCACTTGATCCGGGTTGTTGCAGGGGGACCCTTTTCCACTAGCAAAAAACATGGGTAAATGCGTGCCCCCGTGCATTTACCCGTGTTTTTTGAGCTAGTGGAAAAGGAGCATAACCTATCTTCACTTTTTTCACTATATATATTTTGTCAGTAGAGTGTTGCCCTGGGGTCGCTCGGCTGCTTAGGTTTGCGGTGTCCCGCGCCCAGGACTTGTACCACCAATATGTTAGGGACTTGCCCGATTAATGAGGTCACCTGGATGTTGGTGGGCAAGCTGTTATTTATGGCCATAACTATGCGAAGAACCTTGCTCAAAAATGCTAAATTGTATTGCAATAATTATTATTAATCAATAGGCAGGGGTTAAAGTGGGGGGGAACGAGGTGGAACTGAGTTCCCCCACCTGTATTGGTAGGGGGAACTAGTTCCACCACCTCCATTTCCTTGCATGGTAATTCCAATAGAAAAACCTGCCCCATCACCTACATCAATAGATAATGCAAGCGGCGCTAGTATTACCGATGAGCTGCAGCCATCTACCCCTTTCTCAGGTCCTGGTGGCTCCATGGTCCTCCTCCATTTACAGCCCCCCCCCCCTCCTGGTTCTCACACACGCTGTGTCTGTTGGACAGCACTCATCCCCTCCTCAGGGCCCAGTGGCTTCCTTTTGCGTCACTATGTGTAAGCGGCACTACTACTGCGGGAATTGTGTATAAGGGGCACCACTGTGTGGCATAACATGTATAGAGGGTACCATTGTGTAATGCAATGTGCAGAAAGGGCACTACTGAGTGATGTAACCTAAATACGTGGCATTACAGGAGGTCATTCCGAGTTGTTCGCTCGTTGCCGATTTTTGCAACGGAGCGATTAAGGCAAGCATGCGCATGGTACGCAGTGCGCATGCGCATGGTACGCAGTGCGCATGCGCTAAGTATTTTAACACAAAACTTAGTAGATTTGCTCACGTCCGAACAAAGAATTTTCATCGTTGAAGTGATCGGAGTGTGATTGACAGGAAGTGGGTGTTTCTGGGCGGAAACTGACCGTTTTCTGGGAGTGTGCGGAAAAACGCAGGCGTATCAGGGAAAAACGCGGGAATGTCTGGAGAAACGGGGGAGTGGCTGGCCGAACGCTGGGCGTGTGTGTGACGTCAAACCAGGAACGAAACGGCCTGAGCTCATCGCAATCTGTGAGTAGGTCTGGAGCTACTCAGAAACTGCTAAGAAATTTCTATTCGCAATTCTGCTAATCTTTCGTTAGCAATTCTGCTAAGCTAAGATACACTCCCAGAGGGCGGCGGCCTAGCGTGTGCAATGCTGCTAAATTCTGCTAGCGAGCGAACAACTCGGAATGACCCCCACTATGCGGTGTCATGTGAATATGATTGTTCTACTGTGTTGTGCAATTTGAATTGGGGGTACTATTGTGTGACCACGCTGCTTCTTTGTGAGATCAATGTCCCTTTACGAAGTATTGGAAGTGGGGCACTAATCTGTTGTGCACAGGGGAGTGCCGAATCACTAGCACTGGCCCTGGCATCGCTTAATGTGGGGGGGGGGGGGGGGGGGCAGGGGGGCTGGGTAAATGAGTTCCACCACCTCTCCAAGACCACTTTAAGCCCTGTCAATAGGTAATGTTTGAATTGTGCACCTGCAACCTTGTCTTTGTGTGCCATACTGAAAGGTCTCCGCAGGGTTGCACCTCTCATAACCGGTGTGCACCCCAGGATCCCTCTCCTGTATACTATAATATAACCCAGCAAAGTTTAGACTATTACACACCCAGACTATGCAAATGCTGTATACTTATGGGAAGTTCACACACAAGAAGGGCAGATCTGAAACTGAGGAAGGTAATACTGGCTGATAGCTGGGTGTGGGAGGGGGAATGTGAGTGGGAGTACCTTAGTAAGAAAAAAGAAAAAAATAGTTACCTGGTACATAGCACAGCTTTAAAGCAAAATGTATTTAAATAGGAAATAAACCTACAAATATGCCAGAGGCTGGATAATATACATGAAAGCGTCCCCTTTAAGTAACACCAAATTCCAGGGCAGACCCGGGTTCAGTGTGAGCAGGGCCTTAACTAGGTGTGTGCCGATGGTGCCTTGCCGACAGCGCAACTGCACTGTAGTCGCATCATCTGACAGCACACACCCATGTACGGCCGTTTGATTTAGTGAGGGAGTAGTGCAGTTTCCGCTGTCCGCCAGAGCCTGTCTCCAGCCGCCGCCTCTGTTAGGGACGGGGAGCAGTGCCACAGGTGGCATTTGGTGTCACACAGTCCCCACTGCGGAAATTCCGCCTGTGAGCACCGCCGCCGCCACTAAATGGAGAGTGAGTGGGAGCGCACCGTCAGCCACGTGCTTCCGTCGCAGCCTCTATTGATGCCGCCTATGAGCCCCACCGCTGAAATTGAGAGGGAGTGAGAGTGCTCGTTCAGCTGAGTGTTTTTGTCTATGAGCCGTCGTCGCCTGTACTGATGCCGCCAGTGAGACCCGCCGCCGCCTCAGCAGGGTGCCCCTGTACATCAGTGTCTGCTCCTGTTACTTCTGGATGCCGCATCGCCCACACAGGTGAAAAACACACACACACACACACTCTCTCACACACACACACACACACACACACACACACACACACACACACTCTCTCTCACACTCTCTCTCTCTCGCTGTAATATGTATTATGGGACTCTGCTGCCTAATGTGTAAAAAAGGAGGACTCTGCCTGCCTTATGTGTAAAAAAGTGGGATTCTGCCTGCCACAATGTGTAAAATGGGACTCTACCTGCTGTACTGTGTAAAAGGGGGACTCTACCTGCCGTACTGTGTAAAAGGGGAACTCTACCTGCTGTACTGTGTAAAAGGGGGACTCTATGTGGCGTACTGTGTAAAAGAAGACTCTACCTGCCGTATTGTGTAAAAGGGAACTATGTGGCCACACTTCTTTCCCATGAAGACACACCCCTATATTTTTGGCGTGCACCTACGGCGCTCATTTGCCCAGTTTTATATTTGGTGTGTGTGGGGGGGGGGGCGCCGATGCTGTTTCTTGCACACAGCGCTAAAATGTCTAGTTACGGCACTGAGTGTGAGCGCATCCAACCCGGGATTTTCTCAGGTCTTTGGTGTCATGTGAACGGGGGAAGCAGACTGAGACCTGAGAAATTTCTGGGTTGATAGACCTGGGTCGTTCCCATGTATTTCCCGGGTGTTATGTCTGAAAGGGGTATGATATACTTGTTGTTTCAATCTTTTGTAAGTTTATCTACAGCAGGCATTCTCAACCTCAATCCTCAAGATGCACTAACAGTCCAGGTTTTAGTGATATTCATGCTTGAGCACAGGTGATTTAGGGGCAGATGTATGAAGCGTCGCTGTGTGCCTTTGTGCTAAGTCTTGCATTCCTCGCTTCACAGCAATGTATGAAGCTGCTCTCAGCTGGGTTTTTACAAATGCACACAGCGAATAGAGCAATAACGTATGCCGCGCTGTGTGCATGGGAAGGCGAACCATACCTAATGTATTAACGGTGAGGTGGCTCTTCACCTCACGATCCTCCCCTTCTGTCACTTCGCCTGCCCGGGGCTGGTGCTGCAACACTGTTGTACTTCGTTGTGGTTTTTTAAAAATATATAACTTTATTGACAGCCAACGGCGTCCTTAGGGCTTCTCCGCGCATGCGCCAGGTCACGTTGCTGGGAGCTGGGGAGATGGCGCATGCGCAGGTCCTAAACGAACTTCACTAGGAAGCAGTGAGCTTGCTCAAACAGATAGCGGTGGCGAGCGCCCAGCCTTTTGCGCATGCACCGGAGGCCGCCAGCGGCGCAAGCAGGGCGTAGGGCAAAAGGGCGCATGCGCAGAAAGCCAGCTGCAGCTATACCAGCCTAGCCGATGTGGAAGAGGCGCTATCGTGAGACAGGTGAGATAACGCCCTCCCACATAGGCAGGCACACATATAATACATTGTGGTGGAGGGTCTGGCCAATTCACCACGATAATGTGGTGATATGCCCCCAGGCACATAACGTCCGTTAGGACGTTTTTCATACATCTCCCCCTTCATTAGTAGCTCAGTTATTTTGATTTAGCCATGTGTGTTGAAGCCTGGATATCACTAAAACCTGCACTGTTAGTGTGCCTTAAGTCCGAGGTTGGGAATGCCTGATCTAGAGTAAAGCAAAAAAACCTCAAACTGAATTGATTAGTTTGCAGCAACATGAGAAGAATACACATACCCTCAAACTGTACCTTTTTAGCAGGTACAGTACCTTTTTTTTATGGTCTGTACCGATTTTTGGATCTCCAAACTTCCATTGAAAGTATAGAAAAAGGGGCGTACCCATGGCCACGCCCCCTTTTCTAATTCGTACCGATTTTTATGTGTAAAATGTTGGCGGGTATGGAATACATTATACATTATAAAAATGGTGAGAAAGCGGGCATGGGTGGTCCCTGCAGCTCTGACACTATTCTGCGTGCGATCGGGAAGCACTGTTCATGCTGCTCACATGCTGCTCATTCTTTATATAAGGGCCATAGCTCTTCTAAGGCAGTGACGGTGCTCTCGGGCCCACTGATCGTGACACAGGTTACTTCATGCATGTAGCAGACGTACCAGTGATCATTACAAGACTCACTCAAGCAGAACTTTTCCTTCCTCACCCCTTCCCTTTATTCCAGTCCTCCACAGCTCTGCAAGAGGAGAGAGACCAACTGAGATACCCGCTTCAAGAAATCGATGTGGAAAAAGGCGTGGACTGTACAGTATCATACCTCCCAACATGACCCTCTCCAGGAGGGACAAAATGCTTTGTTCCTGGACTTTCCTCATAATTTATGATTGCTGGCATCTGTTTTCAACAGGTTAAGTTGCGGCATATTCCCACTGTTGGTACTACACTCGTCTAGCTGCAGACTTTCTTGCATACGTTCACTATACCTGGCAGAAGCCACAACTTGAACAACTGTTCCGTACAGAGAAGGTCCAATAACTGTGAGTCTCTTTTTATACCATCACAAAAGCTACACAGACACGGTGACAGCCTCAGTGGGAGTGTATGACCGTTCTTCTAGGTGTGTTAATTGGCCGTTTAAAATAAAGGGGCTGAATGGTGACGAGTCTCATGAAGATTTCCCTTAGAACAAAGGGGGTGATTCCGACTTGATCGTAGCTGTGCTAAATTTAGCACAGCTACGATCAGGAACACAGACATGCGGGGGGACGCCCAGCACAGGGCTAGCCCGCCCCGCATGTCAGTCCCTGCCCCGTCGCAGAAGTGCAAAAGCATTGCACAGCGGCGATGCTTTTGCACTTCAGGAGTAGCTTCCCAGCCAGCGTCCCAGCCAGCGCAGCTTTTTCGTGCTGGCCGGGAGCTATTCGTCGATGCCCAGGTCGCAGCAGCTGCGTGTGACGTCACGCAGCCACTGCGGCCTGCCCCCCCTACCCACAAAACGGTGGCCAAACACCGCCGGTCCGCCCTGCGACCACCTCTGCCTGTGAATCAGGCAGAGGCGATCGCTAGGCAATGACAGCCGTCGGCTGTCAGCCATGCGCCGGCGCACTGCGGTTCTGACCTGCAGTTCTGCGGTTCTGACCTGTGCTCTGCAGTTCTGACCTGATCGCTGCGCTGCGAAGAAATGCAGCGAGCGATCAGGTCAGAATGACCTCCAAAGAACAATCCATCATGTGGATTAAAGGGCTAGGTTTTGCACCAGGGATGAACCTTCCACAGGACACTCTCTTTACAAGCAACCCCCTCTGGACACAGGAGCATACTCCGGAGGTGACTGAACCACTATCTTTCCTCCTGCTGTCTCCATGCTGTATTTTCACCTCTCCCATTTTTTCCTTCCTTCTTATGATTCTCATGCTCTATGCAGCCTTTTGGGTCCATGATAGTATTTCTTCCCCAAGTATCAGGTGTGCTCAGCGATTGTGTATTTTGTCATAATGGGTTGGGTACGGCATCCTGGCACTCAGCATGCTATCAGAACCCGGCAACAGCATGCCGACGTTTGAAATCCTGATGGATTATGGTAAATATTGTAACCCTAACCCTAAAGCTAGATACAGACTATACAATTATCTGTCCAATCTGACTGGTAGCAATGAAAATCTGGTAATGTATGGGAGTAAGTGACAATTGATCATTTTCTCCCAAACACTAGAAACCAAACAAAAACTACAGTTTTTGTCCATTTTTCAGTATTTGCGAGCAAATGGTCGATTGTCATTTGCTCCCATACATTTCCATATTTTCATTGTATAGTGTGTACCTACCTAAACTCTAACCCACCCTTCCCGCAGCCTAACTCTAACCATCCCCTACCGCAGCCTAACCCTCCCTCTAGTGCCTTACCCTAAACCTAACTCCAATGCTTATCGTCGGGATCTTCCGGGATTTTGAGTGTTAGGATTTTGCTGCCGAGCTTCTGACCATCTGCATGTTGAGCAATGGAATATTGACTACATTCTGTCATAATAGCTAACGGTCAGCCAGTGCTGTCTCGGGGTTTGGACGCTCCTCCTGCACTCAGCCCTTGCACCTTGCAACATTTGAAGCAGTTTTGTCTATTAATTATTAGATTAGATCGATGGCAGATAAGAACCACTTCTCTGCAGGAAGTTCTTAGAGGCAAGTAGTTTGGCTAAGAGTGAAACGTTCATTAATTGGGAAGTTGTAGAGTATAAAAAAAATTCCTGATTGTTTCTAACTAATTTCACAAGATTTTAGGGGAAATGTAATAGGGTCGAGTTTGCCAAGGTCTGTGATGTTGGCCGAGATTGCCCATATTTTTAAAGCGGCAATCATTCACAAGCCAAAACCAACCTAGTTTTGCCTTGTAAATGATTGCTGCTTTAAAAATACAAACAATCGTGGCCGATATCCCGCACCTCAGCAAACTCAATCCTATTACATTTCACCCCTGATGTTACATCCACAGGACAGACCACACCACTAGGTACATAAAAAAGCATTATAGCAGGAAGCTACGATTAGGATTTTATAGCCTGCACTACTACTAATAGCATTTTTAAAACTGTTTGACATGCAATTGATATTTGTCAAACTTTGGTGATAAATCATTTTTTTTTGTACAGTTAACTTTGGGGTAGCACATGGAAATGATGGGCAGAAGTTATTACGTACATGGTCACATATGTGTGAGCTAATCCAAAATAAATATTGCAGAACAAATGCAACCAATCTCAAAGATTATCCAATCATAACACTATATATGAGCTGTAATTAGCTGCAGTCTGTTGTCAGCTACCTTAATCAAAGCTGTTCTCTCTAGCATGTTGACAGCCTGGCTTAGATTGGACCAGAGGTCACTGACAACACTACACATATACCATTTCATGGACACTAATGCGGACACTGAAATATACAGAGATACAAATTTAGTCACAGTGGTACTGAGACATTAACACTCCGATGGACAGATGGTTCACGTGTATTCCATAGTGTGTCACTTTATAATATTATTATTATATTTAAAGATTTAAACTGTAACACTGATCCTTCTTTTCACATAACACGCAGCGATTTAGCTATTTTCCATAATGACTGGACCCTGTATGTGGAAGACCTTTTAGCTGCAGTTTGCAGCAGACTCCTCACATTTGTTGCCTAAAATGGATTTAGGACCTTATTTAGAACCAACGTTCACCCCTCACCACAGTGGCACGTGGTCAGGGCCATCTTAAAGTATAGGCACCCTGGGCAGCTGCCCAGGGCCCTATGATTCAGGAGCCCTTGAGCAGGGGTGGTCTGGGCAGAGCTTCATGGGAGTCCAATAGAGAATGTTACAATCCTGCAGCCGGACAGTGAATGGCTATCAGCACTGATTGGTGGATGGCTGGAGCTATCCACCAATCAAAGGCCCTCATTCCGAGTTGTTCGCTCGTTCTTTTTCATCGCATCGCAGTGAAAATCCGCTTAGTACGCATGCGCAATGTTCGCACTGCGACTGCGCCAAGTAACTTTACTATGAAGATAGTATTTTTACTCACGGCTTTTTCTTCGCTCCGGCGATCGTAATGTGATTGACAGGAAATGGGTGTTACTGGGCGGAAACACGGCGTTTCAGGGGCGTGTGGCTGAAAACGCTACCGTTTCCGGAAAAAACGCAGGAGTGGCCGGGGAAACGGTGGGAGTGCCTGGGCGAACGCTGGGTGTGTTTGTGACGTCAACCAGGAACGACAAGCACTGAACTGATCGCACAGGCAGAGTAAGTCTGGAGCTACTCTGAAACTGCTAAGTAGTTAGTAATCGCAATATTGCGAATACATCGGTCGCAATTTTAAGAAGCTAAGATTCACTCCCAGTAGGCGGCGGCTTAGCGTGTGTAACTCTGCTAAATTCGCCTTGCGACCGATCAACTCGGAATGAGGGCCAAAGTGCTGACAGCCATTCACTGTTTGGAAAAATGTGGAGAGGCAGTGCGGGACCCCAGGAAGGCAATTTATAATTTTTTCCATTTATTTCCGTGGGTGGTTAGGGGCCCCAGTGCATTGCTTTACTCAGGGCCTACTGTCAGGCTTCGGGGCCTTACCTCCGGCGGGTGCTCCCGAGGGTTACTATCCCGCTGGTTGGCACTGCTGCGGTGGCAGGGAGCTGCTGGCGGCGGGTCCTTCTGGACGGATGTGCGGCTGCCAAGGGCCGAGGGTCTGGAGAGCCGGGCGCTGCAGCAGGGACCGCTGCGGTAAGGTCCTCTAGTGGTGACACAGTATAATGTGTCAGAGACAGAAGCTGGTTAAAGCTGTGTGCTAACAGCTAAGTATGTCTCCTGTGCTGGGGGCAGCCATGTTGGAGACCAGAGTATTACCAATGAAGTTCCCAATCTGTGTCCAGGCAATCCTGCGTGTTCTCCCCTTACAAAAGGGGTCTGGCTCAGAGGGAGAGTGCCAGTGCTTCAAGTTACCTCCTTGTGAAAGGTTCTCCAGCTCTGTGCTCCCAGGTTACTTCTGGTTCCCTGGTCCTGGTTGCTCTCATCTATCGGTTACCTAAATGCTGCTGCAGTCCTGCTGTCTAAGTCTGTTGCCACTCATGGAGGCACTCACGGGGTCCCAGGTCGTAGAGGAGCACCAGGTGCTAACGGCGGTTCCCGCAGACGTCTTCATTTCTTCAAAGTCCAAGTTCTTCAGCCTCGTCTTTCAATCACAAACCACAGTCTTCATTTCTTCAAAGTTCAAGTTCTTCAGCCTCATCTTTCAATCACAAACCACGTCTTCATTTCTTCAAAGTCCAAGTACTTCAGCCTCGTCTTTTAATCATAAAACACAGTCTTCAGCTCTACTTTACCGGAGTTCTTCAGCTTCACTCTTTAAGTCATTTATCCATAGACTCTAATTCTTCCAGTGTCTTCTATTTCTCCAATATTCGTGTACAGCCTGATTATTCATTAAAACTACAGTTATCTTCCTACGAAGTCCTCCTTTTCTTTACGCCCTCCGGCCAACATTAACACTTAGTTTGGCTTCCACCCCATAAGGAGGAATTACATTCAGCCACCTCGTTTACTCTCCTCACAGGTAGCTGTCACTTCAGCCAAAATTCGGTTGTCGGAACCCAAACGTACGCCGAGCGTGACACCTACAATGCTATCAAGAGGGCCTGCGTGTACCAGGTGGTGTGTCTCAAACACTGATAAGTTTTGGCAGGTAAACCTATGGGGAAAATAGTAATGTATCTCTCCTGCTTTTCATAAAATTCCATATCCTTCTCCTTTTGAAACATATGCCCTTATTTATCAGTGAGTGATAAATTTCACTGTGAGTGGTAAATTGCACCAGCCAGTCAACTGCCATGTTACAGACTGTGTTTTAAGAATAACAGTTAGGAGCGGATTCAGGGCCGGTTCTACACTTTGTGGCACCCAGTGCGAAAGTTTCCACTGGCGCCCCCCCGCAGACAAAAATTAGTGCGCGCCGGCGGCTCGTGCAAAAAAATAGGGGCGTGGCTTCATAGGTGAGGGGCGTGGCCACAGTTATGCCCCAAGTAGTTGTGCCCCCAGTTGATTTCCCCCCAGTAGATTTGCCCCCAGTAGCTGTGCCCCCAGTAGTTGTGCCCCCTGTTGCTTTGCCCCCAGTAGTTGTGCCCCCTGTTGCTTTGCCCCAGTAGTTGTGCCCTCTGCTGCTGTGCCCCCTGTTGCTTTGCCCCAGTAGTTGTGCCCCCTGTTGCTTTGCCCCAATAGTTGTGCCCTCTGCTGCTGTGCCCCCTGTTGTGCCCTCTGCTTCTGTGCCCCCTGTCGCTGTGCCCCCAATAGTTGTGCCCTCTGCTGCTGTGCCCCCAATAGTTGTGCCCTCTGCTGCTGTGCCTCCTGTTGTGACCTCTGCTGCTGTGCCTCCTGTTGATGTGCCCCCTGCTGCTGTGCCTCCTGTTGATGTGCCCCCTGCTGCTGTGCCTCCTGTTGATGTGCCCCCTGCTGCTGTGCCAGTCAAACACACACAAAAATTTAAAAAAATAATACTTACCACTGCCCCGTTCCCGACCGCTGCTGCTCCGTCTGGCCGCCGGCTCTTCTCTATGGGAGAGACGTCATGACGTCTCTCCCATAGCAGCGCCACACTGACACTAGAGGTCAATACTGACCTCTAGTGTCTGTCCCTGGAGCCGGCTGCAGCAGACGCCCACACAGCCCACGGCGTCTGCTGCAGCCGGGGGAGCGGGGTGCGGGCAGGCGGCGGTGCCTGCGGGGTGACTGCGGCCGCGCCCCCAGGCCGCAGCGCCCTGGGCGCAGGCACTGCTTGCCCGCACCAAGGACCGCTCCCGAGCGGATTGTATAGTGAAATTTATCATTCACAGTGAAATTGATCACTCATTGGTAAATAAGGGTAATTGTGGCCTCCCAGTCCATACAGATCATGTGAAACAGTTTTCCATATACAATTTAAAAATTGAGGACAGTCTCGGTTCTCCGCGCCATTTTCAGAATCAAAAACGAGGGAGAACGTTATTGTCACTGCAAAATACAAATAACTGTTTACAACTTGCGCTAAGAACCGCCGCCCAGTCCTATTCCAGGGCTACACCTCTGCTCCAACACAATATTTGATACAAAAAAATGAAATAGAGCCAAAGCGCGGTCTGTCAAGGTCTAAGAATTGCACTAATATCACACTAGATGGAAACCTCAATGGCACTGACCTTGTGTACTTAAAGTTTTCTTTATGTTCATATGCAGAACCCACAAAATTTGTCAAACAGCCACAAGGACATCACCCAGAACTCAGGACTCTTACCAAACTGACCTTAAAAGAGTTCCCTGTGTTCATATAAAGGCTTCTTTATAACAGTATTGTTGGTTCCAATGATTAGTATCTGCCCTGGTTTCCCTGATAGTAAAGGATTTGACTCTAAGACACTGACAGACCGCACTTTGGTTCAATTTCATTTTTTGTTTCAAGTCATCCTCCCTGCGTCAGATTCTTGCGGGACTTGGTATCCTTAAAAGGCGCCATGGGTGGGACTCGGTGCATTTATGTGAAATGCCCGCTTAGCTGCACTGTACTTTGCTGTAGGGACTGTGTAGGCAAGAAAGCAATAGTACATGTTACTGGGGCATACTGTTATTACTTGGGCATACTGTTACTGGGGTATACTATGCTACTGTGGCATACTGTTACTGGGGCATACTGTTACCTGGGCATTCTGTACTACTGTGCTACAGGGGCAAACTGTAACTGGGCATACTGTACTACTGTGCTACTGGGGCATACTGTGCTACTGGGGCTATACTGTATTAATGTGCTACTGGGGCATACTGTGCTACTGGGGCATTCTGTACTACTATACTACTGGGGCATACTGTTACTGGGGCATACTGTACTACTGTGCTACTGGGGCATACTGTTACTGGGGCATACTGTACTACTGTGCTACTGGGGCATGCTGTACTAATGTGCTACTGGGGCATACTGTGCTACTGGGGCTATACTGTATTAATGTGCTACTGGGGTATACTGTGCTACTGGGGCATTCTGTACTACTATACTACTGGGGCATACTGTTACTGGGGCATACTGTACTACTGTGCTACTGGGGCATACTGTTACTGGGGCATACTGTACTACTGTGCTACTGGGGCATACTGTTACTGGAGCAAACTTTACTACTGTTCTACTGGGGCATACTGTACTACTGAAGCATACTGTACTACTGGGCTACTGGGGCATACTGTACTACTGTGCTATTGGGGCATACTGTTACTGGGGCATACTATACTACTGTACTATGGGGGTTATCCAGAGATGAACGCAGATGTCTGCATACGCAGCCAGATCTGCGTTTATCTCTGTACATGCTGGGGGCCAGGCTGCCCAGCATGTGTGAGGCCGCCTCCTGTTCTGCCTGCAATTTAATTTGGACACATTAAAACTATGGTTGACAACTGGCAGTGCAGCCTGGCTGCGCTGTCAGGCGGTCAGTGGCCATTATTTATTAGAGAAGCTGCATGGCGGTCCTAGCCCACATCCGTTTGCCCCACCCCATTGCCCCAAAGCTGCGTTCCACCCCGTAAGCGCCCGCCGATGTCAATCACATTGTGGTTGCATCCATCGTCGGGGATGCATCCGCAATGTGTGAGTCCGTGCAGCCACTGTGCGGCTGCTGCGCATACGCAGTTTGCCACCATCTGTAAACTGCGCTGCAGGCTGCATCAGCAGCTGGGTCTGAATGACCCTCTGTGTCCGACTCCACACTGACAAGCCTAGTAGTTCATAGCTGTGCACTTATTACTTGAGCATACTGATTATTAATCATACATGCACTGTGACACTGTAGGTGGTCCGTGCTTTGTTGTACATAAAACAGGTCCTCTGTCAATACAGGGGTGCTCTGTACTAGTTATAAAAAAGGTAAATATATCATTTCAAATAATTACTATTTATTTTTCTGTGACACTGTTGGTCAAACCGCAGTGTACAATCTCACACATATTGTGCAACACTGTTGGTGAAATTAAACTGCAGTGTTCAATTACTATTTCTGACTCATACACATATTGTGTGATACTATGGGTGAAGCTGGTACCACAGTAATACAGTTTATTTTGTACTCATACAAGTATTGTGTGACACTGTTGGTGAAATAAAACCGCAGTGTTTGATTACTATTTCTGACTCATACATGTATTGTGTGTAACATGTGCAGAGAGGTTTAGATTTGAGTGGGGTGTGTTCAAACTGAAATCTAAATTGTAGTGTAGAAATTAAGCAGCTAGTATTTACCATGCACAGAAACAATATAACCCACCCAAATCTAACTCTCAGTACATGTTACATTTGCCCCACCTGCAGTGAAACATGGTTTTGCCCAATTGCTATTTTTTGGGGTTTGATAACAAACCTGAATAACCCTCATTGTGTGACACTGTTGGTGAAATTAAACTGCAGTGTTTGATTACTATTTCTGACTCATACACATATTTTGTGACACGGTGGGTGAAGGTGGTTTCACAATAACACATTTAATTCCATACTCATACACATATTGGCCCTCATTCCGAGTTGTTCGCTCGTTGCCGATATTCTCTATAATGCGATTAATCGCTTACTGCGCATGCGCAATGTTCGCAGAGCGCATGCGCTTAGTTATTTTACTCAACAGTTAGGTATTTTACTCACGGCATTACGAGGATTTTTCTTCGTTCTGGTGATCGGAGTGTGATTGACAGGAAGTGGGTGTTTCTGGGTGGAAACTGGCCGTTTTATGGGTGTGTGTGAAAAAACGCTGCCGTTTCTGGGAAAAACGCGGGAGTGGCTGGAGAAACGGGGGAGTGCCTGGGCGAACGCTGGGTGTGTTTGTGACGTCAAACCAGGAACGAAACTGACTGAACTGATCGCAGTGGCAGAGTAAGTGTTGAGCTACTCAGAAACTGCTAAGAAATTTCTATTCGCAATTTTGAGAATCTTTCGTTCGCAATTCTGCTAAGCTAAGATTCACTCCCAGTAGGCGGCGGCTTAGCGTGTGCAATGCTGCTAAAAGCAGCTGGCGAGCGAACAACTCGGAATGAGGGCCATTGTGCAATACTGTTGGTGAAATTAAACCGAGTGTTCGAGTACTATTTCTGACTCATACACGTATTGTGTGACATTATAGGTGAAAGTAAACCATAGCGCTAGATTGTTATCTCTGACTCGTATACATATTGTGACATTGTAGGTGGTACATTTTTTGTACCATTTGTGATGTGTGCTGTACCCCCCTTGGTTCGTGTTTGTTGATAGATATGGAGTACAAACAATTGAGAGGAGAGCAGGAAGCACATACTAGTGCTGCAGGTGCTGCCACCAGTCATGATGAAACAAGTCCTTCAACGTCATCCACTAAGGCTGATGCCAAAGGGCATAGATGGCTTAAGTCTGGGCATGTAAAATCAAAGAAGTAAAGGCAAATTAGTCAAAGTTGGATTAGTGCAATAACCAATAAAAGCAATACAAACCATCACCAATGCCGCCAATGATTAAATTTTTTAGAATAAAACAAATTAAATTAAATTAAATTACTAATCAATCCTTCCTTCCACTACATACATACTCTACCTTCCTTGGGTCCCTGATCTAGTTTTTGATAAAGATCTGTGTCAGACCATTTTTGCTGATTTTGGTTTCATGTTTTTTGTTGTTTTTTTTATAAAAAAAACAACAACCCTCAAATCACCTAATTTGGCATTTTTTTTTTTTTTTAAATTGTTTATTTTAATTTTTAGGTTATGAATAACACCACAGCTCCCCACCACACGTGGGGTGAGCTGTCGTCATGTAACAAATACAATCAAAAACAGAGATATAGCTCTAGAACATAAATCATGCGATTCCCAACTTGTGACAGGAAAGAAAGGAGGTAAATAAGAGGAATAGGGTACCATGTGAGTCGTTAATCATACATTTGTTGAGATGAAAAACAGTTGTGGATTATACCTCTGGGTGAGAGTAAAGAGAAGACCCTACTGCCGGGTGGGAACCGGATATTACGCACTTAGCATATAGCATTAGAAAGATGAATTCTAGGGAAAGAAAGAGAGAGCAAGAAGAGAGAGAAGAGGGAGCGGGACAAGACGGGAAGGGAATAGGATAGGGGGGGGGGGGGAAGACCCAGGTTTGGGGGGGCCGCTAGTGCGCCTCCTCTGTCCGCTGATCACGGGTAGGGCGTTAGTATAAGAAGGGAAGAATGCTACCTGAGGGACACGAAGAGGTCACATTTGGGGGCGGGTTTGTAACTACTTGTCAGGATAGGTGGACACCGAACTCAAAGCAGGAGAGCCAACGAGCTTCCGGGGGAACGCAATCCACTTGCGGGAGCCTGTGAATCGAACCAAAGTTCCCAGCTCAGAAGAAACTGGAAAGATCTATTATGGAGATATGCAGTGATTTTTTCCATGCTTGCGAGATACCATATCTTGTTGATGACCTGTCTAATAGGGGGGGGCTCCCTCTGTTTCCATTGAAGGGCAATTGAGCATCTAGCTGCGTTTAGGATCTGTGTCAGTAGTTTACCAGAGTTTGGGGGTGCGTTAGCAATGGGGAGTCCTAGTAGGAAGGACCAAGGGGCTTTTTGTATTTGAGTCTGGAGTACTGTACTCAACAGGTGTGCGATTGCATCCCAGAATTTTGTGATTTTAGGGCACGTCCACCAAATATGGAGGAAAGAGCCGTGTTCCCCGCATTCTCTCCAGCACATGGGTGATGAGGATGGAAACATTTTGTGGAGTCTTGAGGGGACAAGATACCACCTGTATAAGATTTTGTATGCGTTTTCCTTTACCAGGGTTGAGATAGAGGACTTCGCTACCGCAGCGAAGATGTCCGACCAATCGTAGTCATCAGGTACCGGCCCTAAATCCCGTTCCCACTGGAGCACGAAGGCCGGGGACTTCTTCTGATCCCGATTCTGGAGAAGGGAATATAGCAGAGAGATGATTCCTCGCTCGAGTGGTTTGTGATAACAGTAGGACTCCAGCGTGGTGAGAGGTTGGAACGGGGACGTGTTTGATAAAGAGGTGATGAAATGTCTCAGCTGGAAATAGGTGAAGGGGTTTGCCTCCGGGAAGTCAAATTTCGTCATGATGTCCGATAGAGGAGCGCAATTTCCATCGGTGAGCATGTCCAGAGCAAAGCGTATGTTCCGTTCCGCCCATGGACCCGAGCGGGAAAATGACTGACCTGGTGCAAATGAGGGGTTGTCCCATAAGGGGGTAAGCGCCGAGGGAGATGTCAGTAAGTGAAAGCGACGTGTGCCATAGTCCCATATCTGACAAGTGAACTCTAGCACCGGGTGCAATTGTAGGTGGGGAGATCTGGATCTAGGGGGGGATAGGAGTAGGGATGACAAAGATGGGATGGGGCTAAGTGCCGACTCCAGCTGGAGCCAGCGTAGGGTCTGTGTAGGGGCGAACCAGGTTACCGCCTGGCTAAGGTGGGAGGCCAAATAATATAGGCGGATGTCTGGGAAACCTCTACCTCCTTCCTGCACTGGTTTGCGCAGGGTTGAGAAGCCTATTCTGGGCACCTTGTTTCTCCACACAAATCGAAGCAACCATGAGTGGACTTGTGCTAAAACAGATTCCGGAACCTTCACCGGTAGAGTCTGAAACAGGTAAAGTAGACGGGGAATAATGTTCATTTTCAGAGCTACAATGCGCCCCAGCCAGGAGATAATTAGTGATTGCCATTTATGGAGGTCGGCTTTGAGGTTTTTGAACAGTGGCGAAAAGTTTTCCTTATATAGGTCTCCGTGGCAGCGTGTAATAAAGATCCCCAGATAACGTATTTTAGAAGCGCATCAGGTGAATTTAAAGTTGCTTTGCATGTGGGATAATCGGGGACGGGGGATGTGGAAGGGGAGAGCCTCCGTTTTGGACCAGTTTACTTTGTACCCCGAGACTTGGCCATATTCAAGGAGGAGGTCAAAGAGGTTCGGTAAAGAAGTGTGTGGCGAGGAAAGCGAAAGGAGGACATCGTCTGCAAACAGAGAAATTTTGTAAGTGGAGCCCCCTACCTTCAGTCCCCCGATGTCAGGCGAGGCTCGGATGCGGGCTGCTAGGGGCTCTATAACTAGGGCAAAGATCAGAGGCGAGAGTGGGCAGCCCTGTCTGGTGCCGTTGGAGATAACTAGAGGGTCCGACTGCACTCCGTTCACAGATACTCTGGCGGAGGGGCACGAGTACAAGGCCTGAATTCCTGTGAGAAACTCCCCCTGAAAACCGAAGTGGGCAAGTGTTTCGAATAGAAAGGGCCACCCTATCCTGTCAAACGCCTTCTCTGCGTCCAGAGAAAGCAAAAGAGCAGGAGTGTGCGTGAGGTTGATGTGGTGAGCAAGGCTAATAATGCGTCTTGTGTTGTCTCGGGCTTGGCGACCGGGAATAAATCCTACCTGATCATTATGGACGAGGTGTGGTAATACACTATTTAATCGTAGGGCTAAAATTTTTGCGTAGATCTTGATATCCGAATTAAGTAGCGAAATAGGTCTATAGTTAGCGCAATTAGAAGCGTCTTTGCCGTCCTTGTGGATAACTATAATTTTAGCCTCCAGAGCCGATTTGGAGAAAGAAGCACCCTGTAAAACTGCGTTGAAGAGGGATGAAAGGTGGGGTGCAAGTTGGGGAAGAAAAGTCTTGTAATAGGCGGCCGTGAAGCCGTCTGGGCCCGGCGCCTTGGTAAGTTTTAGGGCTTTAACCACGGTGGCTATTTCTTCATTGGAGATCTTTGAGTTTAATCCTGCGGCGTCCGATGGGCTCAGACAAGGCAGCCGGCATTGGGACAGGAAGGCGCGAATGGCCTCATGAAAGTCCGGTTTCGATTGAGTGGGCCCATGGGCGTTGTATAGTTTTTCGTAGAAGCGAGAGAAAGCTTCAGTAATACCTTTAGGGTCAGCTGTTTTCTTGCCTGAGGAGGACTGGATAGATAGGACATTGTTCCTAGCAAGTTTAGCCCGAAGTCTAGAAGCTAGTAGTCGGTCAGCTTTATCCCCTTTTTCGTAAAAGGACTGATTAAGCCATTTCAGGCTAGCCTCTGCCTTCGCCGTCAGGAGCATATTTAATTCTCCCCTGGCCGCGGACAAGGACGAACGATCTGCTTCGGAACCAGTTTTTTTGTGTTTTTGTGAGAGGGACGTCACCAAGTCCGAGAGCTCCCGTATGCGTTTGGATCTGGTCCTCTTATTATGAGATGAGGCACTAATCAGGTTTCCGCGTATTACTGCTTTGTGGGCGTCCCATAATAACATAGGGGAAATAGATGGGGATATATTTGTATCAAAGTAGTGTGAAATTTCGGCGGCTATGCGAGTTTTTGTTTGAGGGTTCAGGAGGAGTCTGTCATTCAGCCTCCAAACAGGGTGCCGAACGGGGGGGTGCGGGCCAGGGACGTCCACAGAAACCGGGCCGTGGTCTGACCACGTGCTCGGGTGGATGGAGGCGTCAAGAATGCATTGGGCTGGTTCCGCACTTAAAAATATCATGTCCAGTCTTGTGTAGACATCGAAAATGGGGGAATAATATGTGTAATCCCTAGCATTTGACTCTAATTTGGCATTTTTTTGTTTGTTCCTAGAGTATTATTAACCCCAATAACATAAATTTTCAGACATTTCCAGACAATTTTGACCACAGTACAATGAAAAATATATATTGTACAATATATATTTTTAGATTCTGTAATCATCTGTACAGATTATTTTGAGCTTCAATGTAGGATCAGTTCCAGAAAGGCATCTTTGACCTGGAAAAGGATCCTGTGGCTACCCTCGGAGCCGGCTCCAGGCCTACTAGCACCCTGAGCGAGAAAATGTAAAAGCGCCCCCCCCCCCCCCAACCCCTATGCGCGCTCCAGGATAAGTGGGTATGGCCTCCTGGAAAAGTGGGCGTGGTCTCCTGGAAAAGTGGGAGTGGCCTCGTAACTTCATGTTATCAGACTATAAATAAATATATTTTCACACCCCCTCTACGCACACAATTAGCAGCCTTACACATAACAGCCACAGTAGTATTCCTTACACACAATGTCTCCAGTATAGTGTCAGATACATATAATGTCTCCAGTATAGTGCCAGATACACATAATGTGCAGTGCCAGCTACACATGATATGCCCCCCAGCAGTGCCAGCTACACATGACATGCCCCGCAGCCGTACCAGCTACACATGACATGCCCCCCAGCAGTGCCAGCTACACATGACATGCCCCGCAGCAGTGCCAGCTACACATGACATGCCCCTCAGCAGTGCCAGCTACACATGACATGCCCCTCAGCAGTGCCAGCTACACATGACATGCCCCCCAGCAGTGCCAGCTACACCTGACATGCCCCCCAGCAGTGCCAGCTACACATGACATGCCCCCCAGCAGTGCCAGCAACACATGACATGCCCCGCAGCAGTGCCAGCTACACATGACATGCCCCTCAGCAGTGCCAGCTACACATGACATGCCCCGCAGCCGTGCCAGCTACACATGACATGCCCCGCAGCCGTGCCAGCTACACATGACATGCCCCCCAGCAGTGCCAGCTACACACAATATGACCCCCAGCAGTGCCAGCTACACATGATAGTGTTCACTTTTTAGGGCAGGGTGCTGATCACAGGGAGGGCACACTTTTAAGTTAGGAGGGCAAAATGATGTACATACTGTAATGCTTGGTGCTCCCCTACCTACATGCCAAAGCATGGACAGTGCGCGCTGAAGGTGCGCTGGAAAAATTTAGGGGCGTTGCTTCGTGGGGAAGGTGCGATTCGCATTACACCACACAGTAGTGCAGTTAATACACTTTAAGCCAGGCAGAGCACCGAGACACATTGCGCCAGGCAGAGCACCGAGACACATTGCGCCAGGCAGAGCACCGAGACACATTGCGCCAGGCAGAGCACCGAGACACATCGAGAGCACTGAGACACATTGCCTAGCCACAGACGCCTAGCGGGAACACTACATGATATGCTCCCCGGCAGTGCCAGCTACACGTGACATGCCCCGCAGCAGTGCCAGCTACACGTGACATGCCCCCCAGCAGCAGCTACACGTGACATGCCCCCCAGCAGTGCCAGCTACACGTGACATGCCCCCCAGCAGTGCCAGCTACACGTGACATGCCCCCCAGCAGTGCCAGCTACACGTGACATGCCCCCCAGCAGTGTCAGCTGCACGTGACATGCCCCCAGCAGTGCCAGCTACACATGACATGCCCCGCAGCAGTGCCAGCTACACATGACATGCCCCTCAGCAGTGCCAGCTACACATGACATGCCCCCCAGCAGTGCCAGCTACACATGACATGCCCCCCAGCAGTGCCAGCTACACGTGACATGCCCCCCAGCAGTGCCAGCTACACGTGACATGCCCCCCAGCAGTGCCAGCTACACGTGACATGCCCCCCAGCAGTGCCAGCTACACATGACATGCCCCTCAGCAGTGCCAGCTACACATGACATGCCCCGCAGCCGTGCCAGCTACACATGACATGCCCTGCAGCCGTGCCAGCTACACATGACATGCCCCCCAGCAGTG
Organism: Pseudophryne corroboree; assembly: GCF_028390025.1. NCBI lineage: Eukaryota > Metazoa > Chordata > Amphibia > Anura > Myobatrachidae > Pseudophryne > Pseudophryne corroboree. The sequence continues at coordinate 264,991,068 of NC_086445.1, forward strand.
CCAGCTACACACAATATGCCCCCCAGCAGTGCCAGCTACACATGATAGTGTTCATTTTTTAGGGCAGGGTGCTGATCACAGGGAGGGCACATTTTTAAGTTAGGAGGGCAAAATGATGTACATACTGTAATGCTTGGTGCTCCCCTACCTACATGACAAAGCATGGACAGTGCGCGCTGAAGGTGCGCTGCAAAAATTTAGGGGCGTTGCTTCGTGGGGAAGGTGCATGGCCACATAATAGTGGCAATTCGCATTACACCACACAGTAGTGCAGTTAATACACTTTAAGCCAGGCAGAGCACCGAGACACATTGCGCCAGGCAGAGCACCGAGACACATTGCGCCAGGCAGAGCACCGAGACACATTGCGCCAGGCAGAGCACGAGACACATTGAGAGCACTGAGAAACATTGCCTAGCCACAGACGCCTAGCGGGAACACTACATGATATGCTCCCCGGCAGTGCCAGCTACACGTGACATGCCCCGCAGCAGTGCCAGCTACACGTGACATGCCCCCCAGCAGCAGCTACACCTGACATGCCCCCCAGCAGTGCCAGCTACACGTGACATGCCCCCCAGCAGTGCCAGCTACACGTGACATGCCCCCCAGCAGTGCCAGCTACACGTGACATGCCCCGGAGCAGTGTCAGCTGCACGTGACATGCCCCCAGCAGTGCCAGCTACACATGACATGCCCCGCAGCCGTGCCAGCTACACATGACATGCCCCTCAGCAGTGCCAGCTACACATGACATGCTCCCCAGCAGTGCCAGCTACACATGACATGCCCCCCAGCAGTGCCAGCTACACTTGACATGCCCCCCAGCAGTGCCAGCTACACGTGACTTGCCCCCCAGCAGTGTCAGCTGCACGTGACATGCCCCCAGCAGTGCCAGCTACACGTGACATGCCCACCAGCAGTGCCAGATATATAAATGGCCACACAGTGCCAGATATGTCCCCACAGTGCCAGATACATAAATGCCCTACAGTGCCAGATACATAAATGCCCCCACAGTGCCAGATATGCCCCACAGTTCCAGATACATAAATGCCCCCAGTGCCAGATACATAAATGCCCCCACAGTGCCAGATACATAAATGTCCCCACAGTGCAGATATGCCCCCACAGTGCCAGATACATAAATGCCCCCAGTGCCAGATACATAAATGCCCCCACAGTGCCAGATAAATAAATGCCCTCACAGTGCCAGATACATAAATGCCCTACAGTGCCAGATACATAAATGCCCCCACAGTGCCAGATATGCCCCACAGTTCCAGATACATAAATGCCCCCAGTGCCAGATACATAAATGCCCCCACAGTGCCAGATACATAAATGTCCCCACAGTGCAGATATGCCCCCACAGTGCCAGATACATAAATGCCCCCAGTGCCAGATACATAAATGCCCCCACAGTGCCAGATAAATAAATGCCCCCACAGTGCCAGATACATAAATGCCCCCACAGTGCAGATTTGCCCCCACAGTGCCAGATATGGCCCCCACAGTGCCAGATACATAAATGCCCCCACAGTGCCAGATACATAAATGCCCCCACAGTGCAGATATGCCCCCACAGTTCCAGATACATAAATGCCCCCAGTGCCAGATACATAAATGCCCCCACAGTGCCAGATAAATAAATGCCCCCACAGTGCCAGATACATAAATGCCCCCATAGTGCAGATTTGCCCCCACAGTGCCAGATATGCCCCCACAGTGCCAGATACATAAATGCCCCCACAGTTCCAGATACATAAATGCCCCCACAGTGCAGATATGCCCCCACAGTGCCAGATACATAAATGCCCCCAGTGCCAGATACATAAATGCCCCCACAGTGCCAGATACATAAATGCCCCCACAGTGCAGATATGCCCCCACAGTGCCAGATACATAAATACCCCCAGTGCCAGATACATAAATGCCCCCGCAGTGCCAGATAAATAAATGCCTCCACAGTGCCAGATACATAAATGCCCCCACAGTGCAGATTTGCCCCCACAGTGCCAGATACATAAATGCCCCCACAGTTCCAGATACATAAATGCCCCCACAGTGCAGATATGCCCCCACAGTGCCAGATACATCGGTGCAGATATGGCCCCCACAGTGCAGATATGGCCCCCACGGTGCAGATATGACCCCCACAGTGCCAGATACATAAATACCCCCACGGTGCAGATATCCCCCACAGTGCAGATATGGCCCCCACAGTGCAGATACATAAATACCTCCACGGTGCAGATATGCCCCCACGGTGCCAGATACATAAATACCCCCACGGTGCAGATATGGCCCCACAGTGCAGATACATAAATACCCCCACGGTGCAGATATGCCCCCACAGTGCAGATACATAAATACCCCCACGGTGCAAATATGCCCCCACAGTGCAGATATGCCCCCACAGTGCCAGATACATCGGTGCAGATATGGCCCCCACAGTGCAGATATGGCCCCCACGGTGCAGATATGACCCCCACAGTTCCAGATACATAAATACCCCCACGGTGCAGATATCCCCCACAGTGCAGATATGGCCCCCACAGTGCAGATACATAAATACCTCCACGGTGCAGATATGCCCCCACGGTGCCAGATACATAAATACCCCAACGGTGCAGATATGGCCCCACAGTGCAGATACATAAATACCCCCACGGTGCAGATATGCCCCCACAGTGCAGATACATAAATACCCCCACGGTGCAAATATGCCCCCACGGTGCAGATATGACCCCACAGTGCAGATACATAAATACCCCCACGGTGCAGATATGGCCCCACAGTGCTTATATGGCCCCCACAGTGCAGATACATAAATACCCCCACGGTGCAGATATGCCCCCACAGTGCAGATGCATAAATACCCCCACAGTGCAGATATGCCCCCACAGTGCAGTTACATAAATACCCCCACGGTGCAAATATGCCCCCACGGTGCAGATATGGACCCCACAGTGCCAGATACATAAATACCCCCACGGTGCAGATATCCCCCACAGTGCAGATATGGCCCCCACAGTGCAGATACATAAATACCCCCATGGTGCAGATATACCCCTACGGTGCCAGATACATAAATACCCCCACGGTGCAGATATGGCCCCACAGTGCAGATACATAAATACCCCCACGGTGCAGATATGCCCCACAGTGCAGATACATAAATACCCCCATGGTGCAAATATGCCCCCACGGTGCAGATATGACCCCACAGTGCAGATATGGCCCCCACAGTGCAGATACATAAATACCCCCATGGTGCAGATATGCCCCCACAGTGCAGATACATAAATACCCCCACAGTGCAGATATGCCCCCACAGTGCAGATACATAAATACCCCCACGGTGCAAATATGCCCCCACGGTGCAGATATGCCCCCACAGTGCAGATACATAAATACCCCCACAGTGCAGATATGGCCCCACAGTGCAGATATAGCCCCCACAGTGCAGATGTGGCCCCCACAGTGCAAATACATAAATACCCCCACGGTGAAGATATGCCCCCACAGTGCAGATACATAAATACCCCCACGGTGCTGATACATAAATACCCCCACGGTGCAAATATGCCCCCACAGTGCAGATACATAAATACCCCCACAGTGCAGATATGGCCCCACAGTGCAGATATAGGCCCCCCCATACCTGCGGTGCTGGGAGGGGGAGTGCTGCAGAGGGCGCGTACGCCGTGTGGACTCTTCTGAAACGGTTGTGTGCGCTGTGCGGCGCCGGTGTCTGACGTCAGACGCCGGCGCCGCACAGCGCGCATAGCGCGCACAGACACAACAGAAGTTTAAAGGCCAGGTATCGCTGCAGGCTCGGCTGGCTCCAGGCAAAAATATGGCGGCACCAGCACGCGGTGCCCATTAAGGGTGGCGCCCCGCGCGGCCTCTCTATTCAAACATGCCTGGAGCCGGCCCTGGCTACCCTGCTTGGATTAGTTTGGCAATAACAGCTGGAGTGCCTCAGGTTGCCTCAGCCAGCTTTACGCAAGGTATGTGTTATGATTCCAGCACTCTGGTCAGAGGAGATCTTATGGCAAGGACCGGAGCACTGGAACGGAATGCTGGGGAAGGGAGCAGGACAGGAAAATAGCCCCTGGCGCCCTAACTCTGTTGTCTCACCCGTGTTGTCAGAAAGCCCCTGCGAGACTATGGTTTCTTGAGCCCTTGGCAGCCGCGTTTGAAGGGCGGATTATGTCTGCCCAACTTCGATGCCCCCAGGTCTTAATGAGAGACAAAGGGAAACCCGAGACAGGGTGATAACAAGAGGCCCTCTAACTAAACAACCAGGCCAGGGGCTAAGTAAACTCAAAACTATAATATGTGCGGAGAAACCGCCAGGGAAAAGGACAACCAAAATATCCACTTGTCCAATTCTCCTACCCGGCACCGCCGAGTACCAGAGAGGACTTGTGGAAGCGGAACCCTCCGCAAATGCTCCAAACACAAAATATAAAAGGTAAAGCGGCTGAGCCGCAACACACGGCAGAGCCGCAACTCACGAACACCACTGGAAATAAAACGGTGATCAGTCAGGACTCCAGGGAACCAAACGACCTCTTGGGATGAGATGACAACTCCCGAATACCGGACTTCTGAGGACTGGAATGACCGGATACAGCAGGACTGGAAACAGACTCTCAGCAAACAAAGGCAGCATGCAGGAAGCTATTACCGGCGTCTGTGAGAAGCCCTGGGAGTGTATTTAACAAGGAGTCCTCCAATCAGCTGCTAAAGGCTGATTAGAATAAATGCCGTGCAGCTGCCTTGCTGCACGGCCAGAGAGCAGGTGAATACCTTAACTTCCTAAATCCTAGCAACGGGGAACGCGGTCCGCCAGTGGCGTCCCCGTTGCTAGGGTCCGTGCGGCTCAGCGCGCCTGGCGTCTAGCGTTGCTAGGGAGCCGGCGGCTGTACGCGCACGGCGTCTCTAGTTGCTAGGCGCCGGGCCGCGCAGACAAGCGGACCCCGGCGCCTAACAGTACCCCCCCCTTGAGGAGGGGTCAAGGAACCCCTAAAGCCAGGTTTCTGAGGAAATTCCCGAAAAAATGCCCTCTTGAGCCTCGGGGCATGAAGATCCTTATCCAGGACCCAAGACCTTTCCTCCGGACCATAGCCTTTCCAGTGAACTAGAAAATACAGCCGACCACGGGACAATTTGGAATCGAGAACCTTCTCTACCAAGAACTCCTGTTGTCCCTGTACATCCACTGGAGATCTACCCTGAGAGATCTTCCGAGGAAATCTACTGGAAGAAACGTATTGTTTCAACAGGGAACAATGAAACGTATTTCCAATCCTGGGAGATCTTGGTAAACGTAACCGAAAGGCAACTGGGTTGACTCTTTTAATAATAAGAAATGGCCCAATAAATTTGGGTCCCAGTCTAGCCGAGGATTGTCGAAGCCTGATGTTGCGAGTCGACAACCACACCCTATCTCCCACCTTAAAAGTGCAAGGACGTCGGAGCCTGTCAGAAAATGTCTTCTCTCGAAAGGCCGCTTTTCTGAGAGCAAGGTGCACCTTTTTCCAAATGGCTCTGAGATGGGAGGTTAAGGTTAGCGAGGAGACTGAGGAATGATGAAAAAAAGAATATGCTCTGGGGTGAAAACCAAAAACTGAAAAGAATGGAGACTCTTTAGTGGAGGAATGACAAGAATTATTGTAAGCAAATTCAGCCAACGGAAGAAACTCGGACCAATCATTCTGGAGTTTGGCTGAATACAAGCGCAAATATTGTTTCAATGATTGGTTAACTCGTTCGGTTTGCCCGTTGGATTGTGGGTGGTAACCGGATGTTAACGACAATTTCATCTTCAATGAGGCACAAAAACATTTCCAGAATTGTGCGATGAATTGTGGACCCCGATCAGAAACAATATCAGTAGGCAACCCATGAAGCCTGAATACATGGTGGAGAAACAAAACTGCCAACCCTTGGGCAGAAGGCAATCGGGGAAGAGCAATAAAATGAGCCATTTTACTAAAACGGTCCACTACCACCCATATGACTCGGAATCCGGCTGAAAGGGGAAGGTCAACCACAAAATCCATGGAAATATGAGACCACGGCCTGAGAGGAACATTTAAGGGCATAAGTTGCCCGATGGGCAAGGAACGGGGAACCTTATGCTGTGCACAAACCTGACATGAATAAACAAATTCCTTGACGTCTTTAGAAAGACCAGGCCACCATACTGAGCGAGAGACTAACTCCAATGTCTTAGAGACTCCTGGATGCCCTGAAACTTTGTTATCATGGAATTCCGTTAAAACAGTAGCTCTCAAAAACTCAGGGACGTAAAGACGACCAGCAGGAGTAATTCTAGGAGCTTGGTGTTGAAGCTGTTTTAACTGGGTAAATAAATCTTGTGTGAGGCCCGCCCAGATGACCGAAGATGGAAGTATGGGGGTAACAGGATTGTTATTGTGAACCGGAAGAAAGCTACGTGACAGGGCATCAGCCTTAGTATTCTTGGAACCAGGCCTGAAAGTGATTATAAATTTGAAACGTGTAAAAAATAATGCCCAACGTGCCTGCCGGGCATTAAGCCGCTTAGCCGATTCAATGTATTGCAGGTTCTTATGGTCAGTCAATACCGAAATAGTATGTTTTGCTCCCTCCAGCCAATGCCTCCACTCCTCGAAAGCCCACTTTACCGCCAGTAACTCCCGATTACCAACGTCATAGTTGGATTCAGCGGATGAGAATTTCCTGGACATAAAGGCACAAAGATGTAACTCCAGAGACTCCGGATCCTTTTGAGAAAGGATAGCCCCCACTCCAACCTCCGAGGCATCAACCTCCACCACAAAGGGCAATTCCGGATTAGGATGTCTGAGGACTGGAGCCGAGACAAAGGCTTGTTTCAAGGACCGGAAGGACAACTCAGCTTCACGCGACCAGTTGGTAGGATCCGCTCCTTTCTTTGTCAGAGCTACAATGGGAGCAACCAGGTCAGAAAAAGAATGAATGAACCTCCTATAATAATTCGCAAACCCTAAAAAGCGCTGAATTGCTTTTAAATTGGTGGGTTGCGCCCAACTAAGGATGGCCTGGAGTTTCTTTGGTTCCATGGAAAATCCCTGAGGGGAAATTATGTACCCTAAAAAAGATACTTCCGTGACATGAAACTCACACTTCTCCAACTTGGCATATAAATGATTCTCACGTAACTTTTGAAGAACCAGACGCACCTGGGTAACATGTTGTTCCATTGATTCAGAAAAAATCAGGATGTCGTCTAAGTAAACGACCACGAATTTCCCTAGGAAGTCACGGAGCACATCGTTAATGAGGTCTTGAAAAACTGCCGGAGCATTGGACAGGCCGAACGGCATCACCAGGTATTCGTAGTGACCCGACTGAGTACTGAAGGCCGTTTTCCACTCATCTCCAGATTTAATTCGGATGAGGTTGTACGCTCCTCTAAGGTCAATTTTAGAAAAAATCACAGCAGAACGTAACTGATCAAAGAGTACAGAAATCAACGGCAAAGGATAGGTGTTTTAACTGAGATCTTATTCAGGGCTCTAAAATCAATGCAAGGTCTAAGCGAGCCATCCTTTTTCTCCACAAAGAAGAAGCCTGCACTTAAAGGAGATTTTGATGGTCTAATAAATCCTTTCTCAAGGCTCTCCTTTACATAATCATTCATAGCCGCAGTTTCTGGCCCGGATAATGCATATAATCTTCCCTTTGGCAATGCGGCACCAGGAATTAACTCAATAGCACAATCATAAGGCCGATGGGGAGGCAGAATGTCCGCATTGCCTTTGGAGAAAACATCAGCAAACTCCTGGTATTCCACCGGAATAAGTTCTGGAATGATAGCTGCTACTCTGACTGGAAACGTGATACATTCCTTATCACAAAAAGTACCCCAATGTGAAATCTCCCCCGACCGCCAATCAATGGTGGGATTATGAAAGGCCAGCCAAGGGTGACCCAGAACAACTGGAACTGCTGGGCAATGTGTAAGAAAGAACTCGATTTTCTCGGAATGTAGAGCTCCTACTGTAAGTAGTACAGGGGGTGTACGGAGAGAAATAATCCCATTAGACAGCGGACTCCCATCTAAGCCATGCATGGTGACACACCTACCCAAAGGTAACTGAGGAATGCCTAAGGCCTTAGCCCAAGTTAAATCCATAAAGTTTCCTGCAGCTCCACTATCAACAAAAGCCGACACCGAAGAACTGAGGCTGCCAAAGGAAACTTTAACTGGGACTAAAAGGGAGTTATTCGAGGAGATAAGCTGCAGACCTAGGTGAACCCCCTCACAATTCACCTGGTCAAAGCGTTTCCCGACTTGTTCGGACAATTACGAGCAAAATGTCCCTTATCCCCACAGTACAGACAAAGACCAGAATTTTGCCTTCTGGCTCTTTCTTCAGGAGACAGCCGGGAGAGACCCATCTGCATGGGCTCCTCTACGTCTTCAGGAATGGAATATACACACGGACTTGACCTTACAGGTGCTCCTTTTTCAGCCCTCCGCTCTCTGAGACGACGATCAATCTTAATAGAAAGCTCCATGAGTTTATCGAGAGTCTCAGGAGCGGGGTACTGAAGGAGACTGTCTTTTATAGACTCTGATAAGCCGAGGCGAAACTGACTGCGCAGGGCTGGGTCATTCCAGCCACAGTCGTTCGACCAACGGCGAAACTCCGTACAATAAACCTCCGCAGGATTTCTACCCAGTCTGAGAGCGCGCAACTGACTTTCAGCGGACACCTCTCTATCAGGGTCATCATACAAGAGCCCTAAAGACTCAAAAAAAGCGTCAACTGACAACAATTCTTTAAAATTAAAAAACTCTTTTCTATCACCAGAAAAACGGTCAGGCAAATGCATCTTTGGTTCAGGGACTACCCTTGGGGAAGCTCGCAAAAGATCTTCCTGCGACTTCACCCGAAGAGAAAGATCCTGAACCATCTGAGTAAGTTCTTGAATCTGGCTGACTAAGAGCTGACCAGGATTTGGCCCTAAACCTGTTGGATTCATGAGGCCGATAAACTCTCACAAAACTGAATGAGAAAAAATTAAACCCCGTTTAATTTTAAGTTTTGGTATGGCCGGTAATAATGTTATGATTCCAGCACTCTGGTCAGAGGAGATCTTATGGCAAGGACCGGAGCACTGGAACGGAATGCTGGGGAAGGGAGCAGGACAGGAAAATAGCCCCTGGCGCCCTAACTCTGTTGTCTCACCCGTGTTGTCAGAAAGCCCCTGCGAGACTATGGTTTCTTGAGCCCTTGGCAGCCGCGTTTGAAGGGCGGATTATGTCTGCCCAACTTCGATGCCCCCCGGTCTTAATGAGAGACAAAGGGAAACCCGAGACAGGGTGATAACAAGAGGCCCTCTAACTAAACAACCAGGCCAGGGAAAAGGACAACCAAAATATCCACTTGTCCAATTCTCCTACCCGGCACCGCCGAGTACCAGAGAGGACTTGTGGAAGCGGAACCCTCCGCAAATGCTCCAAACACAAAATATAAAAGGTAAAGCGGCTGAGCCGCAACACACGGCAGAGCCGCAACTCACGAACACCACTGGATATAAAACGGTGATCAGTCAGGACTCCAGGGAACCAAACGACCTCTTGGGATGAGATGACAACTCCCGAATACCGGACTTCTGAGGACTGGAATGACCGGATACAGCAGGACTGGAAACAGACTCTCAGCAAACAAAGGCAGCATGCAGGAAGCTATTACCGGCGTCTGTGAGAAGCCCTGGGAGTGTATTTAACAAGGAGTCCTCCAATCAGCTGCTAAAGGCTGATTAGAATAAATGCCGTGCAGCTGCCTTGCTGCACGGCCAGAGAGCAGGTGAATACCTTAACTTCCTAAAGCCTAGCAACGGGGAACGCGGTCCGCCAGTGGCGTCCCCGTTGCTAGGGTCCGTGCGGCTCAGCGCGCCCGGCGTCTAGCGTTGCTAGGGAGCCGGCGGCTGTACGCGCACGGCGTCTCTAGTTGCTAGGCGCCGGGCCGCGCAGACAAGCGGACCCCGGCGCCTAACAGTATGTGCCATGTAAATAAATGTGTATGTTTTTGACCAATATATACAACTCATTTTTGTATTAATGAAATATATTTCCACTTTATTGCAGACCCCTCCAGTGAAACGCGTCAGGCCAGCTGCACCCCAGGATACAATTGGATTCTCCACCTGATATACCCTCCTGCTTCCACAGCAGTGCCATCTGCCAATTACAGGACCCCACTTTCCAAGCCTGGACAACAACATACAGTCAGGACCCATCATCCCAAGCTAGTGACTGAACTCATATCACAAGGTCGCAGTGGCGTGCGGTGAGGTCAGTAGCTGGTGAGGCACTGCAGTCATAATATTCGGCGAGTCCCGCCATTGACCCATAGCGCTGCTATGCTGATGCCCGCTACCACCCCCAAGCAGTTACCAGTTTCTGTTGCTGTCCCTGATGCGGCAGCTTGTGCAGGTGAGGGATCTTTTCAGATCCCTCCCCGCTATTTCCCCGCAAGGTCCCTGTCAGTTGGGCAGACTCAGCAGGGGTCACAGTGCCTGCAGACCTGCCTATCTCACGCTGCCAAGCAGACCTAGCAGCAGCGTACTGCATTTACAGCAATTCCTCTCTGCCCGCGGGACTCCCAGTGACTGTACTGATCCCCGCTGCCAGAAAGTCCTTTCATGGATCCATGATCCTCCCCTCCATGGCACTCCCTGCTCACCTGGACCCCTGACCAGCTCTCACCTGGACACCCGGCGATGATGCAGTGTAACGAGAGGATCTGAGTAGAGTGCAGGGACACTGGGGACCTATAGACAAGTAGCAAACAACTCTGTAACCCACTGTTGACAGTGCCGGCAGACACCATGTGACCTGACCCATCTAGCTGTGGGGACATTAGGAGACACACACAGAGGAAGTGGGAACACGGGGCAGTGCTGCCTGTAACTAGACCTTTTAGCACTGTGTGCAAGAAATGGCAGTGGCGCCCCCACCTTATGTAAAAGGGGGACAGAGCGCGCCATAGGCGCGCGCAAAAAATATAGGGGTGTGGCTTCATGGGGAAGGGATGTGGCTACAAAATAATTCCAATTCATATAACGGTGCACAGTAGTCTCCATTATTCAAATTACGCCACACAGTAGCGCCACTACACCAGGTAAAGCCCCTTTTACACATTACGGCAGACAGCATCCCCCTTTTACACATTACGACAGCCAGTCCCCCTTTTTACACATTATGGCAGACAGCGTCCCCTTTTTACACATTACGGTAGACCACGTCCCCTTTTTACACAGTATGGCAGCCAGTGTCCCCCTTTTTACACAGTACGGCAGACAGTGTCCTCTTTTTACACATTACAGCAGACAGTGTCCTCTTTTTACACATTACGGCAGCCAGCGTTCCCCTTTTTACACATTACAGCAGACAGTGTCCTCTTTTTACACATTACGGCAGCCAGCGTCCCCCTTTTTACACAATACGGCAGACAGCGTCCCTTTTTTACACATTACGGCAGACAGCGTCCCCTTTTTTACACATTACAGCAGACAGCGTCCCCCTTTTTACACAGTACGGCAGACAGCGTCCCCTTTTTACACATTACGGCAGACAGCGTCCCCCTTTTTACACAGTACGGCACACAGCGTCCCCCTTTTATATATATATATATATATATATATATATATGTAATACCCTGAAGCTATTGCACCATGGAGATCCCCTTGTGATTTTTTTTTTTTTGTTTACATTGTGGAACTACAAGTCCCAGAGTAGATCGTGGGCTGAACTTTATGTGACCCTGTCAGATTGGGACAGGGATTTTGCCGCCAATTCTCTGGTCCTGTCACTTCTTACCCAGCAACATAAAAAGTCTGGGAAACATGTCCCTAGCTGATTGGGTCCCCTGGGTTGTAGGGCAGAGTGACCAGGGGGTAGTCTGTTGCTGGGGCCCCGGGAGCCAGTCATCATAGAGGAGAGGGGAGGTGGAGGAGCACCAGGACCCTTAAAAGAAGCCTCACAGCACAGGAGAAGAGAGCCCCTGGAGGAATGGGAATATGTACCTGGGGAAGTGGAGCCATGTAGTGTCCAGAGCCTGAAGACTGGAGTATGCAGCGCTGGGAGGATCGCTGCCAGAGGAGCCCTGGAGGAATGGGAAGATTACCTGGGGAAGGTGTCGCCATGTAGCCCCAGGAGCCGCCTGCCAGTGTGTGAGGACCGTCTGCGCAGAGAAGAAGCTGAGGGGAGAACCAGCGACCGGAGCACCAGTGCCAGAAGAATGCCGGAGACCCTGCCTGAGGAGAAGAGCTGGCCGCGTCAGTGCCAGCGGGGATGGAGTGCGGAGAAGAGCCGCCGCTGCTGAGAGACTGGAGCGCTGGGCCGGAGGAACCGCAGCCCGTCCAGCAGAGCAGTGATGACATCCGTCCCCTGGATTCCAAGGAGCGGCAGATGAGAAGCGCGCAGGCACCGCGAAGGACGATCACGGGAAGAAGACCCCAGCGAGGACCCCTGGCGGCTGGAGTACGGCGAGGACCCGAGAAGACCCCAGCGTAGAGATGACGGCGCGGACCGG